>NC_042525.1:18295133-18621476 GCF_900963305.1 Echeneis naucrates | reverse complement strand
TGCAATTTTCGGCAAGTTATGCCGTCACCTGCAGCTTCTGGCTTTGTGAAGCTTAATTTATTGACAATAGAAGAAAACTAGGTCAAAAACCTGTGTGGCTAGATCATGTAGGTTTCTTTATGTTTCTTCTCTTCTCCTTTGTGTACTTTCATATACATTTATTTTATTACACCCCACAAGACTGCGTTGTGATTTCATCTTTAGTTATTTGGAAAATACTTTTCAGAAAGAAAGTTAGAAGCTCCTTCATGACAGTGTTCTTGTACACAGCACACCAAGGTGAGCAGGTGGAGGGATATATACACACGTTATGTGGCAGTGGGGCAGATAGATGGAGATAGAAAAATGGATAGACATACTTAATTCCTTCATTCCTGAAAGAAAATTTGAGGCATCCAGTAGCCTAATGAAGAAATACACAACCTGCATAGAACCCACATATAAAAACCGATACACAACACACATAAATTATGAAGCAATAACACCATCCATCCATCTTCTACTGCTTTTCTGTTCTTAGGTTGCTGGAGCCAATCCCAGCTCACATTGTCTATCACAGGGCCAACACACAAAGACAAACAACTGCTCAGGCATGCATTCACAACTACGGTCAGTTTAGAGTTGATCTAAACATGCATGCTGTTGGATAGTGGGAGGAAACCGGAGTGCCCAGAGGAAACCCACACAGACACCGGGGAGAACATGCAAACTCCACACAGAAAGGACCCAAGCTGGGAGCCAAACTCATGACCTTCTCATTGTTGGGCGACAGCGCTAACCACTATGCCACCGCGCTGCTGCAACAATGGCATATATATTAGAAAATAAGATAAGAATTTAGGACAAAGGTTGAGAGTGGGGGAGTGGAATGGGCTAAAGCGGCCTGTAAAGACACAGGGTGCATCCTAAGAAAATTGCCACACTAGTTGCGAAAAGGAAATAAATTTGCTATAGATTCTTGAAAAGTCAGGAGATCCATAGCACCAACGTACGATATATAGACATTGCCTGTAAACTGCTGTTGGCAAAAAAGGGACAGCTCTATAGAGTAAAGATGGAGACAAACTCCTGTGTGCAACAAGGTACTCAATGATGAGGGTCATGGCAAAAGCACAGCTTTCACATAAATGGGCTCTTATTCCCGATATACATAACTTATAGCATAACATATAACATAAAACATCACCAAGTAGGACAAACAATCCTCATCACAAAGTGGGAGCATGTGTGGTGAGCGCTTTGCTTTAGCCATCTCTCCTCCCCATTAACAGCATGGTTGGGGTCCCCATTCTCACAGACAAACACACTCAATAATGCATATAGTATACTTTATACCCTCCTGCGCCTCTAGTGTCAGCAAATACATCTGCTGAACTCCCCTTGCACTCCTGGCAGATGGCATTGTCTCTCAAAAACACACACACACACACACACACACACACACACATTGTGTACTCTGACAGGGCCCACACAGGGTGGGGGCCAGGGCCATCTGGAGGCCTGGTAGGGGGAATGAGGCCCCCCAGAGTGGCTAATGTTTCCGATTCTGCCTCAAATTGATTATCATGTCGCCTGCTTCCTCCACTCCCACTGCCCTTCCAACCCCCCCACCCACCTCCTACCTAATTTCAATTACCATGGGATGCCCCTGAGTCGAATCCTGACCCCACCCGCCTCTGCACATGATTCCTTCAGTCCTTGTCCCAAATTTCCGGCACTGCCTCTTTTCACCCCTTCACTCTCTCTGAGACTTCTCTGGACTTTCGTACCCGCAAAAAAAAAAATCCCCCTTTTCTGTTTTGCTCTCTGAGCTTCTCTGTCATGTCTGTATCCATGCAGATTCTGGATGTTCTCCAATCATTACCTCCCTTCCTTTTCTCGCTCATCATCATCCATCTCTGGACTTCTCTCTTGTGGCTTTCATGTCTCTTGTTTCTTCCTGCGCCTCTCTTCCCCTCTGCCATCTGCCCATTATTTCTTCTTTGGAGAGAATTTGAGTCATTTAATGGCCTTCAGTGGCATTTCTGCTCAAAACTGTGTCACAAAAATGACATCATGTCAAGCTTTGTGAATGATCAAAAATTGATGATGGCATTGTAGTGTAACTTTATTATCCGCTGGACTCATGTTATTCTACTCTGTGTTATGGGTGCTGCTTTTCCAAGAGAAAATTTATGTTTGCGCAAAAATTTACATTGAATGCTAAGAATTGAGTTGACGCTGAGTTACAGATGATCAATCGAGAGGCCAAGAGTGGACTTGACTTGTATTGAATGTCCATGGTGGAGTTTATCATGTCTAACACTCATCTGACGAAAAAACACTGACATGGGACAAGTTTTTGCCACTGTATGTAACATATTTAATTTGGCATCCAGAGAGTACAGTATATACCGTCTGACTTATAGAAAATACGCTTTTGGGAACATAGATGTGTGGATAAAATGCTTGCAAATAGCATTCCTTTGCAAACTAAACCAAGGCTGGGCTGGTCATCCAAAGCAAGAGCTGAGGGATGTAACTATGAAAAGGTACAGTAATCCTCTGGGGTTCAGGAATATCCCAAACAAGGTTACAGCAAATATTATGGCATTTAAAGATATCTTGTTTTCAATCAAGAACATCACATCTGCAAGTGTGACAGCAAAAAAAAGAAAAAGAAAAAGAAAATGCTCAAAGAGGCATGAAAGAGGAAAGATACAAGTTGTACACCGTGGTCCCACGATGCCACAATTTCGTCCATGTCATCGATCTGACCATGCTATTGTCCTTGCCACCAGGTTTCCTATAGTTGCTGTGTATGTAATTGGCCTTGTCTTAGCCATTTGGAATATAAAGTCATACCATTGTCCCAGTAGTATTTGTCATTGTGTTTTGTTTTCTTTTTTCTTTTTTTGCTCTTTTTTACATAAATCTGCTAGAACACATTACTACAATTCATCCAGCCAATCGGGGGTTGCTTGACAAGTGTGTTTGTTTGCGCTGTAGCGGTGGAATCAGCAGCCGCATGAAGCGCAAGTGGGTGACAAACTACAATATGGAGCCTCTTTTTGTTTGCTAAGAACATAAAAAAAAATGTAGAGGGATTTGTCTTGGTGACGAGGCAGCAGGCAGATTACAGAACAACATGCTCACACGGTGGGTGGGGGCAACTACATTACACACAGTGAAATGATACATGGCTAAACAATAGGGCTCTAAATTAAGTTGTGTTACATGCTGGCATCTCAAATTGCAGATACTGAACACAGAATTATAGCAGTCATACAAAATGAGCTAATTAGTTGATTACCAGTAAAAACTAAATGGGATTTTTTTTCGCTAATTGATTAATTATTTCAGTCCATCATTAACAAAAAAATCTGTGGTTTCAGCTTTTCAAATATATACCATTAACATGATATAAATGCTTAAATTCAACATAAAGTAAGGCATTCATGCAACAGGCTTCCTGAAGCACATACTTGCCTTTTTTGTCCAATTATTATCAAACATAAATCAACTTTGACACCAAAAAGCTAATCATTAGTTCATTTCACTCATATAAGTTCTCATATTTCTCATATTAGTTCAAATATGAACATCCTTGACTGCTTGCACTTGGTTTACTTATGTTATGTGCCCTGATTTGAAAACATGGAAATAATATTTCACTTAACCTCAGATATTTTATGACCAAATTCATGCTGCCCTTGTTGACACACGTGTGATTGTTCATTGTGTAAATTACTTTGCTTGCACCTCCTTGCCACTTTGAGAAATTACAGCACAACTCTATTCAATAGAAGAATCTAACGTAATAAACAAGGCCTGGGGTCTCTTCTCCACGAATCTCTCCCTCCCTCTGTTGATTATCAGTGGCAAGTTACCATGCCATCCACTTTAATGGGCTCTACGCTTGAAAGTGCAAGACAAGCAGAAATGGAGAGCGAGGAGCGCTGAGAGAGAAGAGAAGAGAGAAACTCAAGGTTTTCTCTACTTCCCCTTCACTTTTTCTTTTTAAACTTTCCACCCCGTTCTTTCCATGCTTTTCTGTATCTGTTGTCTTTCCCTCTCTTTTTCTATGTGTTTAATAATCTCCTTCTTTGTCCCAATGCTGTTCCAGTGCACATGGTACAGTGTGCAGCAAATACCATAACTCACAGTTCGTAGTAATTTAACAATGTGGTGTAACAGTCTTTATTTTCGTTTCTTTTCCTTTCCATCTAATATCCTTCTATTAGCCCCCATCATCTATACCAAGTTTTTTCTTCCAAATCCATTGGTTTATTGAGCTTTATTGGCACACTTTCCAATAAAATTCTGCCAAAGGTGATTATTTCTGTTTCCCATTAGCTGTTCTCCGTTTACAGTCTCCTGACCCCACATCCCATTGCAGTATTATACCTCTTCCTCCACCAATACATCCCTTCACCTCATTTCCTTACCTCACCAAGACAGGTCTGGACAAGAGTGCTTACCTGAAATATATATGCTTTCAGTACCTCATCAACTCTTCCATTTTCATACATGAAACTTATTTTCTTGCTTAAAATCTTGCTTTTGGCCCAAATTACTTATCCTCAAACCTGGGATTATAAGTGCTGGAACAAATGAAATACAACCCTGAGACAAATTTTATATGTTGGTTAAAAGTTTCCTACTTTCTGCCTTATGTTGCGCCTTTATCCCAAACGCATTCCTTTTGAACCCCTCTCGTCTACCTTGTAATATCGACAGGCTATCAGCTCTCTGCTCTTTGTAGCAGAGTTGTTCACTTCAGCACCTTTGGAGCTTCATGCACTGTTGCTGGCTCGAATCCCAGCAAAGTTGCTCTCCAGTTATTCCTTTACTCTGAATTTGTTTCTGCTCTTTAACTCTGATAAACAATGCCAAAATTTCAGAGTTAATTCCTGCTTAAAGGCCCTACATAATCAAAAGGTGGATTTCCATGTGTACTTGGATTATAAATCAGGTAAATCCAGTGAAAGTATCAAAGGTCCCAGTCCAAAGAGAAATGCTCAGAGCCTTTATTCAGAAACTGAGCCTTAAAACCAGCTGTCAGGACTTCCATAACTTATGTCCCAAAAAGCAGTTCTGAGTGACAACCCCAAGCTCAGCCCAAATTAACCCATTATCCAACTTTTGAAGATTTGGTTTCTCTGAGTGTGTACCAGAAATCTGCAATAAATATTTATATATATATATATTTATTTTTTTTGATAACTCAGAAAACAGTCAGCCAATCAGAAGACAGTCTAAGAACTTCTTCTTTGATTGGCTCAACAATCTGCTCCGAGAAGGGAGATGTAAAACTACACAGATATTTTTGCTTACAAAACCACAAAAACAGCTTTTTGCTGTAACGAAGGTTACATGCTAACATTTAACCTTTTAGCAACCTAAACAAACAACAGAAAATGTAGCCCACTCGGTAGAAAGTGAGCAAGCAGGCTGGCCAATCAAGACGATTTACAATTGGCAGCTTATCTGTATGTACCCTGCATACACTGAGATGAGTTGAAATGACTAAAACTAAAATTAGCTTTCTTGATCATTAGGTAATTAGTTTACACGCTAGTGGGACAGGTTTTGGGGAGTATGAGCAAAACATGTGCTGTCAAAGTCATTGAAGCATTTCCTTCCTGTTGTGATTGAGGGCCAGCAAAGAGCCAAACAGAGTTGTGATAGATGTGACTTCATGTATGCAGTGTTTGAAACGGTGTGGCATTTTCAAAAGTTTAAAATTGATATGGTGGAATGAAATAAGAAGGGAGATAGGGAGTGGAAGAGGAGAAGGGAAGGAAAGGGGGGGGGGTCAACCTTGGCTCTCCACACTGATGAATCTTCAGCCAGGCCTGTTTTAAAACCTGTGTGCCAGTGTGGAGATCAGCCAGTAAGAGGAGGTCCAGTGGGGCTACTGCAGAGATCTATGGCGCTTTAATATCTCACACAAACACATTCCAGTACAGCATTGTACAGTACACTGCCCCCTAAATGCCCACCCCCAGCACACATCTCCATTCCTCTTAAAGTCTTAAGCCTTTGACTACAAGTCACATGCTGCAAACATACAATTTACTCTCACATATCGAATTCTCATCTCCGAGGGAAACCATCCAAAAGAGTAGATTGTGACTCCTGTTCTTTCCAGAGCTCTACTGTGAGGCAAGAGTGCTAACCACCATGCCGCCATGCTTCCCTTCACCAAATCATTCATTTCATTCATCTTCTACCACTTATCAGTACACTCTGGACAGGTTGCAAGTCCATCGCAGGCCCGACACATGTAGACAGACTCCTCACATTCAGATCTACAAGCAATTTAGAGCCACCAATTAACCATAGACACGCATGTCTTTGAACTGTGGAAGGAAACCGGAGTAAGTACCAAGAAGAAGATCATGTAAGCACGGAGAGAACATGCAAACTCCACACAGAAGGGCCCCAGAACAAACTGCAACCTTCTTCTTGTGGGGTAACAGAGCTAACCACTATGCCACCTCGCTACCTCCTTCACCAAACCAGTCAGGCTAATTACTAAAACATGTCATTGTACCATTAAAGGATTTAAGAGACCATACATCCTGGATAAGCACCTGAAGCATCTACATTGCAGTGATGCTGAGAGGACATTACCAATTGTTGGCCTTGGTCAAGTACCACAGCCAGCAACAGGATTCCTCACCAGGGTGAGCATTGGTTTGATACAATCTGGACTTTCTGAAACAAACATCACAGAGCTGCACCTTATCTTCATCTCAGAACACCTCTTAAGAACACTGCCATCCACTGGTACCGGCTTTATGCTGTGTATGTATGCTCCTCAGCATATTTTAAATGTGCCCTAATTGTTTTTCAGCCCATATTCCCCTATCAGTGCCACTTCAGGCACAAAGAGTGTAATGAATAAATGATTATTTATTCTACAGTGCTGCCAAGCTTTAACAGCAATGTCTTCCTGTAACAACGTCCTGGTTATTTAGGATATTACCGGACCTCAGTGAGAATAGTTCTCACTGAAATTTATTTCCCACTGATGGTATAATAAACGCATGAAAACTGCTCACTGTGAAGCTATCTGGATTATCCAAAGTAATCATGTAGCTATTCTTCAAATAACCTGATAACTATTTAAAACATTTACTGTCTACTTTCTGGACAAGGGGTACGTTTTTTAATCTTGGATGAACTAAAAATTATTGCAACAACTTTTGTTGCCTTTTAAGATAGTGACCGTGTCAGATTATATGATCATAGTCATTGTTCGGGAACTCTTCCTCTGACTTGGTTGAGAGACATGACAGACAATACATTGGACCCTGACCAATCACAGCTTGCTGTCCGGCCCAGGTGGCAGGGACCAAGTTCAATGTTCACTTGGCAGCACGGCAAATATCATTCCTCTTTCACTGCTGCTCCAAAACACAATTTTAAAGTTATTCAACTAAAACTTTTGTCTTCAATGTGCCAAATCTGAACTATTATCTTAATGTCACGCGCTGTGGTTTGCAGCCCTCTGTACCTCAAAGCTAATGTGTCATCTAATCACTTTACCCCAGCTGCCAACCTCATATCTGGACAATGCCCTTACTGGCCATTTCCTTCTGTTTAATATATCCTGCCATTCTGTCTACAGAATCTCCTACCTCTGGTCCTCAGCTCATATCACCAGGCGCTCTTCCCAAGCCTCCAATATCTCCCAGCCCTTCTGCCTCTCCCACCCCCCCATCTGTGGTCCCTCTCTGAACATCAAACAGTCCACTGTGGAGATGGATGTGGACATCAACAACTGGATAGCCTGTTTACTCCTGTGTGAATACAAGTTGCAACACAAGCACATGGCACATAAATGTATTCAGCAGCTTACCCCAACTCTGTCAGATGATTTACAACAGTGGAACCAATGTGCCAATGGATGTGTTATGCAGCCAAGAACGGCATGAGGCCGGGTGGAGGAGTGTGGGGCAGTTACTGTTAGTCCCTAATTAGTCCTGCTGGTGCCCTTTCAGGTGTGAGAGAGAGAAGTGAACAGAGGGACAAAGAGATAGCAAGAAAAACCTGAGAGACAAAGTTCCATTTAAACAATTGACACTGTTAATTGTCCCATTGTTTACATTTTTCTGGATTTCACTTTAAGTGTTAACTCTGCACTACAGCTCAACTCCATGAACTTCATGCAGCAACATGTTCCTGCCTATACCCCCCCCATGCCTATCTCTCTCTCTCTCTCTCTCTTCTCTCCTATCTCTCTCTCTCTCTCTCTCTCTCACTCTCTCTCTTTCCCCACTCTCAACCCAACCAGTCGAGGCAGATGGCCGCTCCCCCTGAGCCTGGTTCTGCTCGAGGTTTCTGCCTCTTAAAGGAAGTTTTTTCTTGCCACTGTCGCCAAGTGTTTGGTCATCGGTGGATCTGTTGGGTCTCTTTAAATAATTTGAGAAAGAGTTTGGTCTAGACCTGCTCTATATGTAAAGTGCCTTGATGTAACTTTGTTGTGATTTGGCGCTATACAAATAAATCTGATTTGATTTCATTTGCTTTAATATCCATTGGATGCTGCATCTGTGTAGTTATATATCTCTCTCTGGCTTCTCTTTGGAGCTCTAGCAACAACAGGCTGGGGTGGCCAGAACTCAGAAAACCCAAATCCTGCAAAGTTGAGTCTTAGGGGTGTGGCTAAGGGTGGAGACAGTTTCTTGTGACCACACAAAGTTGCACTTCAAAACAATCACAGTATTAATATGTCACTGATACTTTCATATTTCCGTTGACTGGAAGGCAGAAATTGAAATTTTTTCTTTTGCCCCAAAAGCTCAATCAATCCAATCATCATTTACGCTCAGTTTGATAACAATAACACTCCACCTTTGCTGCTGCTAGCAATCTTTTTCTTTTACAAAACTAAGTCAGGATGTAAAACCGTCCAGCTTTTCCTTTATGCCTGGAGGTAGTAGATGCTGAAACTAGTCTGGGGCCAGGACTTTCAGATCAATACTGAAGAATGGCACCGTGGTCAGATAGCAGTCGCAAATAGAGAAAAAAGGGGGAGACTGTCACTTTGTCATCAGGATGAACAGATCATTGGATTGCTAGCAGTCAGACTTGACAATTAACTGCAAGCTCTTTTTAATCTTTCAGGTTGACAGGACTATCTTAAATTGAATAAGAAATTGGTAATAACTTATGGTTCATCTTAAAGGATCCAGACAGATACTGTAAGGACGAGGACTGAGAGATAAACTTTACTTGACTGGGAACAGCTGAGTGTCTAAGAGAGAGAGAGAGACAAACACAGGACTTCTGATGTGTCCTAGAACAAGACTGGATCCCTATGAGCTTTGCATGCATGTAGTTCAACCTGTGCTGCATGATTTATTTCAAGTCAATGAAAGTCATTTTACTCAACAGAGCATAACAGAGCACAATCCTATCTGCCTCCCCCTTGAAGAAATAAAGTTTGATTTGTGGTATGTCGACCTCAGGAGTCTAATCTGTGTCCAGAGTTCTCTGACAAGTTGCATTTGGTTACATTTTTTCATCTGTCATTTCTCAAGCTTCTGTCCCTCTTTGTATTCAGACAGGATTTGATTATTTCTGACACTGTCAAAGGTACCTCGCAACAGAGATACATCACAACTTTCAACACAGAACATCTGTGAATATAATTAATCTGTTTACACTGTTGCTGTAGTTTATTATTATTATTATTATTATTATTATTATTATTATTATTATTATTATTATTATTTAAAGTAGTGCAGATCCTGTAATCATTTTCAATCACTAGTCACAATCAACCACCCAAATCAGGAAAAAAACTATGAAAAATCATGAAGGTGAAAGCTGAAAATCAGCAGTGAACTCTCTCTTCATTTGTGGGAAGATTATTTGGTGGTGGTGTGGTCTTTGAGGTAGGTGGATCTTGCTTAAAAAAATGGAGCATGTTAATAAATAAGTCATTCAATCAGTGTGGTGAGACATACTTATACGGTATGACTAATACTACACATTCTGTGATATTAAAGGGCCCTAATGCATCAGGTCTATCTAGAGTCCATATAAATACAGCAAAAGTATCCAAGGTCTCCATCGTATTCACAAACTGAGTTTTAAAACCAGCTGTCAGGACTTCTGGGACTTTGTGATGTCAGAACAAAGTCACTGTCCTCAGCCATGTTGCAAGCTCCACCCACCTAGAGCCACCATTTTTGCTTTCTCTGCTTTTCGTTTGAAGTTTGCTATATTTTTTTTTTAGATCCTTCAGAAAACAGACAATATAAAGTAAGTAATACGGGATATACTGTTTACAAATACATCAACTGGCATGTGTCATGTCTGCTCCTTAGTTAAGTTGTTTCATTCACTCATCGTGTCACATCCTTGTTTTACTCTGAACAGTTCCTCACCTTGTCTGTTTCAGGTCCGTGTCGGCCCTCCCTCATCCTGTGCACACTCGCTCCCTGATTATTTGTCCCCAGCTGTGTCTCATCATACCTCCTTCCCTCGTGTATTTTACCTTGTGTCTCCCTGTAGGTCCTGTGCCAATTCTTGTACCTTTGTTGGCACATTCCAGCATTAGTCTCATAGTTTGCTCTTGTGGTTTTCGAATATTTGCTTGCTCGGTTTTTGCCCTTTGCTTCATTTTCGGATACTTTGCCTGATCTGACTGCTCTTCTGTCTACTGACCTGGTTGACTTGAACTTTGGTTCTCTCCGTCTGTGCCGTGCATTGTTGTGTCCTTTCCTGGTTTGGGTTCTGAAAATATGTGTTTTATTTGCTGGCTTTTTGTTGGCTTTTTGGTAAATGAACAACTGCAGTATTTATATTGAAAGAGACTCCAAAAATATTAAATAAATATTAATGGAATGGAAGAATATTAAGAATATAAGAAGAATATAAGAATATTAATATTCTTCCAGAAGAGAACATCCCTGTCTCACTGACTTGCAGCAATGCCCGCAATGGTCCAATACAATGGACACTTCAGTGTGTAGGAAACATATCATATTGTCCAACATAAGATCAAGACCAAAAGACTACACAAGGGGCATCATCTTGAAAGCAAATGTTCATTCATTCATTCATTCATTCATTCATCTTCAATTGCTTATCTGTTTGTCGGGTCGCTGGAGCCAATCCCAGCTCACATTTGCTGAGGGCAAGGTACACCCTGGACAGATCACCATCCATCACAGGGCCAACATACAGAGACAGACGGAGACCAACAACCACTCATACTCAGACCTCAGGGACAATTTAGAGCCACCAATTAACCTGAAAACAAATGTGATTAATAGAAATGAAAAACAAAATGTCGAAATCCCTTCAGATCAACAAGCTCTAAATTAAATTGCTGTGAGCTACAAACTTGTGGTAGAGCCCCTCCCAAAATATATTTTTGCGTATATTGTCTTGTGTACAAATGTGGGTGGATGCGTGTACACAAGTTTTTTGCCTGAGAAGAAAACAACCATCACCTCGTGCCTTATAATTGGCTGTAAAGATGGCCAATGTCATACTGTGCTCGGTTTTCTACAAGCTTTTGCAGTGATGCAGGAAGCTTTTGATGGATGATGTTCATTTTCTAAACCACATCTAGGACACTTTAGGTGCATACAACCCACTTCTTTTCAGCTATATGTTTTTAATTTAACATCCAGACATGTCAAAGTCTGGCTTGAAGATGGATGAGAACTCCTCTACTTCTGCTGGCAGGTTGAGAGTGGAAAAGCAATGGGCGGGATTGAGATGAGGCTGGGGAAGGGTGGGATGGCAAGATAGTGTATGAAAGCTGCCTTATAAGGGAAAAAAAGAGAACTGAGCGCTGCAGACATCATCCAGACTGCTGACAAAGGAGGTTGAGATGAGAAGAGGAAAAGAGGGAGAAAGAAAGGCCAAAACAACAGGGCAGAATTGATACAAAGGTTCCAAGGAAAAGTGGTGTTTGGGGAAGAAAAGCAAAGTGGGAGAAGGGAGAACAATGTGATGATAAAACAAAGAGAAAGAGTCAAGGGAGAGGAAGAGTCATTATCTTTCTCTCACTGTGGATCTGAGTTGTAACAAAGGCCTTAAAAAGAGAGGGGAGCGCTGAAAAAAATTTCGAACTATCCTGAAAGGAATTATCATCAAGTCATCTTCTACTTTCTTCCAAGACTAATCCAAAGCATATTGTAACAAGTGTGCTTTTGTATGTTTTATAAACACATACTCAATATAACTACTCCCTCATTACAAACTACATAAGTGATAATTTCCTAAAAAAATCCTCTTCATGAAAATAATTTTCTTACCAAATGGCTGAAACAAAACATTTTTAGCATGGCATTTCATTTGCTGTATCATTCTTCGAAAGGAATCACTTTTACTATGCAAAATTATCAAGGTCAAGGTCCCAAAGAGTCTAAAAGTTTACCTTCATGTGGTCTATAAATCAGGGGTACATTCTATATTAGTACAGTGAATGTGTCAAACGTCTTAGGCCACAGAGAAAAATGCTGTCAGGACTTCTGGGACTTTGTGATGCCACAACAAAGCAGTCACCACCTTCAGACATGCACCAAGCCCTGCCCCACTAGGCCACCTTTATCTGTGTTTGCCTGAAATCTATTGTTATTTATTGGATCAGTCATCCTCCCCTAACTGGCTGACTGACCTGCTCAGACAGAAGCCTAAGAAAGGAGATGTAAAACACACTGAGACGGTTTTTAGTTCCAGAAAACACGAATACATCTTCCGGATATGAAACGTTTAATTGGAACTAAAGGAAAGTGTCAAACACAGCACCTTTGAATGAATGTCATTTTAAACCATACTGTGCACTAAACAGGGTGTTTCATGTAGCAAAGAGCAAAGAGAATTCATAATTCCCCGCTGTACACAGTCAGTGTTTATTTGCGCCTCTAACGTCAGTTAAACAATTTCCCCACAACACCGGTCCTGTAGGATGCGTGGCAGTGTTATGCGATGAAAGGGGTGGTGTGTGTGTATGAGGTCATGATTAAATGAGATTAGTTAATGATTACTTAATGACTTGACAGGCGACCCCAGGCTCATTTAGTGACCAATGACTTCCCCTGTATGCTCATTATTAGGCAACATGAGAATAAAGGGTCAGTGTGTTCAGACATGGTCTAATTATATTGACTGTGGATTCTGTCTCATTTCAAACCAGTAGAGGAGTTGCCACAAAAAAACTAAACAAAACTATAAATGTGGTTTCCCAGAGTCTTGTTTTGCTTAATAATAATAATAATAATAATAATAATAATAATAATAATAATAATAATAATAAAATGCAAAATTTCCTTGAATAGCCATGTTTATTTCTCTCATTTATTTACTTTTAGTTTCTGGATCTCTCATTTCCTCTCCTTGTTGTTGCTTTTTCTAACCTTACCTTTCAATAAAGTAAATCCAAATAGAAAGCACTCAAATAAACCGTGGCCTCCAGCGCATTGGCCATCCATTTGGCCTCACAGTGCCTGCTAAAACACAGAGCTTCTACTTATTTCATAAAGGAGCCTGCCGAGTGAACCAAGGTCTCCGAGCATTTCCCATCCATCACAACAGGGTGAGAGTAAAATTGACATATAGTGGATTAAAAAAAAAAAAAAAAAAAAGCTTCACAAAGTTTACAATGTTCTTGAAGAGTTACTTGGGCTTTTTCTTATATAGTCATGTTATGAATATGGGAGCAAATGTCCAGCTTCATAGCCTATAGCCTATAACCTGGGGGCAGGATACCATAGTTTACCATAGTAGTCTACCTATCACTTCCTGTTGTGCTGTTGAGATAAAACCATCCCATTAATTTGCATTTAAGGTTCAGTAAGCAAACTGTGTCACTTTGCTCAGTTACACAGATCTAGGTACAGTTTTCAAACATCAGCCAGATTGCATTAAATATTGGAATAGAAAGCAGAATTGTATTGCCAGGAGTCATGCTTTTCAGGTAAGTGGAATAGATAATTTAGAAAGAAATACATTCTCTTTTAAAGCGATATTTTTTTCCACGCCACTTGTATCTATCTGATGAGGCAGTGCCTTTAGATTAAGCTGATTTGGTCATGAATCCTTACGAGCTCGTGTTTGCTGCCACAGTAAACATTGCCAAAGGTTTATTTATCCTCTTTTCCAAATCCAGGGTTTGTTATCTAAAGCCACACTGTGTTTCTTTGTGACTGAAAGGGGAGAGAGGTCTGTGTATATATGAACGTGACTCTCTTATAGCAAAATGTAAATTTGGTCCTGTAGCTTTGGAATTGTCAGGTGTGTGTGTGTGTGTGTGTGTTTGAGGGTGTTCCTATTTGTGCACAACCAAACCTGTGTTTGCATGTGTTTATGACTGTTTGCACACTTACGCGAGTGCACGGTGACTAAAATTTGAATGTTTACATGAGTGTGTCTGTGTGTGTTTGTGTGTGTGTGTGTGTGTGTGTGTTTGGTTGCTGAATATTGTCCAGATGCTCGTCTGTGGTTTATGGATATTCATTACAGAACCATTACAGCAGAGGTTACACAGGACAGGAGGGATGTTTTATCTGCTAATGCATAAAACACAATCTCTCTCTCTCTCACAGACCCACACACACATGTCCATATATCTTGACATCTCAGGAATGAAAGAATCTATCATCCTGCCTGGCGGGTTGACCCGTGTGTCAGTGGCGCTGCGTTGTGAGAGGATGAGAAACAAATCACCCAAACACATTCCTGTGTGCTTCCTTGCACAATTGGATCACTGGAAGTCGAAGCGACGAATCACAGCGTCACTGACCCGCCACTCATAAAAGAGGACCCACTTGTAATTGAGCTTTATTAAAAAGGGAAAACAGTTTCGTGACACAAACTTTAATGACATTCAACAGCCAGTTGGCTTTGTTTCCCCGTGCTGACAGATCAATCTCATTCCTCGTATGATCAATAACATTGCATCATGATGGTAACCGCTGGCTGATGCCCCACCTAAGGCGCTGTCACTTGAAACAATGGGTGTTTTTATTTACCGCTGACCCCGTGGAAAAGCAGCAGAGTAAAGGGTTGTTTCATATGTCCAGTGTTGATCATTACAAAATGGAAACAGCATGTCAGAGCAGTTATGGCAATAGCAATATGATTTGATATTGCCTCTGGAATCAGGGAGTGTAAATCAAGACGGGAATAGGAACCATCAGTTTGTTTTATCATTAACTTAAAGCAAATACACAGAGAATGACTTTGCTCACACAGAGGTAATAAAATTGTAATTGTATCAGGGATTTAAGGATGCATATTAGTATTCACTTTCTTCTAAAAATGTCCAGCCCTGTCACGGACACGGAAAAAAAAAAAAAAAAAAAAAAGCCATGGTTGTTAGATTAAACCCAAACAGGCAGAACACATTAAATATTAGTACACAGACAGTCTACTGAGGTTTTTCATTCTTGCTGCGCTCTGGGTATTGTTCAGTAGACTGTACGTGTTTCTATTTAGCTCTTTGTTTGGAGAAACTTATTAAAAATGAAGCTGAGGGTGGCTGGTAGATGATACATGATGTGCTGGGTGGGGGGAGCTCCCATGTCTGCCTGTGGTCATGTTCAGGAGATAAACACAGGACATTAGCTCCGGGCTGGATGAGCCTCGGGGGCAACATGAACTAATCCGCTCTAATAGACAGCACGCACTCACTCATTACACCCAGAGCGTTCAGCAGCGGAGACTTCATCATTGTTTGAGATACGCAAAGACAATAAGAGCTGGAGTCAAAAGAAAAGATCAGAAGGAAGGAAGGATTTGGAAGAGGAAGAAACAGAGGTTAAAATTTAACCCTGGAAAAGGTCATTAGAGTCTAATCAGCACCTAAGACTCAGTGAATTGTAGTGAAAAATCTTGGGAGAAGCAACACAATTTTCCAATCCAGCTTCCACTAAGGTTTAACATTCACGCACTGAATATTCAACACATCAGGTAAAAGTCAAAACCCTGTGGCCATGTCATAGAATGGATAGTGATCCTGGATAACATGAGGGGCTGCAGGCCAAATGTCTGCCCAATCTTGGCATATTTTCAAAACACAGTTATAGCTTCTGTTATCCCTTTTTGGGCTTTTGGTTATATACTCGTAGTTCCTTGGTGATAAATCTGGATCAGGCTTTAGGCCCCGCCCACCACCTGCTTTGAGAGATTTTTTGTGTGTTAGTTTGTATCTGGCAGTGGCCAACAGTATTAGTTGAGTATTAGTATTATCAGATTCAGATTCAGATTTCAGAATACTTTATTAGTCCCAGGGGAAAATTAACTTTACAGTCATTCCTGTCCATAGCAACAACATAACAGGACTGAATTGTATTAGTTGTTGTTGTAATGGTAACTCTGGTTCTCCATGCAGACAAGCCTTGTCAGAACTGAGGTCTGTCATTAACACGTCACATGAAATGTTAATGACATGTGTGAGAGGGCGTCTTTTAATTATCCAGGATGTTTTATGGATGTAGATGCTGGTCGAGCAGATTTAAGCACAATCCGACCATTTTGGATTCATTTTCTCCACATTTTCCTTCGAATTTTACCAAACTGAAGAAAACTGCAAACACAACATCTGCACAACTCTTTAGATAAATGCTGAAATACAAATGCAGCCTATGATGAGGTAAGACAAGGTAATGCCTGTGGGTCTCTAAGTTAAGAGGTTGGAAAGTGCTGCTGTATGCCTCTCTAAGTTTTATTGTGTAAGAGCATTGGCTCCATTGGCAGTGACGCATTGGTTTCACCTGACTGCTGGAGACAGTGACGATAAGATGGGGATGGAGAGTAATAGTGATGGAGATGCAGAGAGGGACAGAAAAACTGTCCTGGTGTTGGACAGAGACAGGTGGAGACAGAAATGGAAGAGAAAGCACCTTCTTGAGGGAAGAGCAATCTCTGGTTCATACTAACAGCGAGTGGCTGCAGTTGCTTCTCATGTATATTTAAATAGCCTTTCAAGTCTGACTAAGGTGTTTAACAAATACATCAAGATTTCATCTCAGCCACCCCCCCGCCCTTGCAGATTGTTTGCGTGCATGTGATAAATTCAGTAAAGACTGTGCTGCTGACCATGAGGGTGTTCTTAATGGATCGCATAAGGAATCAGTAGTGACCACGTTTCCCAGGAATGGAAATCTAATGTCTGAACATCTCAGCATGCATCACGCATCTCTGTCAAGACCACCTACAAGCTTGCAACAGTCTGATTACCCACTAGATTCACTCACTCAACAAATCCCACTGTGGCCGAGGCCATGTTTCAGATTTGTATTCATCAACACACTTTACCCAGAGTCAATCTCCACGGTGCGCACTAATCAGGACCTTCAGAACAACACTGGAGACTATTAAGTAGGGCTCAACACAGTGAAGCCCACTCCATTACTGAAAGCATGCCTGAAGAGGCACCGATGGAGCCATCACCTCCACCGGCTGTTAATTCACTCCTTTTCACGCTGTCACTCCCTGCCTCTTTAAGTCTCTCTTTCTGTTTGTCTCCCTGTCTCTCTCTTGCAACCTGCTCCACAGTTAGTCGCTCTTGCCAGTTTTCACTTCTCTTGAACCCCCCCCCTTTTTTTTTATGTTTGTGCAGCAGATTCTCTCCATTTCCTGTCTGACTCCTTCCTAGTCCAATATGTTGATGAAAAGACCTGTATCCAATGCTGTGTCTGTATTAATCGTGGACACGCGGAGCCCTTCCAGAGGTTTTGGGCCCATTA
This sequence comes from Echeneis naucrates, assembly GCF_900963305.1. Lineage (NCBI taxonomy): Eukaryota > Metazoa > Chordata > Actinopteri > Carangiformes > Echeneidae > Echeneis > Echeneis naucrates. Next base: position 18,603,774 of record NC_042525.1, on the reverse strand, counting down.
CAGAAACAATTAATAATTGATGGAGTTACTGAGACACACACACATTAGTACACTCACAGATAACCACTGTAAAGCTAACTTTGTCAGCACGGCATAGAAACCACATTCACACAAAAAGACTACATCTTCACAAGTTTTCGTCTTTTGCAGCGACTTCAGAAAATTATTTTTTTATTATCCTTTTTTTTGTTATAAATATATATATATATATATATATATATATATATATATATATATATATATAGTGGTTAGAGCTGGCAGCCGTTCTGCTAATTTAATGTTATATTCATGTTATATTCAATTTAGAGTACTTATCATCTAGAATACTATATGACTACCAAATCGTGTTCTGCTGCCATGAAAAAGTTTTGATGCGTCAGAGGAAAAAGCCTGAGTAACATGATTTGAGTAATCCTTCCCGGCTTTGGCTCAAAAGCCTAATATATTTGATCTCAGCGTTTTAGGCAGGGAGGGGCGAAAACAAGATGCTATCAAGTGCCCAATATTTTCAATGCATCCCAAAAAGAATATATTAATGTTTTCTAGTGAAAGTCAACAGATGGAGCTTCAAGTTAACTTTTAAAGGTCCTATATTTCACAGTTTCCAGTTTCCCTTTCTTTCTTCTAGAAGAAGCTATATCTGTGATTTTAAGTTTTACATCTCCTAGTAACACTCCAGTAGCAAAAGGTTAGCCTCTTCTCTGATTGGGCCAGGACTTACAGTGACGTCACAAAGTTCCAGAAGTTCTGACAGCTGATTTTAACACTCAGTTTCTGAATACAGGCTGTGATCATTTCTCTGTAGACTGAGACCTTTGATACGTTCATTGTATTAATATAGCACTGAGAGCTGATGTAAGTTGAAGAAAAAAAAAGAAGAAATAGACAACTACCTTTATGCGGTACGGGGGCTTTACTACACAGTGTGGCAAATTACAGGGCGTAGCTTTGCTCAAAATTGAAATAGTTTATCAAACAATGCTAAAACTTTTTTTTTTATATATATTTTTTTCAGTTTAGCATTTCAGCATTTCAGAAAATGCATCCACAAAAAGTTGTAATCTAGTAGTTAAAATTAGGTTTTTGGAAACAGTAAAAGGTTCATGCAATTAAAAACTCTGGCAGAAATTAATTAAGTCAACTTCATGGCATAGAGCATTGAATCACAATAAATAAGAAAAACTAAAGGAGGAAAACTTTTAAAAATGAGAGAAAAAAATACTTCCCTCACAGCAAAACATTTTTGCATTACTTCGAGCTGAACTGAAGGCAGATGTACAGCAGACACCCACCCACAGCCACTGACACAGCAACCTTACTTTCCACCGCATTATCTCAAAAACAAATTAAAGTTTTTACGGCTGTCTTCTCTCTGTGTGCCTTTTCATGCGTATTTCTCATACTTTTCCCAACTTTTCGTGCACTGACTGACTTGTTTTCATTTTAAGATGTTGTCCTCTTTTCAAAATAATTGTAGGGGACTACACTGCAGGGAGACAATGAGGGTGGGATGTAAAGACTCCAGATGGTAGGAGTTTCATAAATCCACAGTGTGTAGTGTAGGTGATGGAGAGACTAACATCTGACTCTCCAACCCAAAGTATGTCCAGCTGCATCATAGAGCAGCTAATAGGAGAAGCAGTTCACTGATCCTTTCCCTCTCAGATGCATTAAATATTTTTGATTGCATCCTGTAAAGTTTCAAGTGAGCAGTTAAGTTGTAAAACTTCAGGATATTTGTTTGGTTTTTCTACTTTAAGGTGCTTCTGGATGCAACATTTAACAACCGCAATTTGCACTGTAAAAGACCCTAATCCATCAGGTTATTGCTCAACAGGCAGAAAATGGGACTCATAACATCTGGAAACTTTCTGCTAGTTATGCAGGAAGATCATCATATGCAGGTGTTACACACTTCCCTTGGGTTACATGGAAAACCTCAACACCTACTGACTGCATCCCACAACAAGGCCATAACAAGGGTGTTTATTGCGTCTGGTGGGAGCGGAAGATCACCAGGAATTTGTTATTGGCTGACAGGTGGAACGCTCGCAAGGGCTTATTGCTGTTCTGTCATTTGGTCTTTTCTCTGGGAGTTAGCAAGAAGGTTCTGGGTTCAAGCCCAAGGCCTCTCTTTGGGGAGTTTGCATGTGCCTGTGTATGTTCTTTTGGGTACTCTGGCTTTGCACAGTCCTCAGACATCAGAACATATACATTTAGGTTAACTGGAAACTTTAAGTGAGTATGAATGGTTGCTGCATGTTGGCCCTTTGACAAAGTGGCGACTTGTCCAGGATGTCCCCTGCCTTCACCTAATGTAAGCTGAAATGTACCCATCATCCCGCCAATAACCTTAGAAAGATCAGCGACAGACATAACAAATGGATGGATATTAATAATGCTGCTTCATTCAGTCAGTGAGAGTTAAACAGGTAGTGTCTCTATGAACCATGAACGGTATAGTTGGTTGAAAGTTTCTGGTTAGTTTTGTGTGGATCAAAAGGGCTTCTTCTTGTTGCTGTTACCACTTCAAGGTTTCAGTCCATAACAATGTCATTATCACAAATATGGGGTTTTGTTCGATGATAAGAGTAGAATCACTTAAAAGCTTTGGTCGCTTTAACAACTCAAGAGAGATGAAAGTTAAAGAACAAAAGTAAAAGCAATAAGTATCCTTGTCTTTATGGAATGTGTTTTATTTAGAAGCAGCGAGCAAGGTTGAGACTGCACTCATTAGTTTTGTGCCTGAAAGAGACATCTCCTGTCCATTAGTTAGACAACTGTTATGATGTAATAGGCCACAGAGCAGTGAGTGACACTCCACAGGTCTAACTGTCTACATGCGCCCGGACACCGTCACGCTGTAGATCCTTATCTGTGACACAGATAAATGAGGGAGCAGTGCAGACACACACACTCGTGGTCCATGTTGTAAAACTTTCTGCTACATCCATCAGCTATGGTCACACAACCTTGTCTGCTGACAGTGTTTGAACAGCATTGTGCTGAATGGCCCTGATCAAGAAATACCCCTGTGACCTTTGACTTCCCGGAAACACTCCAGATAACTGTGATTGCTCCGATGGTATGGAGGGTTTTTGTCAGTGAAAAAAAAAAAAAAAAACCATCCTTCATGCGCTGAGAATAATTATTGTTTGTAGTCCAAAAGTCCAAATTGACAAGAGCCAGTTTAATGCAGCTCTCTACCAAAGGAAGACAGATTGAAGGCACTCTAACAAAGAATGTTCCTGTATTTTCCATTTTCTTTCTTTTTGGAAGATTTAGATTTTTTTCTTTTTTTTTTTTTATTATTGTGGCAAATGAGGATAGAAAAAAAGTTTAAAGCCTAATGAAAGTGATTAGGAAGATTAAAGAAAACTTGCTAAATAAAAATGCCACTAAGACCTTCCACTTTAGTGGATCCCCCACACACACATTGATGTTGGGAAATGTATAAAGCAGAACAATAACAAAGAAATGTGAAACATTACACACCCATACTGTACACGTGCCTTTCAGGGGCCCCCAGAAGTAAACACTTTAAGGTGAGCTCCTCCTTTTACCTGCATCCCTAAACTAACAGAGGTTTCGTTCGGATTCAGTTTATAAATGTTTACTTTTGCTCTTAATCTGACTTATCGGCAGAGGAACCCTTTGCCTCTGTCAGGTTCCAGACCAAAACCCTTCATCTTCTTGATGCACTCCAGATGTCAGACTCTTTCCACCTCAGTGAAAAGGGGTGAATGTTCCCAAGTTGTAAAAGATGATCGAGAAGATAAACAGTGAGAGAACTAGGGCTCCAGCAGGAGAGAGAGCAAGGGTCCCATGTTGTTTTGCTTGAGCAGTCATTCATCAGGTGTTCAAGCTGCTAGCCAATCTATTTCCCTATCCTTTTAGCCATGTCTTTGAGCTATGGCCCCTGGGCATAGGGGGCAAAGGAAATGATCTGTCTTGCTGCTTCCTTGGGGGAACTGGATTTATTTTCTTTCATGGGAGGCTCAGCGATTATCCTACCAAACCTAAAGGCCTATGACCAGAACTGAACGAGCCAAGCAACTGTTGATTTAGCTGCTCTGTGTTTTGTTCTTTGTCTAGCATGGAACAGCACGTTGGTGGAATGAGTGCAGAAACAAGAGCTGAGAAAAAGCATAGGTCTCACTTGATGTCCTCACCTGAATACTTAATAGGTCATTTACTCAAACACTTGAAGCACTCGTGGATGGGATGTTTACCCTCACTAGATTTCTTGTTATGACATTTTTTCTACTACAGAGAAGAATAAAATCAGAAGAGCTTACAGAAAACATACACATGCATTCTGTACACTACATCTTGCCATAAATACACAAATACTAAAGCATGCATATACTGTTCCTATTTTATGAGTTATAACCTCAGTCAACCTTGTATCCAGGCTCCATCTAACAGGGCAAATGTTCTCATGCTGAGTGTGCATGCAGTAAATTACATCTTATCTGCTTCCTTATTGGTACTACTATTGGTTCGTTCATCTTCTAATCTTTAAAAAGAATTAGAGTAAAAATTACTACAGGATAAGAATGATAACTATGCCTTGAACTATTTTCAAATTCAAACTTGTTCATTGCTCGTGGTTATGTCACAGTGACGATGAACAGAGGAATTTGCTGGTATGGTTCACTACACATCTACAAATACAAAGGGCTGCAAAATTGTGCAGATCAACCACCACTTTCCAAATCTCTCCTCACTGTAGTCAAAGGGCAATCCATTCATTCCTTCTCTATGGAGTCTGCAAGTCATTAAAATTAAAGAAAACAATGCATGCATGCATGTTTTCCTGTGTAGAGGTAGAGACTAATATTTACATTCTTTTTGTGTCTGATCAACTTCTGCATGTCAGGAGATTATTAAAAAAAAAAAAAAATAAAAAAAAATTGCAAACTTGTATGTAACACCAGTGGCTGGGAAAGTTTCAACATAAGTGATGGTCTAAATGAAATGTGACAAGCTGTAGTGCTCTTGGACGTTTCTAAAACACCTGACATCATTGCTCTTCTGTAGCACCAGGCAGCACTTAAATAATATGTTTCCCTTGACCATTGGTAAAGTGAGAGCTGCTCTTGTTTCTCAGACATAACATCTCCCGACATGAGTTGTAGATGTGAAATATGATTCCAATCAGTCCAAATGGTGGAACTCCATCTACTCTTCCTTCTCCTTCTATATATGTTTCCTCTGAGAGCGGCGACAGTGTTCAGGCAGCTGGCGTTCAAAGCCGAGCAAATGGAAGAGGCAGCTGACTATATAACCCGCTAGGTTTTTTTTTTTTTTATGGATTTGTGTGGCCATGTGAACACTATGGCTGAGGGGAACAATGGAGGTGCTCTCTGGAGAACTTGAGCAACTGAAGAGAGAAAAACTGACTGGAAGTGATGATGGCTTTTTCACCCACCAGTGGGCCATGGTGTCAGGACTGAGACAGACACTGTAGCACAAGGTAAAGAGCAAAGAGAGTGGACTCGTGGTACAAAGGAGAACATGAAATAGAGACACAGCAACTTAAAGCTATTCTCTTGAAGCTATTCATGCAAGAATGCTAATCAAACTTACCTTTTTGCAATCGAGATTGACTTAAATTCTAACTCCTCGAAAAAAGAAAAAAAAATCTATTTGAGCAAGAAACAGCTTTATTTATTCAATTAAAGGAGATAATGTTGGTGCGGAGAATTAATTCTCTTTTAACTGCTGCCAGCACAATATGACTCAATCAACATCCATATTAAAGACCCCAGTGCATTAATTAAAATCTGAGGCAACTAGTGCACTCAACTACAATTTGAGTACACAAAAGCATTCATTCATTTGGCCGAAAATAATCATTAAAAATATCCTGTTTCCTAACTTGGTGTTGAGTTTTCCTGTTATTTATTCATTGGATGTCTATTAACCTGAAGGCATTTCACAGAAAGAGTGATTTATTATTCAATAAGATATTGATATTGTTGACACACTGAAATAATATTTATTGGAGACAAATGCAAATAAATGGAGAAATTGAATAAATCTCAGGTTAAAAGACTATGAGATGGAAGGGGAAGCCAGAGAATGAGAGAAACCTGACACAGAAGTGAAAAGGGAAGTTGTATTTTACTGATTAACAGGACTTTTTTTTCTCTCTCTCTGCTCTGAATTCTGACAAACATTTCTAACAATGAAGCCATTTTTATCCTCCAGGCTATAGCTAACTAGCACCATTTTCACAAGCTATTGACTGGCAAACACAGTAGACGTGCTTTGACCTTGCAAAACATAGCCACAGATCTGGGTCAACCAGCTGCACATGCTTCAAATACAGCATAGACACTAACAATGAGCAGTGAGGACCAAAAAAAAAAAAAACCTCAGACAATTCAAGCGTTCCCATTTCAGGACACTTTCTGCATTATTAGCAAATTATAATATAATATTAATATATTATTACAACCTAGCACATTTCACCAACTAACTAACAAGACCTCAGTTAACATCTCACTAGCACACAGAAACCTATTAAAAACAGTGAGAGATTTAGAGGATGTTCCATGTTACATGTTACAACACCAGAGTCAGTTTGTTAGGATGTACATCTCATTCTCTTTGGAGATCGAATATATGATCGAAATATGGCAGATTTTTTAAAATCACCAAGAAAACACATGGAAGGTCCTCGTGGGCTGGGTTTGGGCCATGACTGCTATTGTGACATCCAAAAGTCACAAAAATCCTGACAGCTGGTTTTAGCACTCAGTACCCAAATACAGACTTTTGATAATATATTCATGTAAAACTTAGCCCTGATTTATGATTAAATAAGACATGGACATATTTAGGGCAACACAGCAGCATGGCGGTTAGCGCTGTTTCCCTACAACAAGAAGGGCGCAGGTTTGGTTCCCTGGCCTGAGGCCTTTCTGTGCAGAGTTTGAATGTTCTCTGCGTAGGTTTCCTTCAGGTACTCTCGTTTCCTCCCATCATCCAAAGACATCATGTTTGGGTTAACTGGTGACTCTAAATTGTCTGTAGGTCTGAGTCTGAGTGGTTGTTGGTCTCTGTCTGTCTCTGTGTGTTGGCCCCTGTGATGGACTGGTGACCTGTCCAGGGTGACCCCGCCCTCACCCAGTGTGAGCTGGGTTGGCTTCAGCACCTCGTTTCCCGGCACAGATAACTGGTAGAAGACAAATGAATGAATGGACATCTATTGTTATACTATAAAGGACCTTTAAACCTCAGGAGTAAAAGAAGAGATCTGCTACTTCATGTTCATGTCAAAATATGTTTTATATTTAATGTGCTGTTTTCAATGGTGCAGTAGGTGATTTAAGAGACTCGATACTTCAGCACCCAGCTGATGAACCACCTCAAGGAAAAAAGATTTTCTGTAAAAAGTGAAAATGTAAGGCTACAGTGTGCATTCAGCTGTAGCTGCATGTGGACATTGTGTACTAATCTCCAATGCTAATCAAATAAGAGAGCCACATTCACTATGCATAAAATTTGTTTTGATGATTTTAGATTTTTCCAACCCAAACGTTAACTTCTTTCAATTTACAGAAAATGTTTTCAAGAGCTTTTTAGAAAGTACAAAATCCTCAGATTTCGAGGTAGCTGTATAATTACAGTGGTAGCTATTGAAACAAATCCCTCCTCTGCATCTAAGCTGCAATTATCCTCCACCTCTGCCAGACATTTTTTCATTTTTTATAATACAGCTGAATTTATTGTAACAGAAAAAGGGTCATTTTTCAAACCACAGTAGGAAATGACACTTTTTTGTACTTTTAATGGCTGGCAAAGGCTTATATTACATTTTTTCAGGTAAAGGAGACACCCAAGCACAGTTGAAAAGTGGACCACAGCCCTGGCTGTGACCAAAGTGCATCCTTATCGTTTTTGATAGTTTCCTTCAGACAAATGCAAGTCACCCCACCCAAGTGCACTCCAAGTGGACTGGGGAAAAAAACAGACTCCATTACTTCCTTGGCCAACTTCCAGCGTGTGGATATTTTTTACAGCATTTAGTGAGGGGAGATAAAACAAGCACACACCAAACCGTTTCTGTCAAATTTCCATTGCACCGTATGATAGCTGCAGGTGTAGGATGCAGCCAGCATGTTTCTCTCTGGAAATCTTCCTGTTTAATTTCCCAGTCCGCCCGCTTGCTTGCCTGCCTGCCTGCCTGCCTGTCTGCCATCCTGAGAGGATATGTTAAATGTGCTTGGCCTGGGGATGTTTGAGTTCTCTCTGCTGTGCTCCCTTCCATCTGACAGATTGGAATAATAAGGAGAGCTAATTGGAGAGGCTGCTCATATGCTGATTAGATGGGATGTTTTTTTTTTTTTTTTTTTTGAAAGACACGTCCGCCCCTTTCTTGCTCTCTATATATCTATGTCTTCCTTTCTGTCCCTGTTTGATTCTGGCCATGCTGCTTCCAGAATTTTTGGAAGTATATGCTTGTGTAATAGCAAATACACTGCAGCAAAGTATGTGTGTGTGTGTGCCTGCCCTCTGTGTGTGTGTGTCCTTGTGTTTCATATACCCTGGCCATAGCCTTGACTTCTCCAGCTTTCTGTAGCCAGCTGAAAACAGCATACTGAAACAACATTTCCAACTCTCTATTGCTTCGTGTTACGTCTCTAAATCTGGGGGAAATCAATGCCTAATAAGCTATGAAAATGTACATTTGCTGTTTTACCATTGCCAGAGGCTGTGCGTGTATCCCCTGAGCATTAGACTATAAATATGTCTGCATTAGCGCTAAGAAAAAAAAAAAAAAAAACTGAAAAAAGTCTATGGTTTCAGCTGATATTGAATAGTATAGCTAAGTGGAACAGAAGCAAAGCAAATATATCCCTTTGCTGTTCAAGGTAATTTTGCAATCTGTCTGCGTTTCAACCTTGCGCTTTGGTGGGCAAATTGTTTGAGCGGGGATAGGACCATGAGCATACTGGCTAATGCTACCAAGTACTCTTTAAATGCGGGGCTGGCACGCCGCTTTGAAATAAATCCTAATACCCAAGCTGCTTAGTTATCACACATTTCAAAAAAGTATTCTACTGTAGCGCTGAGCATTATCATACCAGTAGTCTTCATTCAAGAAGAGTACAAAGACCACACAGATACTTCCAAATGTGCTTCCTTTTCCTTTATATTCCTTTCAACTGCATTTTTCAAACCTCTCTTTGAAAGCTCTTGATGTTTTTGTGAGAGCGCTTCAATTTCTTTTCTTTTTCCCCCCAACCAATAAGCGATGCCACCTCTGTAAGAAGACAAATAATAGAAGATGATGTTGTTTTTGGCGCTGCAGCTTCAACTTCTGTTGTTTCTCCTAAATGGAGTGAACATTGACTGGTGTTCAGCAAACTGAACTTTTATGAGGGTTTGCCTTTTGAATGTTGCCTCATGCATTTAGAAGCGGTGCAATAAGAGCATGGCTTCTGTTTGCCTTTCAGAACAAAAGGAACCAACTCAACCCCCCCCTCCTTTCTTTTCTCTGTGAGGTGGATAAGTGTATTTTACACACAAAGTGGCAATGATGTTATCAAATGTGAATACTCACACGAGCTGGAACAAGCCCCCATTATTTTCAAACTGATTTTCCTGCCCCCATTTCCTCTGGTAACAAGACTGAACAAATCAAATGTGGCATACAAAATTACACATACGATTTCTCCATTAAAACTATGGTGTTACTTCCAGATATCAAAATGTTTAAAAATAGCATGACCTATGTTATACGTGTTGTTGAGAGAAATGTTCAAAATGCTTCCAGTAATTCTCAAAACTGGACAAAGTCATGGTACGTTTCATTTGCTGACCTGTCAGTGTCATCCAGTGTCATCCAGACCATATGCAATTTTTACACTTTTCAGCTATATATTTGAACTGGATAAAGGCTTTTAGTTGTAGGATGTCTTGATCAAGGTTGATCAATGATATTCTGTCTCTGCTGATCTGCGATGGCGAATCATAGATTTTTTTAAGTGGGATGCTTTATTCAGTTTTTACAGGTTTGTATCACCTACTCGTTTAGGTCTGGACAAAAGGATCCTTCCCTGACGTCCTGTGTCCACTATTTAGCATTGCTCAACAACTGCCCACGGAGGAATACAAACCAGGAGCGGTTTGCAATGGTAATGAAAGCAACAACTGCATCTATGTGTGTGTATAAGGGGTTCGCAGGAGTTTATCTGGCCTGTTGGTGAGCTGCAGTGCTGAGCATGGAAAGCCTGACCTAGCTGGATGTAAACAGCATCAGATGAATACAGGGGCTTAGCAGGCAAACTGGCTGGGAGGATGAATGACTACACAACTTAGCTACGGCCTGCACAAACGCACACACACACACACGTGCAGTACATCATAACACTTCACAAATACACAGCCACCACTCCTGTGACTGAAGCTCTCTATATTGAGAGAGATGAAGTACAATCCTGCGCAGTCCTGCTCTTTTGAATGCATATAGACTTTGCCTACAGCCCGAGGCTCATTACTGGCAGCCCTGATATTTAATCCATCAGCCCTGACTCTACCTCCAGAGAAAACAGAGAGGGATGTTCCCCCCTCACACACACTCACAAATGAGGAGAACCCACTGAAACAAAATGACAGAGAGTTTTCCGAGATTTGTTCACATTTTAACTGATAAGGAAGCTGATTATTGGCTGAAGCTCCAACAGTTTATGGATACAAAGTCAGCGCTACAAGAAAAACACCTACTTCTTATATATCTATATTAGTGCATCACTCATTCTATTCTAGGCGCCCTTCTTCCCAAAGCATCTTTTTAATAACGTTCATAACTTGTGCCTGGCAAGAGCACTTCTGCCTGGCCTTGACAACTTCGATAGCTCTTTGGAAAATCAATGCTCAGATAGGACTGAATCGGAGCTTGAGGGTGAGAGGGGCGAAGAAAGGTGGGCTATGTGAGGTGAAAGAAAAGGTAGCGAGGAGGTAGAGGGAGAAAAGGAGAGGAATTTAGATGTTGGGGGAATTGAAAAGGGAAGGAGAGAAAATAAGGAGGAGAAGAAATGTGCTGTTAAATGATCTTTATACTGCCAAAGGCCTGTTAATAAATAAACGTAAAGTTGTAAGCCAATTTTGGGTAATAAAACAGAGAATGATACCAATAGTGATTCGTCTGTAATAGGAATTTCAGCATGGTCTTCCCTAATGTTCTTTAGGTAAAGCCCTCAAGCCATTTCCCATTCAGGTGCCATGTCCAGAGGTTGCATTTGAAGATTGACTGCTTAAATTGCGGCCAAGTAATACGCCATCCTTTACTAGACCACAAATATTCCAACAAGTACATCCTTAATGGCACCAGTATTGATGGTAATATAGCAGCTAAAGACCAACAGAGAGTCAGCAGACTGGAGTTAGAGTTGGGTTTCAGCTCAGTTGGGCAGGTAAGTATTAAAGCCAAGAGTCCGAGATTCAGATTCAGAAAAATGTATTGTCTTTTGCAATTGAATTTCTTCTTTGATTTGAATCTTGTGCAACTACACTCAAAACTAAAAGATGTGATTTGTAAACAACTATCTGTGCCTATCATTGCATTAGACCAAGAACACCTCAGACCCAAACAAATGCTTCTTCTGAATGAAAGAGATAATTGGTCCAACAAAAGTGCAGTCCAGCTTGAAAAGGAATTCAGACTTGGATATCTCACAAAAAAGAAACTTTCTAGATGTTCTGATGTGTCACTAGGTGACTGAGATCTGAGTAGTCTGAGCTCTGGCCTAATCTCTTTTTGGGTCTGTGGTCTTTTGAGATGGAAACATGGATTCCTCAGTGTGGGAAATAATGGAAGGTTGCTTTCAACTGAAGGCGGCACATTGCACTGTGTCAGTGGGTGGTGCCTGAGTCCTTTAATGCAGGGAAGTCCAGTGATTTAAAATGAGGAACGAACGTGCACATTCTCATCCCAGACATCAAAACAGTGAACAGGGAAACTCTGATTAATGCATTCACAGTTTGAGTTCAACTTCATTCTAAGGTCATATCAGAAAGCATGCTTTATATAGAAAACAGCTGTTTCTTGGTATGTCATTATTTGCTATTGTTTTTGAAAACTCAGGTTTTTGGGTCAGGCAATGTGAAGGTCACAGGAACTGATGGAAAGGTAAGATAGACACAGCCAGGGAGGCAAAGTAAAAAAACCTCCACAGTCTGGACCATCTCAGCTCAGTTCAGCCCTTTGTGGTCAGCCATGTCCTCTGTTGGATGAGGTCTTTGAGTGGGGACACAGCTCGTGATTGTCCTGTTGGTACTGCAAGGCTAAATTACCATCAACTATGTCACAGCTCATGCCCCCAGTCTCCCTGAAGGGGAGATTCATGTAAGTCAGTTAACAAAATGCAACCAAGCAAGCTTTGTCGTTTGTCACTTGCCATATGATACGCAACAGAGTTTACTTCCAGCACAACAAAGACTAATGAAAACATGTGGAAGCCTTGCTGTGACCCAATTCAATATCAAGATCTGAGTGCCAGGTTTGAGTTTGTATTTGGATATTTATGTTTAACATATGCAGGACAACAGGCAGTGCAACCCCAAAGTACCTTCAATGGAAATGTATCCAATGCAATGTATTCAGTCTCTTGAAAAGAAGGGATGTTATAATTCACAACAAGGGAGCTGTGTGTTGTGCACACAGCAACTGTGAGACCTGTATCCGTGGTGCCTCGGTAGTAACAATTGCAGCATGGTGCAAAAGTGTCTTTATTAGGATAATCCCTGGCACCCCGCATCATTGCAGCAACAAAACAAGCTAGGAGCAAGTTATTTGTAACCAAAGCTTCTTTTCAGTGCTTCCCAGAGATGGACTTATAAAAGCCACTTAAACAGTGCAATTAGTCCAAAGAAGGCTGGTTAAAGTTCTGCTCTGACCCTCAGATGACTTTGTATGACAGACAAGTGCAAGAAAAAAGAGCTGAGCGTGAAGGTGGAAAGGATCTATTGCTGCTTGACGATAAGAGTCGATTGGAGCAAGTTGAGGTGGGCAAATATAGGTAGTATTAGGAAGTATTAGTTGGAAGTATTTCCTGAGGAGATGACAAATCAGTTATGAGCATGAGATACACAAGTGGTGTTGCTCTCAAGACCAAGCTGGTGTAGCTCTTCTGTCTCTGAACAATTTGCTGTAGAAGCTGAGAAGAGGAAAGAGGATGACGGGAAGCAGATAAACAAAACAAACAAAAACAACAAAACTATGTATTTGACAGTTCGGAATTCAGATGCGTAGTTGAACACACTGTGTGAAAACAATATTTGGACGTGGAAACATAATCTGTGTGCCCGGCACTTGTCAAAGATAAAAAACTCATTTTTTCTTGGTTTGTCAAATTAGGTTAAATTTTCCAATTTATCCAAATGTCAAAAGTAAGAATGTAAGAAGCTCCCTCAGGGACTATAGTGGAACTACATGCCAAAGTTGCATCACCTATCAGTGTCAACTAAATCAATCAGAATATGACTTGAAATCAAAACGAGAACGTAAGGCAATTACCTGCAGAGAACAATGCGACGCAATCTCTTCCCAGGAGGCATCTATATTATTTGGTTTAGTTTCTTTGAATCCATCAGAAGGGGTGAAATTTCATTATGCTGTGCTGTTGCCTTCATCTATCCTTCCTTATCACCCTTCCCTGTCCTAAAGCTGTTCAAAAATACAGCACGGTGAAAATGAAGAAAATTACGACTTCGCCTGACAACACAATATTGGTGATAAATGGAATATCAAATGTAGAACGCTGCCATTAATTTTTCCATCAAGGTAACATCCAGAAGTGCTGACACAGTGACGCCATGACATTAGTCGTCTGATCTACAGGAAGAAGGACATGCTAATTCTGGCAGGATTTCAGACATTATCAATGAATGATTAATGACTAGGGGTTCACTAGCAGTGGAAAATATAGGAACTGCATTTCATACAGGGAGAACTGTCTTGCTTAACTTAATGATTAGTAATTAATCAATGTCAAGGCTTATCAATGATCAGAAGGGTGCTGGTAAACTGAATCCTTCCCAAAAGCAGTTGTCAGTTATTAGATACTGTACATGACAACAATAGTATTAATTTAAAGAATGTAATAGGATCTCAGTCGATTCTCACCAGTCCAGTCCTGGAATGAGCAGCAGCATTGATACGCAAATAAAATTATATTTCAGCATCTAAATCAAAGCTGGGAAATACATTACTACACTCGAATTCCAATAGAATTTAAAGTATTTCAATGCAATAATGCTCTTGTGTGCACATTGGAATAAAGACAGTGAGAAGGAATTGGATAAAAGTGTCATATTGTAAAAAGGTTTATCTTGCAGCTCCTGCACCTTAAGACAATGCACTTGACCATATAACAGTCTAAATAATATTGCTTTTCAGCCCTTCCTTTAAAGTATGGAAGGTCTAAAAGTGCTGAGAATCTCATGTTACTGTCAGCAGGTGTAATGTACATAAATGATTTCTGCCACAGAGCCTGTGGCAAGATATGCAACAATTCCACCTTAAATTGACATTTTGAAAGAGGCCTGTGCGCAAGTGATTGTGCATTTGGGTGCCTGTGTACATTCATGTGTGTGTGAACCCATGTTTGTTTGTGTTGTGTGTGATTCTAACTTTCAGATTGCAATTTTTCCCTGATGACCCACACTACTTTACCCTCATAGATGTAAAATATACTCACTATCAAGCAGCTGATTAGTTCAAGTGTCAGCACCTAAACAGATTACTCTGGCAAGAGGCAAGCAACAGAGCTGGCACTACCAGCCTCAATCTGCTGCTTTTAACTTTATTTCACAGACACAGTCCTCTCAATTTCAATAGCTACACCAGTATCACAATTCAGCTAAAATGCAACAAGAGCTTTTATTGGATGAATTGTCCTGCCACAGCTCACTCTTGCAAGCTCCCACTGGTATAACCTTTACCAAAGGTTGTAATCATCATGTTCTCCTTTTCAAGAAAGTTCTGAAATCTGCATATTCATGCAATCTCTTTGACTTGACCGACTAACTACAGGTTTTGTGTATAGGATGGGTGCTCAAATCGGTGTGCTTATGGGGAAGTGGACATTCATTTAGAGTCCATGAAAGCTTTCCGACCTTTATATGTGTTGCCTGGTGAGTCATACTGAATTTGGATGTTTAGGCAGTGAGTCAACAAAAGAACATAAATCCCAGCTGCATATTCAATATGGTATCAATGTATAAAAAGATTAAACATGAGTATCATCCATGCTAATCTGCAAAAAAAAAGCTGACAATGCAGTTTGTCCATCAAACAGTATAATCGAGAGGAAAAAGGGGGAATGGGAATCAACACTTATTACTGTCATTTTTCTTCACTGCAAAAAAAAAAAAAAAATAATCAATGTTTCCTTCCATATTTCTTTTTTTCTGAAGCTCTGAAGAGGGCAAAGCAAATATGTATTTGTTTCATCATATATATCTCTTCACCCCCTTCCTTTCAATATTGTGCCAAAGAGTTTTATTAATTCATGAATTTGTTCCACCTCTCTGCCCATTTACAATATGGCACCATATGCCACATGCTGAGCCTTTCATGCAAAATGGACACATTGCAGTCGTACATCTGCTGACCTGTAAGTCAAGGAAATTTGTAATCATTATTCATCACCTGATCACATCTTCTCATTCATAATACACTATCTTTGAAACTCAGCTGCATTAAAGACAATCTTGTCGATTTTATTTTATTCTATTTTTGTTTTTTTTAGCATGGAATTTTGAGTGCATATTTAAAAATTTTATAAAACACATGCATGAAATTTCACTGATGTTGTCAAAGCCTCCCTGCTGAGAGCTTCTCTAATAGGCTTCCCTCTCTCCAAGACTAATCAGAACAGTCAATAATTGGAGCAGCAGGAGGGTGGGGGTGGTCATGGTGGACATTGCTTCTCTCTCCCTATGCTTCAACAGCCTTAATTTAGATGCTGACACTTCAGGATTAATGCCCACTGTTGTCTGCCGACATGTTTCCTCTGTAATTTTTTTTACATGTATATCCATGTCAAAAAAAAAAAAAAGAAAATTTTGCTGCAGCTCATAGCTGCAACAGTGTTGTGTGTGCGCTCATGCCTTTGTATTTGCAATTACTGAAATGTAAATGTATTATGACGTGTGCTTATTATATAGCTGCAGCGCTATTATTTTGTATGTTTTGCATATTCCACATGGTACAATCTAAAAACAGAATGACCTCTGCAGATATCATTTTATTGGTGCTTAACAACTGCCATGTTTTTTCATCTACCTCACAACTCAGAACAACAGAAAAGGCCATTCAAGGATATGAGCTGGAGAGCGATTTAATGAATTAAATACAGGCAGATACATTTTCCATGAAAAGACTTTGCTAACATTACGTACAGCTGAACAGTCCAGAGACTGACTTATGATCCTGGGTCACACCAGCAGTGGTAGAAGAAGGGCATAATAAATATGAGTCATTTATGAAGTTCATTCTTTTGTTTTTAATGTTTGTAACAAATTTCGAAAAGTTTCCATCAAAGGTTTGCAGAGAAAGCGCTCACAGGGCCAAAAAACACATTTTGCTAGGTCACTGTGACCGTAACATGGAGAAAGTGTGCCAAATTTTAGGAGGTTCCTTCAAGGCTTTCCTGAGATATCATATAGACAAGAATGGGACGGATAGACAACCCAAAAACAATACGCCACCAGTTTTGGTTGGCGCCAGCGCAGACACACATCACTACAGATAAATACTGTGAAGACCACACTATACGCATTTAAAATCTTCAAAAAAATCTGTGAAGCATAGACACTCTTCTGACCAACCAATAAAGAAAACTGATGTTCCGAACCCATTCTTGCACAGAAATCTTTACAGCTTCCTTTACACATATCAGCCAATAGTGAATTCAATCCCTACAACTTGCAGCTGCTATTTATTTTTGTGGATATCCAAATCTGTTAAAAATGTGTGCAGGGGACACAATGGATATCTTTTTTTAAAAGACCAGTCAAAGTATGGTCAGGCTGGTGTGCTTCACATAGCGACATATGTCTCTCACTTACATAAACAGAAAAATTGACTTCCACAACAGCTGCTTTGAGTAAAGTCCCACGGTGCTCAGACAAAGTCCGGACAACACAAATTAATTGCTCATGTGAGAGTTCACGCTGACTTATTGCAATTAACTTCACCTACGTCTGTGTGCTACTTGAGCTGCTACGTGATCCTCTGTGCGGACAATGAGATTAGCTGGAGCCACTATCAGGACAGGACAGGCCAGGCCATAAGCCACATCTGTTCTCTGCTTCCTGATTTACGGCTGAGATATTAAGGCTTTTCATACTAAGTCCCTAATGACACAGCAGGAAGAGTTGCACGGTCTATTTATCAACTAGAGCATTATTACAGGTGAATTGGGTCATAAATGAAAAAAAAAAAACAAAAAACAAAAGTGGATTGACATTAAAACTATTGGTCACAATCAACATACGAAATATATATAATAATTTTAAAAAAATTCCTCCTAACCCAGTTTGCAAAACATGAATCCACACAGGTCCTCCAAAGACCTATTTGACAACCAAATCCCTTTATTCATTACCTTCCCACAGTCTAATGGTAATAAGAAATAGTTTCAGGCCTTCGTCCAACTTATTCAATTCCATGTGTAAATACACCATAGGCATGCAAGTGGAGGGCAGGCGAGCCGAGCATGACTGGCAGCCTGAGCACAATTCCTGCTACAACATGGCACAAAGCAGAGAGGAGGAGAGAGGGGGATTGTGTGTTTCGCGTTTGTCAGTGTGTGTGTGTGTGTGTGTGGGCGTGCAGGTAGGGGGGGGGCCACCAGAGCAAAAGGGGATAACAAAAAAAAAGGACTGAAAGAACATAGATGATAGGAAGAAAGAAGAAACAAGAACAGAGGGGAGGACTTTTACAAAATGAAACAAAGTAGAACATCAGGTCAAGTTTTGAAATTGATCCACAAAATCATCAAATAAGTTATGTGTCGTTGCATACAATGAAATAAAATCAGATGAGTACTGTGTGCTGCTCATCGGCATGTTTGACCTCAGCAGCTCAAATAAAAACCAGCAAAATGGAGGTTATTCAGGAGAATGACTGCAGTATTTTAAAACAGCAGCAGCAGTGTGTTTGCATGTTAAGTCATGATGCAACAACAAAACAGTCACTGCCCTCAGATCAGGACCGACCATTTAACCATCTCCTACTTGAAATCTGCAATTCTTTTTTACTTCACTCAGCAACACACATATACACACAAACAAGAAAAAAAAAAACATCAGCCAAACACAAGACAGTCTCAGATCCTTTCTGTGATTGGCGCACTTATATTTTGCTACTAATACTTCAGAGAGGGGATGAAAAACTACAATGAGATGGTATTTAGAAATCACAAATATATCTTCCTATGTATGGCAACACTTCCAATGAAACACATACATGTAAAAATATGGGACCTTTAATATACTTCATATTAACCCTATATTTTCTTTTTTTTTTTTCAGCATTTTATCAGCCCAATAAAAAAATCCTCACACCAAATAGAAAAAGACCATGTCTGGATACCTGCATAAAAATAACGGTTGTGCATCATTTGATGAATAAAAAGGAAACTTGCAGACCTCCAGTGAATCTGGAAAAGAAGATAAATAATTGAATTTCTGTCAGAAAATAAAATATGTCCTACATTAGTCTCACAAGAATGCATTTCAGGAAGATAAATCTCTTTGTTGTTTTATAATTTAAACACACAAACTACAATATATCTTCAGGCTCTGTTAAATATTTGGATTTTTTGTCTCCTTAATTTGCAATATTATGCAAAGGGAACTATTGCTTAGTTGATAACTTTGTTTTTAAACTACGTTATATAACCGTGAGGAGGATGGACAGCATATATTCTCCAATTTTCTTTTTTAGGTTTCACATCGACTTGTTCTAACTTTTCAAGTCGCCACTTCCATGCACAGTAAACCACTCAAATTTTAAGGAGCTCGAAAGTTGTGAAATTAAAGAGTTCTGTTCCCTTGTGAAAGTAAGCAAAATTGCATAATTGACCTCAGACTCCATCTGGATCAAATTCACTCTTGCTCAACAAATGAACCAGTGCATTAATATATACTTTCACATTCATTTAACCACTGCAGCTGCAACCCCAACCCCTCTCTCCTCTTACCCTCATAACTACACTGAAGCGCTAAGGAGAGTATTTCATATGCTGGAGCCCTTTGGTTCATGCCAGACTGAAATAGTTTACCTCAATGGAAATATTAGCAAGAAAAAACAGTTTCATCAGCTGAGCTTTCACAGAAGGGGCTTCACTAAACTTATTAGTAAGTATGAAAGCGGGTGGCTAATTCTGTCTGAAAGTGCCTCAGCCAAACTGCTGTGGGTGAATTAACGTGGCCTGGTTATTCTGGGGTATAAATCTCCAGTCAGGAAAACAAGTCAAACATCTTAAGATGGAGTGTGGTAGAGTGTAGGAATACATTACTTTGAGTTCCCACTTATAAATGAAATTGGTTTCCTCGCCACTCGTAAGCGCATTTGCACTGAGTACATTTCAACCTTCACCTCCCCAAGTTAAGATCCAGGAGCACCAGCGTTTTGCATGTAAATCTCTCAAGTTTAAGCACACAGCCTACGCATACTGCTCTGTCTGTCTCTTTCAGTAACACGCACATACACACCATCTCTCTCTTATACCTCCATACACAAAGCTGCACAGCAAATCCAACTCTGACTTTAACTCTCTTAAACCCTATAACTTGTATTTCCTGTGACACACACTGTAGGGCAATACCAAAAGTCACTGGCAAAGACACAAACTCGCACACATATTGACGCACACAGCTCACACATACACTCATTAACATGGCTGCAAGGGCACATGCATAAACACACCTACACACACAAATCAGCATTCCCTTGCCATGTTAAGTGGGAAATGTGACAAGCCAGTTTCGTTTTTTCCTCTTTCAACGACTCATCTAGTCTGTCAGCAAACATATCTCAGGTTCGACCATAATATACAAAAAGGGCCCAAACTTGAGGAAACCATCTGTGTTGCTCAAAGTTCTGTATCTTTTCCCCACACTCATCTCAGATGACTGAGGGAGATGTCAGCTCCGGGTGATGCGACATTTGTCATGGCATGTGGTTGTGTTGAAACCTCACTGGTGAAACCTCATCATTGCAAAGAAAGCCACAAAATCAAATCTGGCCCAGGACACTAATTGTTAAGTGGTTTAAAAATGAGTCCTAATAAGCTCAACACCAACACATTAAAAACCCAGATAAGATGCATATCACTGGACCACACATGACACACAGCTAAAAAAAAAAAAAAAAAGGTATCGGTCTCAAGCTCCAAACCAAACCAAATAATGACTCCAAACAGTATATGTTGAATACTTCAGGTTTTATCTAGGGTCTCGAATGCCCAATATTTACATCATTATGTCTTCCACTTTCCTTGTTCACAGAGCTGTCTACCCCACAGCAATCTGGCACATGCATCCTGCTGCCGTCATGTGCTTTTCAATAAGTAAAAAAAAAATATTTTATTAGTATTCTTTTTTGGCTATATGTTTTGCTGTTGTTTTTTTTTTTTTTTTTTTTATCAAAATCAAATCATCAAAAATCAGGATGATGAAAAAGAACTTCAGCGTTGTCATGGGTTTAGGTAGGACCCAAGAGCAGCACAACAGCAGAAGCGTAAATATAAAAATTCTTTATTCATATCCTTGCAGCAATTGAGTAACAATCCAAAATAATTTTCTCAATGTTCAGAGTTCAGTTAGCATCCCTTCTGGGATGGGAACCCAGCTCTGTGGAGTGACAGTGATAATACCATTCAGCCACAGGGTAGGCTGCCTGAGGTGGCAGCAGGAAGGCTTGAAAGAGGTAGCAGGCAATTCCTCCCGAGAAAGCTAGAGAGACAAGAACCAGGAGACACACAGTTCGGTTTCCAGGGCAAAGATGAGGAAACATGGTCAGGGGCAGGCAGAGTTGATACCAGGAGATCATTCTGGAAAAGAGTTCTGGAGAGCAGTGGGAGGAACAGCCACAGAGCTGTAGATGCGGATGAATCTGCGAAATAAATTGGCAAATTCCAGGAAACCTTCCAGCTGTTTACGAGATTCAGGTTACAGGTGAGACTTTGGATGGGCCCATCTGTATGCTGCCCTTGGCCATGATGTTCCCAAGAAATGACATAGACAGGATATGGAACTTGAACTTCTATGCCTTAACATACAGGGAGTTCTCAAGGTGGCGCTGGTGCGAATTGTCGAGATAAGAAAAAAACATAAATGTTGAGCGTGTGATGGAGTACATTGTTGACCATGGCTTGGAAGACAGCAGGGGCCAGTGGACAGTCCAAATGGCATCACCCGGTATTCCTAGTGCCCCAGATGGTGTGTGATGGCGTCTTCATTTCTCTAATGTGGACCAGATGGTAGGCATTGTGAAGGGTCAAGCTTAGTAAAGATGGTGGCCCCTGGAGCAGTTTGAAGGCAGTAGAGATGATAGGCAAGGGATACTGTTTTTTTACTGTGATGTTGTTCAAGACCCTTTGGTCTTAGAGTCTCATCTTCTCAACAAGAAATAAGCCGCTCCTGCAGGTGAGGAAGAGGGGCTGATAATGCCTGCTGCCAGGGAGTCACTGATGTAGGTCTCCATGGCCTTCCTTTCCAGGGCAGACAGGGAGTACAGGCACCCCTTGGATGGAGAAATGCCAGACAGGAGGTCAATGGTGCAGTCATATGGCCAATGAGGGGGCAATGATGTGGCTTTGGCGTTGATAAAGATTTGGCGGAGGTGAGGCTACTCTGGGATGTCCAGAGAAAAGTTTGGAGGTGGTGAGTGGAGTGGCAAGTAGGCTTACTTCAGGCAGTGGAGGTGACAGGAAGGACCCCACTCATAGATGGACCTGGTCTCCCAGTTGATGCTGGGTTTGTTTTGACAGAGCCAGGAGAACCCCATGATGTGGGGCTGACACAGGGAGTTCAGAATGTGGAGCTTCTCATGGTTATTGCCAGACAGGACCATGGGAACCAGGGTGGTCTTGTAACAGGTGTGAGAGCGGACCCAAGAACAGCACAAACCCAGACCGGAACAGTAAAGAACTTTATTGACAATGTTCAGGAGTCCAAACAGACAACAATCAGGAAGCCTGGTCGGCGAGTACAGTCCAAATTATGAATGGAGCAGGAGTCCAGGCAGGTTGCAGGCAGACACGGAGTGGGTAGATGCTAAGTCCAAAGACAGAAAGCAGGTCAGGTTACCACGGCAGAGACAAGGAGATGTAGTCAGGGGCAGAAGGCAGGTCAAGTGCCAGGAGATCCAACTTGGAGGTGAGTGCTGGAGAGTTGTGAATGATGCAACGACAATCTGGCAGAGAGTGAGTGTGGCGGCTGGGTGACTACAGTCAGCTAGGAGGAACAGGAGAGTCCAATGAACTTGATTAGGAGAGGTAGGCAGGCAGGTAGAGAGGAAATTCAAGAGGTGGACTATGACAGGTCTGGTGTGTGACAACACCCATCAACCGCTTGAGCAGGAACCAGATTGGACAGAGGAAGTCACTTGAGCCCCAGCTGCTGAACCAGCCCGCCAAGCATGATGCCATGATGCAGGCATCAGGATAAAGACAAACCTGGAAGGAGCAACTGGACTTGTAGCAGAGGTCTCTGATTTGCATGGCGGTAGGGCTCAGTAGTATTCTCCAGACTACTGGGGAGCCTTGGCTTTTGCTGGACAGCTGAACTTGAAGTGGCCAACTCCCACACAGTCTATGCAGTGGTTGTTTTGTTTGTATTTCCTCTGGTGATAGGAAAGTGCAGCCTAACTGCATCAGTTCAGTTTCCCTGGCTAGTGTCCTGGCGTAGGAGTTGGGCAGCTTGCACCCCCCTGGACTGGATGGTGGGCTGGTGATGAAAGGAGCCCTGACATCTCTCCCATCAACAAACCTGGATGCGAAGGATGATATGGCGGGTGGCAAGCTTGAGGACTTCATCCAGTGTCTAAGGGACACCATAGGAAACCAGCTCATTCTTGACGTAGTTGTCGTGACCACAGAAGAAGAAGTCTCCATCTGGGCAGTAGAATTCCACCTGCGGAGGTGGCTTTGGTGCGGTGGTCGATAGAAAAATCTGCCATGGTGTGGTCACCCTGCCACAACCCCAGGAAGTTCCCAAGCAGTCTCTGGTCTGGAGGAACCCATGCCCAAAAATTTTGCGTCGCTCCTCGAGCAATGTTTGAAAAAAGAAAAAAAAAGGAGCAAACTGGAAACTTGCCGTTTGACGGTAAAGGTACATTTGCCCTGCACAGAGGCACAGGTATGTAATAGTAATATATAATAGTATAGTATATAATAGTAATACAAATACTGTGTTTTAACAGGATGTCAGAGGACTGTTGCTCAAGGAGATGTGTCTTCAAGAGATTCTTGAAAATAGAGGTACAGCCCCGCCTTGATACCACATGGTAATTTGTTCCACTGTCAGGGAAGCTCAGAGGTGGTCCTGTGAGTTGCCAGGGCAGTGCAGGATGACACTCCCAAGAGAAACACAGGTGGAGAAGGAGCTGAAGTAAATGGGTACAGTCACTATGAAGGCAAGCAGCAGTGACCTGAATGGGATTTGGGCAGTCATGGTTTCAAAGAGGAGGTCCATGCGTAGCTGATTAAAGACCAGATGGAGCCTTTCTAAGGGTCCATCATGGGGTGGGACATGACAGATACTGTATCAGATTATAGTTTGGGTCTTTTGCATGATATCACATACGTTACATTTCAACCATTGTTCATTGAGGGATTCTGCATTGTCATCTCTGGAAAAATGAGGTGAAATAATTGATTTTAGTTATTTATCTGTGTTGCCATTTTAAACGCCCGGAGCTCCTTCTGTTAAAAGACACATCTGTTGAGGTGAAGGCTGAACTGAATTCACATGAAAGGCGCTAAGATCCTACTCTATAATCTGTAACCTTTCCCCTTACTGTAGCCTTGGCCAGGGAACCATGAGAGGAAGCTGGTCTGGGGATGTAAGAGATCTCGGGGTGGAAAAGGGGCAGGGGAAGCCATAAAAACATGCTCACTGGCAGCCAGTGCAGGTGAGATGCTGTCTCTCTGCCTAGTATCAGTTGAACAGATCTGCACCATCTCTGTGTGTTGAGGTATTATCCAGTTCACTATTGATAATGTGCAGATCAATGGGCCACAGGAACGAGGCTTTGATTGTGACCTTATTTACATGAAAGTGAAGTCTTACAGCTCATTATATGATGATTGTTTCACCAGAATGTTTTGGTGGGACAGCTTTCCTCTCTGACAGTGGCAATACAATATGATTTTACCATGGTAGCAGTGGTGTGTAATTCTTGCAGCATACACAGGCACCGTTCAGTAATTACACAAGTGTCACGACTTACCGCCAAAAACTTCTCACTCTTTAGCCAAGTCGCCCCTCAGCTTGTCCTCAGGATCGTTACGTGCAGAGTGAAAACAACTCTCCGGTGCTACACCAACCTGTCCACAATCACTGCATACTGGGAGCAGTGGGAGGGCAACACTCCCGCTCATTTTTCCATTCAGAAAATGGAGCAGAGGCAACATTGTTCTTGTGTTTCCTGTGTGCGATTTAAACAGATATGATCCACAGGCCAAACAGCAGAGTACTGTGAATCACAACATTAGGACACCTGGCTCTCAGCAGGATGCACACACACACACGCACACACACACACTGTGCACATTAGTGCATCTGTCCTCTTGCTGGTCCAACTGCACATTATGTCCCTCTCACCTCTCTGTCCCTCTGGCCAGGTGGTGATAAGTCCCCCTTTCTGTGAATAATGGATGAAGTACAAGTCGTGAGCAGTCACAGCAGTGCTATCACACGATGGACACAGACACAAAGAGAGACACAACAGGGACAGCAGGCATCTGCCGCTCTTCTATCCTCCATTCTTGGCCTGTGTCTGGCTCTATCTTCATCTGAATCTCCATCAAAGCAAATCAGCATTTTAATCATTCTTTTTTTTTTTTTTTTTTTTGATGTGTCCGACACATCATAGTCACTCAAGCTGTCGTCACATCCTGAAGTGATTTGACCCTGGGTCAGCCAGCTTCACTGTTCACTGCCTTCTTTAACCTCAGATTCACTCACATCGTGTCTGTCTCAATCTATGAATAACAGCAGCACCAACACGTGTGCACACATATCGCTAACATCCTCTTAAGGTGGCGCTGTATGCCAGCTCTGATTCACATGGGGCTCTTTCTATATATTATTTCAAGCCCTTGTGGAATGCTCTCTGTAATTATCATGTCTTTTAGGATGCGTGTGCTGTGCACGAGCGTGTAACTCTGAAAGTAAAGGCAAACATGCAAACACTCAGTGTGACATTCTTTGGGATTTTTTTGTGTCGGTGCCAGTAACCTGTGGGGGATATAGGTGGGTATCTCACTCCTTGCCCGGTGGGTCGACTGCCACAGTGTCCTTTCGGGCTCATGCTACACTTAGTGAGCTGTGGCGCTCTGCTTCAACAAATAAAACAGGAGGAGGTAAGTGAGCAACACAAGTGAGTCTTGAGTAAATAGAAAATTATAAAGTCATATTATTGACCCTGCCTTGTTTTGTAGATTTGCCTAATGAAGTGTCTGGGTTTGTTGGTTTGTTTAACCTCTTTAAATATGTATTATTTAACAGTTTTGTTTTTTTTTTGTCTTCTTTCTCCACCTGCAGCTCTGGATGCTGCACCATTATTGCTCTTTAATTTCCACATCAACTTAACTTTGCCCTATTCTAATTGAATGGCTTTTTTCGCTTGAGGCTGGGAACTCAGGTCCACATTGACTAGATTAAAGGGCAATATAATTTTTACAGATATCAAAAACTAGATATTCACATACAGAACTGACATGTATGTGATTAATGTCACTGTTACAGTTTTCTATCATATTCAAAATCTGCCTCATACACAATTTGTTCACCACACCTAATGTAAGCACTCTTTATCAATAATGTTTATGTAATATGTTAATGTTAAAGAGTTAATTATGAATAATTGGTCCTATTTCTGGGCATCACGGCAGCATAGTGGTTAGTGCTGTCCTACAATAAAAAGGTTGTGTATTCGGTTCCCGCCTTAGGCCTTTCTGTGTGGAGTTTGCACGTTCTCCCACCCTCCAAAGACATAATGTTTGGGTTAACTGGTGACTCCAAATTGAGGTTTGAGCGTGAATGGTTGTTTGTCTGTTGGCCCTGTGATGGACTGGTGACCTGTCCAGGGTGTACCCCACCCTCACCCAGAACATTGGCTGCGATTGGCAACCCAGATACGGAAAAGCGGCAGAAGATCAGATATATCAGCTACAATGATTTTTTTTTTTTTAGACTTTAATGCTTTGGGTTTCTCTTTTTTATTCTATGGTTTCCTATAATTACTATGAAAAGAACTGACAGAAAAAAAAAAAAAAAAAAATCAGAGGAAGAAATAGTCAGGGCCACATTCACGTATATCTTCCCAAAGGAAAAAGTGGGTATAAGCACAAAATTCGCATTTTCTTGGGTTTAGCATCCTCATCATCCTCAGTCATTTTGACCCAGGAACAGAATTCTTAACAGGAAATTACAGACCTAAAAGTGAAGAATCACCCAGTTTGCTTTTTAAGAGAATTATGACATCATGGATATTATCGAAATCACCCAGTCTACAGTAGGTGTCGTCAGACAGTTTGATGTAAACCTGTGGTGCCTCCTCAGTTGAAATACATATGTCACTCTCATGAATTATGTACTAACTACTTCACTGTAATTGAATGACTTTGGGCTTTATGACTCTACCAGTGACCCACCCTGCATGCTTCACACCAGGAAATTATATATTGTCACTGTGTGAATGATAGTCGGGGACCTTTGTGTTAAATATTTTAACAACTCTGTGTATGTGTTTTTTTCATTAATGGATCTCTGACTTCATGCTCGTTTCATGCAGGTTAGGCAACACTTTAAGGGGTGCATCAGTTTTCTCTGAAAATGCTTATTTAAACTGTTACAGATCTAAATAATATATTGGCCTCTCATCTCTGTTTCTATTGAATCATCAGTATTTCACATAAAATGCTTTAAGAATTGTGCAAATTCTCCAGAAAAGAAATGAAAGTGTAAAAGCTCTGGGTGTGGGCCCACATAAGCCCCTCAGACTAAGAATGCTGATTTAGAATAAGTGCTTTCTCAGAAAGTCATGACTCATTAAGAGATTTTTGTCTTGCTCATTTTATGATAAAGGCTTATCCCAAAGACCCTGGGCCAGTGCCAAATCTGCTGAGCTTAATGAAGCTATGAGACCAAGACAGCGTGTTCTAGCTGGTAGAGAGAATCGTCGTTGTGGCAACTGTAGTTGGAGCTGATCTGACAATGTGTCTCCTTGAACTGCACTTTTAAGTTCAACCTCTGAAAACAAATGTGACATCTGTTTGGTAAAGAATTACTATTATCATGGAAAATGCATCATAGCTAAAATCTGACTTCAACATCCCCAATTCAGAGTATAATACACTGATACCAGCTGAAAGAGGTTTCAATTTTCTAGAAGGGGTGACCTGATAAAAGCGTGGTTACAGACGACTGTCACATGGGCACAAAGACCTGCTTTCTGTCCCTGCATTTATTATTTGCCGCCTAAAAACTGACTACGCTGCCAAGAGCAAGATCAATGTGGAAAAATAGGGTAAACTAAGAATTTCGGAAATGTAGATTTAGGGTGAAGACAACATATCTTGATCTGTACATATCTTTAGTGTTGAAATGCCAAAATTCTGAACTATCAGTATTATTAGGTTTTATTTTGAAATGCTTGGAGACATTATATCATTTGGACATTTTCCTTAATTGTAGTATTTTTATGTTTCAGGTGCTTTGTCACAAAACGGTCAAATGACAGTCATATTTAAAAGCAGGACAGACTGGACCAAACTCCCAAATAGAAAATAACAAAATACAATAAAAACAAATAAATCTCTTGATTGAAAACATCAATTTCGTGGGAGGTATTGCTGTATTACTGTATAGTGAATATTCCAAAATTGAAGTTATTACCCATCTCCAGTTCAAAGACTAGGCATCACGATAAAAACATTACCTTGGTGTATTATGCATAAAATAACATTCCCTCTTCAGAGTTATTAATTGCAGCAACGTACGACCCTACATTGATTACTACTACTACTACTGTCACAAAAAATACAACCACGGCTTCAAGCCCTAACCCTTTTTTCTCTTGCATTGACTGTTCTCTTAAACTGTCAGCCTCAGAACTGCAGAACTAAACCACTTTTTCTGAAGTGTTTTCTTACAAAAGAAAATGTTTCACATCCTTCATTGAAAAGCTGATATATTCTTGGCTTTAGAGACAATTTGGAAAAAAACCTGCCCGAAAAACAAAAAGCCCAGAGTGAAGCTGTTCTCCAGCAGGTCTGATTTCCCTGTGACACAAAGCTGCTCTCTATGAGTGAAATTCAGAGAAAAAATTGGTTAAGTTAAACAATTTAATTGTTACTTTTGTTACAATAAAAAAAAAAAAAAATAGGCGAATTGTTTGTCAGGGTGCCTTTCATCAGAATACTTCTTCAGTCATAATCTTTGATGTTTTATGGCAGAGCTGATGGTCTCTCATGGGTAACTTTCCCAGCTGGTTTTCCTGTGGCAACATGTACGTTTGCTCTTTCTGTTTTATGAAATTAAGTCCCATGGTATTTTGTCTTTGTGGAATTGAAAATCCCTGTCAATCTTGGTTTCTGGCTGTAGTACTCCAACCGGAACTCTACCAAAAAGTTAAAATTTTAATGATGTGTAATCTGTTTGCAGGGGAAGAGTTTACATAGTTTGGTATAAAGATAGATGTCCAGGCGTTCTTTGATTAGATCTCAGTCCACAAAGAAATGCTCAGAGTCTGTATTCAGAAACCGACCCTTAAAAAACAGTTTTCAGGACTTCTGGGACAAAACAGTCACTGACCTCAGCCATGCCACGAACACTGACCTATCATCCAACTTATAAAGATTTGATTTTTGTGACTGTTTACCTGAAATCCACTATATCAATATTATATACTCAGAAAACAGCCTCAGATAGCTTCAGGTCCCCTCTTCTGTTTGGCTGACTTATCTGTTTTAACTCCAGCTCCAGAGAGAAGCCTGAGAGAGGAGATGAAATACTATAACATAAATTGTTTTTGGTCCTTAGAACCAAAATTATATCTTCCGATGGGCATCAACACCAGAGAGTATATATGTGGGACCTTTAAATCAAGGAAAAAAAGTCAGAAAACTATTATTACAATAAAAATAAAAAAATAAAAATGCGATGAAACTGGCTGTTTGACTTAAACGCATCAAACCTATGCTTTATAGCTGAAACAAGTGATACTCATAAATGTTAGTGAAGACCAGTTCATAAAGTCCATTTATTTCCTATTTTCAAATCCTCACTGTGGCGCCCTAAACAGCAATTATTACCTGGAGCGATTAATCTTTTGAAATGACAATTTTGGAGAAACAGTATTTACTGTTAAGCCCTGGGCAGCATCCGTATTCCTGTCAGAGAACAGAGGAATTGAGGTTTTTAATTAATCTGAACACCAGCATCCCAGAGGACACACTCAAATACAGACTTTCTCTCTTTTTCTCTGAGAAACACACACATACCCATGCACACTCACACACACACACACCCCAGACTCTAGCAGGAACATTTAGGCGTGACAAGCAGAGAGTGGCAGTGACATCTCAACCTTTCCAGAAATGTCTCCCTGAGACAGTCTGTCAAAATAAAAGTATATAAAGAGAGGGATGAAGCATCATTGATCATCACAAAATACTCCAGCTGCACTACACAGTGAGGGAGCACACATCTACATTTATCATCCTAAATATACGCTGACCTTTATAAGTCAAGCACCAACTTCAAAGGAAAAAAAGAGAAAGAAAACAAATACATTATCTACACATACATGATGTTGTGTTTTCTTTTTGGAGCATATTTTCATATCAGCATGACCAGTGGCAAAGTAAACAAGATTTCATTTTGGTGCACGATGGTATTTCATTGCAGTCTTATTACTACAATGGGCATAATTACTACAATTATTACAATGTCTTATTTTTATATAACAAAGGTTATTTTCCAAGCTCAAACTGAGGTATGAGAAAAAAAATCTGAATAAAAGAGCAACAGTATCAGACAGCCCTGGGCTCTCAGCTGTTGCTCTTTTATTCAGATTTTTCTTTTATTATATATATATATATATTTTTTTTTTTTGTTTGTTTTTTTTTGCACAGTGGGAGTATGTAACAATAAAGGTAAAGAGAAGTAAAAGTAAAATAAACAGTAAAAAAGTAGAAACCGGTACTGTTTATTTAAAAATTCCATTACCCTCTATCACATCCTTTCTTCCGCGACAAAACCAACTTTTACCCTCATTTCCATTCAAGTGTTTACTTCCCAAAGTGAAAATGTGCATTAAAAGCAGGTGTATGGAAATGTTCCTAATGAAATCAAGAGACCACGCATTCTGCCCCTCTGATGTTGCTCAGATGCTCAGATGTCAGAACACACAGCAGTCGCATGATTCAACCTCACAGCATTGTTAGTGTAATCCTCCCTTCCAGAAGACTTGCAGAAGAAAAAACGTGTGTGGTTGCCAGTGAAACTGCATTTTTAGGTTTACTTCTTTAGTCAGTTGTTTGCAAACATGTTGTTCCATTATATATGCATAGATATAAATGATATGTACATATATACACAGAATGTGTGTGTGTATGTGTGTGATTGTGTTTATCTGTGCCTATACATTTGTACTTGAGAAACCCTAATATCTTTGCTAACTTCTACTAATCTGAACCTATAGGAGTGTGGGGGAATTTCCTTAGGTTTATAAACTTGTATTATTTCGTTAGGTTTGCGAAAAAGATGGCGGTTTGGCTTACAATAAGTACTTCCTTGATATTTGGCTATCTGTGACAGAGCGGCTCCTACTATGACGATGGCAAGTGCACACACACGCTTCCCAGCTGCCACTACATTCACACTCTCCTCCTCCGTCATCCCTCTTCCCTTTCCCATTTTCTTAGCGCAACCAAGGGTGCGCACTTGGTAGTTCTACCTCCATTCATGCATACGCTCACACCGTCATTATAGCACTCACCCTGTGAAAGTTTGTTGCACTGTCATCCTGCTGTCTCCCACCGTTTGGGTTTGGTTGGCAAAACAGGGGCGTAACCTTCTGCTCTGTTAAATAGTCTGTTGTGCATGCCAAATGCAAATCAAATGAACTTTGATGTAAATGCCTTATGTAGGTAAAAAGGGGAACATCCATGTTAATGTGAATATTTTTTTTTTTTTTACATCTATTTGATGTTTAGAATTATTTAAATAATGTATATGTTCAGAAAATGTTCTGATTCATTTTTTTGGATATCAGTCTGATCTTTGTTACAGAGAAGGTAACGTCTGTTGGATCGCTAGCCTGTGTACTGGTTTGCTTGTTTTGTTTTGTTTTGTTTTTTTCACTCCCCCCTGTGAGAGGTATTTTTGAGTTGTTTGACATCAGTTTTGTCAATATCGTGTTTGTCCCCTTTTTGTTTCCATACTTTTGTAAATATCACTGTTTTGCACTTTGGGAGGTTGGAATAAATTACACCATCAACCTACTTTTCCGACTACGCCTGTGTTTTCCCAGTTTTTTGAGGAGTTTGAAATGAAACCCTGGGACACTATCTTTGTTGTCATGGTTACAAACAACGTCATCATCAAATTTTCACAGAAGCTCAATCACCAATCTCCTGTATCATAATCCTGTGTTTTGATAAATTCCAACCTCCTCCAGACTTGGACTTCAATGCTCTATAGACTACAACACTATAATAACCAGCTGACAGACAACCTGTTAGCTCGTTTTTTACGGGACAGTCACATCTTTGCAGCTCTGAAGACTCTACCGGAATACAACTTGCCTGTGTGTGTGTGTGTGTGTGTGTGCGCGTGCGCACACTGGCTGGCTATGTACACAGAAACTGAAATTATGCAATTGTAAACTGATGAACAAATTAACGCAAAAGCACAAGCAAGTTAACTTTTCAGCAGGCTGTGAAATATTTCCTGTGCCCAATCACAGCCAGCAATAAGCTGTTTTTGGCCATAAAACTAATGTAGCAGTCACAGACATTGACTGCCCTCTAAAATGGAAATTCATAAGCCAAAATGCCACAGGGGGAATATCAAAATATGACATATCCTCTTCTTCTTCCATTTCACCCCCTCTCTTCTGTCTCTCTCTGCCTTCCCACTGCATTCCACCATATCTTCTCCAGGGTTTTTCAAAAGAGCATCTGCTATAGAAAGCCTTCAGAAGGACATGTCAGCCCTCCCTGAAACAGCTGACTAAGCAGACAAATGGACAGGCAGGCCATCCCACTGACACCTCTCTCAGATGTGTCCCACAGGAACGCAAAACCTATAACTAGCTTAATCTGATACCAAGTCAGTGTGAACTTTACAGTTGTAGTAATCTCAGCCACAAGCACCTTTAGAGCAGATGTGCTAAACTAGTCTCAAACTATTGCACCATTATTTCAAACCCCATAAACTAAATGGACATACTGTGAACTACAAATCTAAAAGTTAACACTTTTAGTTTTGCTGCAGTTCAGATGTGGTGCAGTCTGTGCAGATGTAATCTAAACCAGCTGCAGTAAACAGCCTAAAACATGTAGGTTCGTTGGTACTGTATAAAGAGATGATTTTTGATGAACCACAAAGCAAGAAGTTGAAAGTCTATAAAGACAAAAATTCAGATAATTGTGATGTCATAAGATCAGCATCAACCTGCTGTTAGGGAATTCAGAGAAAGTAAAGGAAGAGAAATGTGAAGACCTGGAACATGTTCGACTTTATGTAAAGAGAACATCCAAGATTCAATACATGGACACAAAACTCATTACCCAGTATGGCCCAATTGGGATGAGCTCTCCTGTTCCTACTGGGATCCTGAAGTTCAGTAAAGGAGGGGCTCCCTCTGCCCAGAGCAGGCGCTCGACCCTGGGCAACCCCTCTGCCTGGAGCCGAAGTTGCCGATCCGCTCCAAGGTTCCCCACTCTCTGTAAGAGATGCGCTTCATTCAGCACCACAGCCATCAGGGATCATCGGGTGGTTCACAAAGGTTCACAGGGAGGGCAAGACTCCACATGATCATAGGTCAAAAGGAGGAGGGGTAAAACAAGAACCGGAAAGACAGCCGTCAGATCATTCAGCTGAAGGGCAAAACGTCACATACTGGGTGTTTTCCAGGTTGGACAAAGGTAAAGGCAGGAACACACAGGAGTAGGGTTTCTAATGAGTTTATTAAAAGGAGGAAGTGTTGGATCAGTTCAGGATGCAACAGAAGAGACCAGGAAAGAGGAGCTGTTGTCTGTTATATCGCTGAAGTATAGTTCTTATCTGCAGCAGACAGATGACAATCAGAAAGTAACAAATGGTCCAGATGTCCTGCTTGGCAGATCAGCATGAGCTCCACCACTGACATTGTTTCATACCGCTGCTCTTTTCTGTATGTTCCCTTTAGCTCAAACACAACTGTGTGTGTGAGAGCTGGAAGTACGAATAAAAAGCACAGGTGCTAAGACCAGTTTGGGCAGTGTTTCCATGGATTACCCATTGACAAACTGCACATTTGGTGTGGTGAGGGATCGCTACTCAGCCCACTTATGTGTGAAGAGTCTACACACAACCGCATCGATCGAACATCATACTCGACTCACATGAAACAAGCCCAGAATAGAAGCATCTGAAGCTGCCTGGCAAATGGGGGGCACGCAGTTATAGATTTTTAGTTTGGCGGACGGCTGTGGATGAAACAAATGCAAATGTATGTATCAATGCCCTCATTTAACATCTCTGAGAGCAAAGACTGGCACAGAGCAAGCACTCAGCTGGATGCTGTGAGTTTGTGTGTGTGTGTGTGTGTCTGTGGGTGCCAGGGATGCATGCAGTCTTGCATGTGCGTGTATGTGTGTGTTTGCATGAGTGAGTGTGTGTGGATGCATGCTTGTTGTTGGTGTACTGTATTTGTACATGTGTGTGAAGGGCTGCGCTTGCTTTTCAGGGATGCTGCTGTTCTGTGATCAGAAGAGACACAAATGGAGAAGAGAAAGAGTGTGAAAGTGAGAGCAAGAAAGAGAGAGGGCGATGAAGCTATTATCCTCCAGAAAAGAGTTTGTTCATCAGAGACACTGCTTTAATTGGACGCACAGTGGCTATTGACAAACATCCTTACACAGGACAGAGTGTAAATTCCAATCGACCAGTTAGGACCTTCAAAGGATGTTAGGCTGGAAAAGGAAATTTACATTGCTATGGTGCCACTAAGAAGCACTTGATTCCTGCAAAAAAAAAAAAAAAAATCCTGAGGGACAGGAAAAGAGGTCGTTTCCCAAAAACATAAGAACCAAGACCACTGGCAAGCTTTGCTTGATTATCACACTCTCTTTAACCACATTTTCATGCATCAGTAACCGTTTACAATGGAAGTTACAATGTACTAAGCATAAATCCAACAATTACATTGTTACATAATCAAGACTTGGATCTATAAGGAGGTAAAAAGAAGTAAATACAAAAACCAATGCTGCTGTTAATACTATCCCTGTTCAAGCCTGACATTGAAATGTGTCTTTTTTTGGATTTACACAATATCTACAATACAACAAGTCTTCGGCAAAAGAGGTCTAATAGAGAGTTGGAGTAAGAATGTGAGATTTTAACACTTTCTAGCAGCGGAAGAAGAACATAACTCTACAAATCCACTTGTGTGGAAGAAAGACAGAGTACAGCTCAGTACAGTCCGGTTTGCTTTGATAGAGTATGAAATTCTATTAAGACATGACAAAAGCCCTGACATTTGGAGCGGAGGGAAGTTAATCCTGTGGGTTGACTGTGTGCAGTTGAGGGCTTAGAGCAGCAGTTTAGCACAAAGCTGCTGCTCTGATGCACCTGCCACTGGTCAGCCGCGGTCTCATCCAGCTGAGCAAAACACAACGTTATTATGACATGTTGAAAGTAACAACGCCATACTAAAAAAATCCTCTCCTCATTGTTGATTCCAATGTGGTTATTAGCCACATTTAAACAGATATGAGAAGGTTAATCAAGTGTGCAAACAAGCTGAGGTAGGTTTAAAAGAACGTCTCTGGGGATTAGCAGGTCAAAATATGCTCAGAGGTCTAGAAACTGGGCTGTGCTTGGGGAAAAGTGAATAACTTTGTTTAATGTAGATACAATAGTTAAGAACAGGTCTGCGAGCCAGCCAGAAGGGAGGATGTGATTCTCTCCTGTGGAAGGCTGCTTTCTGAGTGATCAAATAAAAATATAGCAGATTTCGGGTAAACACTCAGACGGACCAAATCCTTCAAGTTTGGATGATGGTTCCAAGTAGGTGGGGTATGTGGTATGGCTGAGGGCAGCGTCCCAGAAGTCCTGATAGCTGGTTTTAAGTTGTGAACATTTCTCTGTCAAGTCAGACCTTTGATACTTTCACTGTAGTAATATAGAACCTAGACTGGATCTATGGTCAAAGACCACATGGACACATGGATTTTTTGGGGTAAAACTGGGTTTGAAAAGGGTTTTTGCTGTGTTTTTGCACAAAAGCAAGAAGATTTATATATACAGCATACAGTATTTTGAGAGGAATTTAAATATACAATACTACACTACATATTATTTCTGCTCTCCAATATTTGCCTGTGATTTCCAAACTGCTTGTGTGCACATATCCATGTATAACTGCCTGTGCGAGGGTCTGCAACTGTGTATGTGAAAAGTTAATTGTCCATATTTGCATGCAGTATAAAGCAGCAGTGGGAGGCAGACCTGGCACATGTTCACTCCCGTTGATTTAAGCTGTCAACTGGATTTATTAACAATGATGAATAACCCCCTCCACTTCACATCCAATCAAAGACCGCTCAGAGGGACTCAAATCTGGTCACCTTTAAATAAATGCTTTCCTTGGCCAATGGAGTGCTGGCCAATGATTAGACTGGCAACCTGATTATATGGCTGCTGTTAGAATAATTCTACCAATGGCCCACAGCTGGATCAGTCATTTTTGAAACACTGTGGTGTATTAAATGGCCAGCTGACATGTAAGTATAATGAGAAGGATAATTTTTTTTCTTGGAATGAGGAGATATATGAGCAAATAGTAAAACAGTGAGACATGGGATATAAAAGTGTTCTTTGGTAGTTGGTTTAAGGATGCAGATTAAATCTGATCTAGGTTCACTCCCTGCTGAATAATACAGTACAGTTTTACAATGAAAGATGACAGCTACCACTGATTCAGAATATTTTTTCTTCCACAATGGATTAGAATATTCTCCCAAAGAATGTCAAGCGCTTTAAATTTACCGAACAATATTCTTCATACATCACTTACAATCTCTGGATAGTTCACATTACTCCACGTTCTATGCTGGAAATCAGCTGTACAGATGTGAGACAAGGGCAGTGAAAACACAAATCCCCAACAGGCTGTGTCCTTCTCTCAGGACACAGGAGTGGCCTTCAGCCTGGAACTGTACACCTCAAATCTTGCTAAAGGATAAAATCTTTTGATCCAAGCCTGAACGGAAGAGCTTGCACGAAAAAGAAGAAGGGAACAGAGTAAGAAGAGGGAAATCAATAGATTCTTGTAGACACAGCTTCAAGTTCCAAATCTAACACAGCCCTGTATTGATTAGGCTCCATACGAGACAAGGCACTGGGACAGGGATGTCGGCAGTGGATTTGGGAGTCATTAAGATAACAAACCCCTGCTCAGGGGATAGGAGGGTGAAATCTACAGGGGATATGACCAACAGTAGTTGTGGACTTGGACAACAGAAGAATGGAGGGAGGGAGTAAAATGCGGTCAAAAAAGACAACACTCAAAGGCAACTTAGCTGCCCTTACTGCAGGCAAAGAAGAATTAACTGAAAGAAGCAACTGAAAACAAAGTGCGACACATATAGAAGAAGGTTTATCATGACTCAACTGTATTCAAGATTTAAGATTATTATGCAAATATTCAAATAATTATCTATTTAATCATAAGATAATATCCTTTAACCATGTTTAGCTTGTTCACGGAAGACCTTTTTCAGATATTGTGTTGGGTTGATGCATTTCTGTATTTCTGTCCTGGATGCAGCAGCACATTAGTGCTCACTCTGCTGAGGCACTACATTGAGTGTCGGCCACCTGCGTTTTGGCAGGATTCAAAATTCTTTACACAGTCATTTTTTTAATATTTGTAAAATGTACAAAAATAGACTTGAGTCATAAAAAAGTCCTCTGGGTCATGTTTTAGAGGAAATACCAATAGTGAAATATGAGCTGTGGATT
This sequence comes from Echeneis naucrates, assembly GCF_900963305.1. Taxonomy (NCBI): domain Eukaryota; kingdom Metazoa; phylum Chordata; class Actinopteri; order Carangiformes; family Echeneidae; genus Echeneis; species Echeneis naucrates. The sequence goes on along the minus strand of NC_042525.1, from coordinate 18,566,280 downwards.
GACAGATTGAATGAATAGGAAGGATTTGTTTTGTCAAAGGCTAATACATGAAAAATGTTGCTAAAATGCTTTTCAGTTGCGTGGACATTCCACCTGACAGCTAATGTTAAAATAAGTTGATGTTTTGTGTCTAAGTTCACAGGCAGAAGTGAAGAATAATGAATTTGCATATCACAAAATGTATGAAAGAGCAAAGCTATCTGGATAAAACTGTCTGGAAAAGCATCCAATTTAAATTCAACATTAATGTTGCTGTGAGTCAGACTGGTAGAACAGCACATCTTGTCTGTGACTGACATGCAGAAAAAAACCATGGGTTTTAATGATGAAGCTTCAATGAAATGAGCTTCAGGTAATTGAATCATTTCGCTTAGTGAGATGAAAGAGTAGCTTTCTGGGAAATGATGCTAAAGGGTACACTGATGAGGGCATGACTGTGATGCCAAAAAAACTAAACACAACCAGGAAACTCATGACGTGATCATTTGCACTTCTTATTTCTAGAAGAACAGATTTGTCATATTTGACAGCTTTCGCTCTACTCCAGTCACTTCCGACCCTTCTGATAATGTGAACAGTTAAGTTATACTCACTCCGAAATCAACCTCAGTAAGATAAGCACAAAATCTGCTTGGGAGTAAAATGTGTAGGTGGGGTTTATATCCGCAACAAATACATCTGACCAAATAACTGAAGCCATGAAATGACAGAAAAGAAGAAGTATGCTCAGTCAACCAACTCTGGATATATAAAGGCAGAAGAAAAAAGTTAAGAGACCAGCCAGGAAAGTCTCTCCAAAAGATACAGCACGGTGAATGATGTTTCTACCTCTGCAATCTTCTGCGTTCGCTCGCTGACTCAATCCCGCATTCACATGAACAAATGCACACACGCAGACGTACACACAAACATAGGAGGGGAAGGAGATAGCAGCAGACACGCTTATCTCTGAGCACTGGCAGCTCATGATGAGAGTGACTTCCTCTGCAGCCAATGGTTGAGTGGTGCTGACAGCCTCTCAAGCCTGCATGTCAGCACAGATGTATCGGAAAGAACTTGCCTTGGCTTGACGGATGGGGCCACGTTCGCACAGATGTTTTCATACTCGCAACAAGTGAATATATGTACATATTACTGTGAAAGTTGAATTCGGTGGTGGGAGGGAGGAGGACAAGACGTGTTTGAAGTCTTGACACATGGAACAGACACAGACACATTGAGCTTTGGCGTATTGGGGCTTATGGAATTGTGAGTGGGTGATATCCAGAGAGATGCAGCAGCAGCCAAATAGCAGGAGGACAGAGCTTAAGGAGAGAGTTTAAGCAAAACAGACATCAATACACAGCCATGAGGAGGAAAATTCATTACAAGCCAGGGAACACAGTTTCTGATTGTAGCATAGCTGTCTGTAAAAAAATAAAAATAAAAAGAAGTTAGTTGGAGTTGTCCTTCAAATGCAAGGTGAGGGGAAGAAAGAGAGCAAACAGTAGTTTCAGAAAAGTACTGCCCACCTCAATTGCTATATTATAGCTTTAAAACTGGCAAACAACTGTAAAAGGTTAGTCCGCAGGCCGGAGTGAAAATAATAGCACAAGCTCATCTCTGTGTATAGGTTGCACCTCCTGGAATCTGTGATGTTATTATCCATTTTCATCCACTCACTCCGTCATTTGACAGACACAGCTGCTGCATTTACGTCAAGTAAATTTTTGGCTACCACCCAGACTATCAATTATGGTTCCTGTCACTTTTGTGACCCTTGCTCAATTACCTCTCATCGTACTTGCACGACCCGTCAATTGGCTCATCCAGTCTTATCAGCAAATAGAGCAATCGGTGTGCACACTAATCTTTGGAACAGTGTGCCAAACTGTTTCTTGTTACCCACTCCTCGGATGCAGTGCATCATACTTCAGATGCGGTATTCTTTTTCTGCAGGGATTAAAAATGTGAGGTCCCAATGATCCAGAGAGCCCAAAAAGTAATGCATCTTAGAAATTCAAAATGTTAAAAACAAGATGACGCAAAGGTGGAAAAGAACAAGAAGTCGATGTAGAGAAGGAAAGACGAATAACCTGTGGAGAAAATGTTTTGAAAGGATCAAAAAAGTACCATGAGCCGATTACATAAACACAAAACTGGCCAGGCGGTGCATTCGCCCATTTCCTACACCGCTTTGATTTTCCAGCGGCCAAGGCCAAACGAAGTGGCAGTAATTCTAAATCGACTTGAATCTGAGAATAATGTTCTCTGTTTCTGTGTGGCTCTTTCCTGCATGGATCACTAACTCATAAACATGGGTGACTGGTTAAGAGAAAGGATGCCATTTCATCTAAACTCTCCTTCCTCTAAGCTTGCATGAAATCATTTGGGACGGTGAAAAATTATTGTTTTTCTCCTCAGTGTGATGTCTAATTTTTGTTTGCTGGTTTTCAAGCTGGCACAGAGAGTTTATGCATGCACCAACACATGTAGAAAAAAAAAACATAAAGTTATTTGTGTCCCACTTGCCTGTGTATGTGTATGCCATGCATGTTGTATGAACCCTAACACACATGTTCCACAAATAAGGAGCCCAGAAGAACTCACTGAGCCCTTAAACTGTCAAAATAGGTTGAGCTACTATAGACAGAAAAAGATAAAGGGGATATTTCGTTGGAGGAGGATCTGTAGGAAAGCAATCAACAGCCTGGTTTAAAATGGAATGGAAAACATGAAAAAACACATACTATTTTATGTCTCTATGTTTTAATTTACTATCTGTGCACAGTCTGGGCAGCATGGCGGAGTAGTGGTTAGCACTGTCGCCTCACAATAAGAAGGTGGCGAGTTTGGTTCCCGGCCTGGGTCTTTCATGTTCTCTCTGTGTCTGCATGGGTTTCCTCTCACCATCCAAAGATCATCATGTCGAGGTTGACTAGTGGCTCTAAATTGTCCATAGGTCTGAGTGTGAGTGGTTGTTTATTTCTGTCTGTCTCTGTTTGTTGGCCCTCGGATGGACTGACAATCTGTTCAGGGTGTACCCTGCCCTTATTCAGTGTGAGCTGGGATTGGGTCCAGCACTCCCAGTGACCCGGAAATGGAAAAGCAGTGGTAGATGGATGGATCTGTGCACAGTTCATGTTGAAAGTTTCCCATTTAAAGCTGCCATTAAAGGAATGAATATGTGATGGCCAATGCAGCTTTTCAGAAGAAATATGCGTTTTCCCAATTACTATATCATTCATATTGCCATCTGAATAACGGCTATATCCTAGTAAATAAAGCTGATTTTATTTTTCTCGATAAAGATAAATTGTGTCAAAACAAACATTAAATGTGGTGTGGCGCAATGAAGAAGCCCAGACCTACAAGCATGTTCCTTTGACATCAAATAAAAAGCTTATATGTCAGTATTTTTAAATTGCAATTTTTTATCTCGTATTTTTTTAAAGAGGGCACAATTAAAAATTATTCCTGCTGACTAACAATAGCCCAGATAGTCATAATATGACTTTTATTTATTTATTTCCCCACATATAATTCTTGTTTGTATTAAGGAAATATATATATATATATATATATTATTATGATTACTGTGGCCGAAGCTGAAAAATCCAAAGTTCCCATTAGTTGACGTATGTGTGATGCATGTTTGGAAAGGAAGCACAGTAGACATCATCTACACAATCTGAGTGACTAGTTCTATAACTTCCCAACAGGTATGGCTATCATGACACATATGATGGACCACGAAAAACACAGAAAATTACACATTCTATATTCTGTTTGGAGTTCATTGACAAAACTACAGTCAGCTCACATTCTTGAAGGTGCTGCCGTTCTCTCCACAAATATAGGCCTCCGCCACCACTTTATTCCTCCTAAACCTTCCGATCAAATATCAAAATAAGACATTTAGAGTATTGTGCTACCAGCATTTGGCTACAGTATATAGAGTCATTTTGCACAGATTTGTGTGAGATTTATATCTCTAGCACCACTGAGGAATTAACCATTGGAGTCTGCTGATCCACTGCGACATCAGCTACTGTTTTTATGGTGCAGAGAAGTGAGATGCTCACACTTGACTGTTACTCACTGGACTCGGGCCCAGAGGTAAAGTGAATCTGCCCTAGGTAAGGCTAAATGAATTCACTGGCAGTGCTAGGTGGTGTGTGCGAATCTACTTCCTAGAATGTTATATTTTATTTCTAACAAACTAAATCAAATTGAGTTAGTCATCTAAGCTTTCTCATTTCAGGTTTTCTATCTCTTTTATCTAATCTGTTTAAATGTTTCGTAAATAATTAATTAGTCCCTTTCAGAGATTCTGGGTAACTAATAACTGGAGATGCATTTAATGATTTTCAGTAAATCCTGCAATAACAAATATATTCTGTTCAGCCAAACCTACATATCTCGCTAATGAAATCAGACTGACAACTATGGACGTGCCATTGGGAACAGGTGTTCAGGGAACAGCGGTGTTGCGTTTGAGTATCTGTGCATCTGTGCTCTCCATGTATGGGTGTCACTCGACATTAATGTCATAGGGTGAAACATGGTACTACAAGACTACCACAGTGGGCTATTGTTCCTGTCGTCTGGATCACTGGAGTCATTTGCCTTACCCAGACAACCAGATCACAGACGCAACATGCTGACCTGAATCCCGAGTGCTTCGCAGCTGGCTGTCTGGAAACTTGAATATATAATTGAATATATTACTTCTAAATTTCAGTGTGAAATGTGAGGTACATAAGATGCATTTAGAAGAAAAGTGCAGTTGAGAAGACTTGAGAAACTCGAAAATGTTCAGAGGAATACAGAAAGAGAGCAAGAAGAAAACAACTGCTGCTCTCTCATAACACACCTACTTTAAATATAAAGTTCTGTGTGAAACAGGACCTATATTTGCATAACATGATAATGTGTAGATTTTTTTTTATTTTGGCCCCATTTTTATTTTGGCCTTTTTTGTACATTTCTTCTTCTCACCCTTACCCTTACATCGTCATGCTAGACCTAAGGAGTGAAAGACACAGAGCTGTCAGACTGATCAAAAACACACTCCAACCGCCAATCATTTCTACCTTTGTCCTTTTCCTGTTACCTTGGCCTTTACTTCCCACAGAAATTCTAGAGGAGGCAAAATGATCTCATGCTCTCTGTTTACTGCCCGTCCTCGTTGCCATACCATGCTAGTCGCTGATTAACCCTGACCCCTGCAGCCTCCCTTCTAACCCCTCCACTCCCTGCTCATGTTCTGGGATTTTTTCTAATGCTAGGAAGCTATTCTACTTCTTCCTTAATCCCTTTCTGCAGGATCCCCTCAGTTCTGTTATACACATTATTGCAACACCCTCAATCCCAGTAAGTCACTTTAAGATGCACTCAGGGTTTGGAGAAGTATCTGCTCACAGGCATATGTTGACCTTAACAGTGTCAGAGAAGTCAACATAATGATCTGGGGACAGCTGAACTTTTGCTGTTCAGAGGTCCAGCAGGTGGAGATGCAGATTCTGTGGTTTCTAGTTGTTTCCATACCTCTGCATACTTAGCCACCCACAGTGTTGACCTCTGCAGCTCAGTCAGCTGAAATCATGTCCTGTGTTTCCAACACTGACTTCTCCTGTACTTCTGAAACTTCCAGGTCATGTGGTGAACACATACTCAAACTCCCTCATGTATCTGTATATTGCAGTGGTGCTACTGCTATGCTACACGAACAAATGACTACCCTGCTGTTAGAAATGCTCAAAGCAACCCAAACCCAAGCTTTTCTGCAGCTAACAGAACTGATGTTTTAGAGACCGGGGACATCTTTGTATATGCATTTCAATAACTTGAACAGAGACCTGAGTTGTTGGTGCTTCATCGTAGATCATGTAAATGAGTTCCACAACCCTCAAATGTATCAACTGTAACCATAATTCTACTCTCTGTGTCATGCTGTAGAGTTTCACTATGGAGTGACAAACTTTACTTCAACTCATCTGACAGCTCCCCTCTGTTTCCTGGCCACATCAAGGATACCACTGAATCACATATTTTGCCATTAGACCATGCTCTTGCCAAGTGAAACATTATACAACAAAGCACCCCCAGTAACCCAGCTTTTCGACATTTTCTGTCATTTCTCAGACACACCACTCAACAACTGCAGCTGTCGTATGAATACCTTTAATTGATAATATGATTCTCTCCTTGTTATACAGTATCAGTCAAAAGTTTGGACACACTTTTTCATGCAAATAAATCAGAAAGTGTGTCCAAACTTTTGACTAGTAGTGTAGATAGCTTCCCATTTGTGAATAGCTATTCAGCTATGATCTGTCTGATGCTTCAGTCACAGTTTGAGAGATTCTGCACTTCTCTGCCTGATTTTTTGTTTTCAGCTTTTTTGAAAAGCTGTGCTTTGAAATAGGGTCCAACACTGAGGATACCGGCAAAAACCACCTCATCAACCCATAGAAAATAATCAAATGATGATAATCAAATTTAAAACTGATTTTTCAGTTTAACAAGAACTGTGAGGGGTTTTTTTTCCCATTGTTTGTTTTTCTATAAAATACATTTACATTTTGGATTGCTGGTCAGACCAAACCAATTTTAAGACTTCACCATGGACTGTCAGACATTGTTTTCACCCATTTTGACATTTTATCTGATAAACAATGAATCAAAAGAGGACACAAAAAAACAAGCTACATTTTAGTTAAAAACAAGGATAACCATCCCCACACTCCTAACTTTATTTTAATAACTGAATGATGTATAACCTCTCCTGCTATTAAATATGTACACGCAAAGCCGTCGATCAACATAAGGAGGCAAATAAGAGCTGCCTGTCTTCACTACAAGAATGACAGAATTAATCTGTCAGTTCCCTCTCCTGGAGGTAGATATAGGATATATAGTGCAATATAGTGTGACATGCTTAGCGTTACTTCCTCTGAAAGTTCTCAACTTGGAGTGACAAGAGGAGAGGGTAAAAATGGTGGATTCTCAAGTGGTGTTTCTGATCATGAAGACAACACACAGTCTTTGCTTATCTGTGTTTCACCACCCACAATATGATGTCTCAGTATTGTACAACCTGGTTTAGGACAGATCACCCTATTATGGGATTAAAATAAGAAAGGTAACAGAAGCAAAAGGCCCCATCAAAAGGGGTCAAATATCAGCCTTGTTATTTGAAGATGTGGAGGCAGAGTGTCCGGTTGATTTGACACAGCGCTCTTCACCTGCAGTGTAATAATGACAATGTGACCAGCTGCCTGACTGCACCACATACATAAGTCAGCCTCTTAAATGCCAACAGCAGCCTCAACTATGGGGCCTGAGTATCAAAGCGGCTATGATGAAGGGAATAACACCGCCATCTAGAGGCTTGGGGCAGCATCGCTTCCACACATGAATCTGAACAAATAAAAGGCTTGTCATGCTCCCCCACAAAACTCAGCTCACTCACTCAGTCACTCAAACTCTTTTCAACAAGTGGATTCAAACAGCCACAAGAGGAAAGCTGTTCAAAACCAACCACAAAATGCACCAGAAACACAGAGCCCTCTGTCTACATCCGGAGCATTTATCCACTACTTGATGAGACTCAGAACTATTGCTCCCCATGTAAGGACACTTCCAGCCAGCATGCAGTATTGTTGGGAAAAGAACAGGGGGAGAGAAAGACAAATAGCAGAGAGGATGAGGGAGGATAAATACTTTACATGCAGATAAACTGTGGTGAGAGCACACACGGCTTTGAGTTTAATCGTATCTCAACTGAGAGGTTACCAATGAAACAAACAATCAAACATAATAAACAAAAAAAGATACAAATGGATGGAGTGAAAGCCTCCTTTTGCTCTTACCCATGATGGGAGCTAGGCGGAAAATGTCAGATAGACGACTGTTGACAGGTTCATATGGAGAATCTTCCAAGAAATCATTACCTGTGAGGAAGATAACCACATGTTATAGACATAAGGATAGATGGACAGAGAGCTAGCTAGCTAGCTAGCTAGACAGATGGATAGATAGGTAGATTACAAAGATTCTTTTTTGTTTATCTTCTCTCACCACTCACATTGGTCTGCATGTGACATGGGTTATTTGGGTCAGTCAATATCCATGCTGGCACACAGCCACACGCTTGATTAGGCAGGTTGGTCAACTGTGCTGCACAACTGGAGGTTGACTTGGTGGCGATGGGCTGGATGCAGTTTAGGGACTCGAACACCAACCCCCCCCCACCACACACACACACACACACACCAATGCCAACATCAACACTTTAAAATGGCACTGCCAGCACTGAGGAGCTTTACGCTCCATTACTTTTAAGGGAAGTGATTTAAGAGGTTAAAGGTGCCTCCTTGATGCAGGACCATGGCTGTAAACCAAGTCACTGGTCAAATTTTAATTTGAAGCTGAGCAATTGCGTGTGATCTGCATTGGAGTGTTTGTGCTACTTTTTGAGTTCTTGCGCTTGTGGGGAGAGTCACAATGGCTGGAGGGGGAGGGAGAATGGGTGAGCACTGATGCTGCTCCTCTCAGTAGCCAATAGAATACAGCAGGAGGAGGAGCTGGCATAATTTATTGTCTCACCCCCTCACAGGGCAAACGAGAAAGCCTGTGAGAAATGTCAATTTCAACTTAAATATAGCTGCCCAATGTTCCCTAAGTTTAACAGTCCTGTTGAAAAAGACCCCGGGGGACATTGGGGGTCTCCCCTCAAACAAGTCCACTCTACAGAGGTAGACACACGATTTGGATCTGCCTAAAATCACTTGAACCAACCTTGTAACGCCTGATAGATCCCCCAGTAGATGCGCAGGCAGTTCTTCTCTTTCTTCATGCCCCTTTTACACCGGCAGTTGTAGAGGGGGCTCTGCTTGAGCGCATCCATGGCGCTCCGGCACTCGTCCTTGGCCTCCAAGCCGGCTACCATGCTGAAGTTGGTTTCCTTGCCGCCGGCCGCGCACTGCCTCATGGTGCGGTACTTGGTGCTGCACGCCTGCTCCCGCAGACACTGCTCGCTGGCTCTCACACAGTCCAGCCGGCTGGCCCCGGCACGCAGGTTCTCCTCGGCGTAACACAACACATCTGACAACACAGGTGGATTTTCATTAGAAAGCGTGACAATAAATTAAATAACAACACATGTCTATCTTTCTCTCCTGCTCACTTTGCCCAAACACCCAAATATAGAGCAGTTTCCAGGTTGCGTACAGGGGAAACTATCATAGATGAGCTTTTATTATCGCTCCGATGTAGTTCCGTGCCAGTTTCATTAGACCGATACAAACGTTTAACTTGAATAATAAAAAAACTTATATAAAAAAAAAGAAAGAACGAAAAAGAGATCTTGCTCTCAAGCGCACTATTGTTATCCCTCTTGGCTGACTTTCGGTTTGGATCAGCTTGGACTGTACAGTGGCGTCCGCACGTATACTTCATACACTCATATATACCCGGCGAGCAGCCGTCGCCTCCGCCGGACTCGACCCTTTTATTAAAGCCAGTAAAACACTGTATTCACCCCGGGGAGGAATCAGCATCAAAGGGAAGACGGGCGGTGGTAGTAAAGCAAGTAAAACTTACCTAAAAGAGGCAGCAGGACATACAATACTGCGAGGATCATCGTCTTCCTCTCAATGCGAAACATAAGCCGGTGTTAGAAGAAAAAATGCGACCTAAAAGCAACTTATCAGTAGTTTCATTCCCAGGGTACTTCCACTGTTTGGAGATCCATTGAAAAGACGTAGCAATGTGCGCTCCGCTGTACACACAACAGATCCAGCTTGCCTCATGAGAGATATTATCACCCCCTTCCAAAGTGTCCAGTCCCGACTCTGCACAGTTTTCTCTGACTCTCTCTATGTATATATGTGTATTTATATAAAGAAAAAGAGCGCTTGTTTCTCCCCCTCCCGTGTGGATGGCCTTCTTGTCGCCGGGACAAGGCGGAGGATCAGCGGAGGCGAGTGTCCCCCCAACTCCAGCCGCTGGGATGTTTGCGTCTGTGCGTCTGTGCGCACACAGCCAAATGGAGCCACATCGCTGTCTGGCGCATTCAGCAGGAGGAGAGTGCCAGCTTCCCCGCCGCATGAAAGTACAGTAATCTTATCATAAATTTACAAAGTTATAAGCCATTCTTATCGCGGACGACTCGCCCCACTTATGTAACAACAATACTACGACAAAAAGACAGAAAATGATTTGCTCTCAATTCGTTACACTCACTCAACAGGACCGGGGATGTAAATCCGTGAATAACAGTGTGATGGTCATTTTCACGAGTTGCTCAAAAAACTGGATATCTCTTCAGGGTTATTATAGTGTTGCTCTTTTGTTTTTGTTTTTTTCTTATATTTAATCTTCCATCTCACATACTCGGGTTAAGTTGAAAAGAAAAAAAAAATATATAATCTCTTTTGTAGTTCATTAAAATACATAAGGCTCGGTCTACATAACCGCAGATGGCATATGGTTGCTATTATAAAATGAAACCAGCACAATTAACCCTGGATGAGTGCGGACTGGGTTTACATTTCAGTATAACTGAGCTGACAGAGAGAGATGGCAAAGAGCATTACTTAAGTGCATTTGTATGACTATGATTAATAATAGCAACATGTGGAGTGGCTTATATGGAGCTTTTTTATGAGTCATCTAAACTTTGGTGACACAATGAGATTGCACATTTCAGATGCACGTTACTCCCATGACTATTCATAACATAATCTCAAGCATGTGCGTGTGGCTCCCCCCAGTTTCCTTTAACATTAATCCCATTGGAACATGAGATGTATGACTTAAGTGTGAAGAGAATGGCTTGCTGAAGTTTCTTATACTGACACACTCCAACGCTTGAACAAAGTATCCTGATATGGTGCCTGTCAACGAAAGCAGCCTGAAAGCGCTGTACTCAAGAAAACCTGCCTTCAGTCCACACAGAGGGACGTGGACATCGTGTCACTGTCGCCATCTGTTGGTGGATTTAAAGATCACTATGAAAAGATTATCACAACCTATAAAATAGTTGATTTAAGATTCAAAATAAATATAAGCATCTCACTTTAAACAACTAAGATTAATCAATATATTGTGAAAGAACATGATTATAATAACAGGGATGATGCATCATTTGATTTATAACTCTGCCTATTGCTCATTGATTACCCATATAGTCTATTCAAAGGCTAATCCACTTGGCTAAAAACATGGGACCAGACTACATCAATGAACCTCTCTCTGCATTAAATGCTGGACTGAATCAATCAAGGATGCTGGCATCCACCACAGTAAGTCAGCCCGTACACACAAACATATGCTGTCGAATGAAGAGAGCAGGTGCAGTCAGAGATAGGATGAAACATGAACTTTAAAAGCCAGAGAATAATCCCTTATTGAAGAGGAAGTTGTTATTAAATTGGTACAGTAAATTAATCCCACAAGGTATATACACATTTAAAAACGTCTTTCAATTTTGCTTAAATAGAAATGCCAAGGGCCAATTTTCACAGCTTATTTTCTGTACAGAGAACATGACTGGAAAAGAGAGAGTGAGTGAGAAAATGGGCACAAATGAGAGACAGATTCAGGAAAGTATTTGTCTGCTTACAATTCGATGACTTAGCTGTTCTAAAGTCTCCAAAGGGAGTATTGCCAGTCAGAAGGGGAGGCTCTGTCTGGTGATTTATGAAAAGCCACAATCAATATGTGATATTAATTTTGAAAATGAATGTCAGAATGATGTAGTCCTCAGGTCATTTAACATCTCATGCTGTAATGTGTTTCATGGCACCAGATCAGAAGTTTTCTCTGTTCTGGTGGTGAAACAACAAAATTGCTCAAAGTCGGGGTAATGTGACAAATGTAGGCAGCATGCCTTTGTGGATTAATGTAAAGCAGGCAGAGAGTGCCGATACTGCACTTAATACAAGTTCAACACGGTGATGAATCAGAGTGCTCTGTAGGTTACTGCAGATGACTAACATTTATGTAAGGCATGAATAAACATAAAATTAACAGCATACAGTTAAGCCAATCAGTCTGACCCGACTGTGGGCCCTGGTGATGGTCTCACTCATATTTAGGGAATGCCCACTCACACGAGTGATTTCACTTTCCAGCTCGTGTTGGGTCACATCGTGAAGCCTGCCTAAAATGGGCTGAGCTGCTCTTTAATTCCATCACTATGTATCCTATCTTCGACTTGGCTCCTCTTTTGGGACACCTTCACCTACCCAGACTCCCATCTCTCCAGAGATCTACACAGGATCCTTCACCCCACTAGTTCCTACCAGCACCACCTGCTTGCTTTACCCTGACCACCCTTCTGTATCTTCTCTGTCCTTTATTCCCCCCTTATATTTACTGATGTGTAGCACTGACCCCCCTGCTACGCAAAGGTCATTTCACTCAATGAAGATCAACAAACCAGCTTCCGGGGGAAGGCTGTTGATCATCTCACACACGCACAGAAATATTGAAATTATTTAGCTGCAAGACTATAACTGCATCAATCTCATACAATGTTGACACTCTGTGGTGCTAAACTACCAGAACAAATGCAGACAAAAAAGTTTAACCAAGTTTAACCACCAGTTTTCTTTAAGGCTGTCAACTAAAGCATGGCTAACAACCAGGCAAAATAACATCAGACTAACTATTAATCGGGGTAACTAACAATCAAGCTAGCTAATGCGTGTCAGCAGAAAACAAACCAGAGCTAGCATGAGCTAGCTCCGTCTAGTGATTTTTTTCCAGTTGCATCTTTAACTAATTGAAAAAATGTGCCTTGGTACCAAAGCTTAACCAGAGCTACACGGTCATATATTATTGGTATTTATTTTCAGTGAGTAAACAAAAACAAACCCACAGTGTCATGAACCGCTGCTCAGAGATGGGCGCTACCCCACTTTTAAGATTCGATACGATTACTTTTTGCATAAAATACTCGATACCAATTAGTAGTAATTTCTCATTGGTGATTTTTTTATTTTTTTATTTTAACCAATCATAACATTAGAACCTTCAAACAAATCACGTCAAATACTGGCCCTATAAAAACTTTATTGTGCACAGTTTAAAATTAAACAAATAATTAACATAAATATTAATTAAATAAAACAAAACACATTTGAGCTTTCTTTGAACTTTTGTTAAGCAGCATTATTTTCAAAACAATCAAATGATCCTGACAGAAATGTAAATCAATACATTTACAATCAATACAATAAATAACAAAAATATGAATGAAATACAGTTGTAGAAAACAGAATAGTGCACATTTGAACTTTTACTTAGTCAAATTAACCGTACCTTGGGTGACCAGCATAATTGGGTCCTGACAGAGGTCTAAGTATAAACTTTTGCACAGAAAGATTGTTTGACTTCTCTTTCTGCTGGTCATTTCTCAGTTTTCTCCGCTCCACCAGAACCTCTCAGAAACGCACGTGCTCCTCGCCGTGTTGTTACTAGCAGGATGTAAACACACAACCTGCGGCTCTTCTGAGAGGTGTACTACGAAGCGAAATTAGTGCCTTAGCGAGCTATGTTGAGCCTAAAGCCAAGATTTCCTGTGTCACGAAGGCGGCTCTCTTTTAAGCGGGCTGTATCACCGGGATAATTTATGCTGCGAACATAACCTGGTCTGGAGAAATTTTTGTTCCGACTTTCAGCTTAAAGTCGGATATAAAAAGCGCCGCCCCTTCACCGATCATGCTCCCTGAACATGGCCCCACCGTTTTTGGAAAATTATATATATTCTCTATGAGCGATACAGATTCTCAGCTGAGAGAATATGTTACATATGTGATCTTTTTGACCATATGTAACTAATGGGACCAAACGAAGCAATGCATTGACAGCAGTAGTTCTTTTTTTAACCCCGACCCCCAACCACCGATCACAGGATGTGTTTTATTATTTATTAAAGTTCTGGAAAAGAAAAGTTTGACATTGTAAGTATACAATGTCAATCATGCTTAACAAAACATTTTAAAGTAGCATTTACTGTACCCTTTTCCCCTTACTACAGTTGCTCGATCTTGAGTTTTAGTTTCTTGATTTCCAGCTCTAGATTCCTTTTATTGAGGGCCCTCACATTGTCTGCTCCAACCTGTGTTCACAGGTCATTGAGGTGTTCATGTAAGAGTACATGACAACGTTGACAGTTACCCCTGTGTGGGGGCCAGCAAAGGTGTGTGCTGGCAACTTGAGCAACACTTATGTGTGTTCTTCAACTGTAAAATAGACTTTTCTCATGTAATCTGCTGGAGCGGGCCCCTCCAGTCTTTCTCCACAAATTTTTCTTCTTGTTTGCTTAAAATAATATGAACACTTAATATGTTACGCAGTGTATCATCCACATTTCACAAAAAGAGGGATAAATGCACAGCAAATACATACCGCTTTGGATTCTATTTTTGTGCTTGGTCCACTGCAGGCACTACAACTAATAGAACATTAATTAGAAAATTGCTTAAACTTTATCACAAAGAAGACAAATCAAATTAATTTCACTTTGATTAGGCCCTAATCTAAGTGATATCCATGTATTCTTCGTTATTAGACAATGTCGGGAGGGGATTAAAGTTATATAATGATATATTATATTATATCGGCTATATTAATTTACACAATCTGAAATTTTTGTCAGGCTTCCTCTCCTGCCTTCTTTGTAGAAACAGTGTTGCTTTTAGCTGTTCTTATCGGTCTGAACTCTTCATAGCGCTCCATTGTCATCATCTGCTCCTCTTGGCTGAAATATGCGGCACGTAGTCGGACAATTTTTCTGCGGAAATGGCGTCAAATGACGCCTAAACGCCCCTCTTTATATGAACGCAAGCAGAGCCTGACGAGACAAATCAAATCAAGTTGATAACCACACTCGTGATACTCGTTATCTCTGGTTGAGGCTTTCGGTTTTGTCGAGCCAGCTCACCCAAAGAAAACCCGGCTCTGTTGAGCTTGCTCCGTAGTATAGCCCTCTGGTCACGTGACTCGTATGGACCAGTTCAATATGCTGCGGGCTGGGGGGCGTTTCGTCACAAAACACTGGAGGAAGTTACCATAAAAATATTTTGGATATACAAATGCGCTTTTATTTCGCACTTAATTATTTTATTAATTAGTGGTCGATACTTTAACGGAGTAGATACCAAAACGAGCGATGTGTGGGTATCGATATATCGATACCGTGGGATCGATCCGCCCATCAAGACTGCCGCTCCGTAGAACCGGGAAGCATGTTAGCGCGGCCGCTAGCTAACTGTTAGTTAACTGTTAAAAAATAAAATCTATGACCTGGATTCAGTGTGACTTTTTAAACCAGCTGTTCACGCCAAATGAGTTTAGACGCACTCTTTCAACAAATCCTTCTGACCGAACAACAACTGACTCAACAGACACATAAATTCAAAGAAGGTATGGTGGCTATTAAATATAGTGTTGCTCACAATAGTCATAATAATAACTCTCAATTTCTGACCCACAGATCAGTTTTCAGAAACTTTGATCTCTTGACACATTTCCTTTTATTTGCTTCTAGGTATAGAACCTTTTATAGAAAGAGAACCAGATATGCTTATTTTACAGTAGTGCATACTTTTTTTTTTTTATTTTAGTCAAAGTAGCCATCATCAGATGCAATGAGAAGATCAAGAGTGCAAATGAATTGTATAAAAAGACGAGAGAAGAGCTTGATAAAAAGGTGAGGCTACATTTGTTTTGTTTTGTTTTTCTTCACTTGTTGCTAAGTTTGTGAATTATTGATAATTCTATTGACTTTTCAACCAGCTTAAAATACTTTATTTTCGCAAACACATTTTCTATCCATCAGTCTTCTGGGGAGCTAGAGCCAATCCCAGCTCACTCTGGCCGATGTTTGTCAGTCCATCACAGGGCCGACACACAGAGACCAACAACCACTCACACAGACAATTTAGTCACCAGTTAACCCATACATGTCTTTGGACAAACTCTGCACAGAAAGGCTACTACGCCATGATTCAGCAGCACATTTTATCAAATATTATTTAGCAGACTAGTTGTAATTGATGTTGAAGGGTTGTAGTGGATTCCCCTCAATAACAATATGTTTCAAACTAAGTAAGTGTAAATAACCCATAGTTTTTATTGTTGGCTAAATTAATCTACACTATCGGCGATTTAGAATAATCTGATGAACAGCATGGTGCTCAGATATTTTCATTATGGCATATTATTTAGTTTGGCTTTGAATTATATGTTTGCATTAGTGTTCATGTGGGCTCCTTGCATAAGTTGTATTAATTTATATTCAATGGTGTTAGGAGAGAAATATAGGCTATAATCTTACTGACTATCCAATATGACAGCCTTGGAAAGTGACATGAGTTATCATTGCTGTTTTTCTTTTTTTAAACATTATAAATATGTAGCTAACTGTTGTTAAATAAAAATATGTAATCACTTTAACCTGAGCTGTCATATAGGATAAGTCGCATTCACTCATGAAATAAAGAAGTGCATATTGACAAACTGATCTACTTTATGATTTAAAACTTAATGTTTCCCATTTGTTTCATCAACACTGCACGGGATCGATCTCATGTGCCAATGTAAAATCAATGGCTAATTTCCGCCAGATGGCATTAGCGAAACCTTTTAGTATACGTGAGATATGATCCAAGACAGGCTTGCTGACCTTTCAGAAATATTGCTAATTTCCTTCCTTGCTTGTCATGTTGGACATTCAACCAAAAGGGTAAATTAGAAGATCTAATTTAATATACCACCATGTCTGCCTGAGAATCTTTTCTGACTCCTTACAGTGGAATATTGAAACTGTTTACTTCACACACACAGGGTGTGTTTACAGCACAGTGTGTTTACAGCCCCCATGATGTAACGTTTCAGAGTTTATGAAACCTGTCTTAAGATAATTACTGTGTTTAAAAACTTGGACCCTGATTGCACTCCCTGAAAACCTACAGGAGCTCCTCCATTACCATATAAGTAGCAATAAACTAATTTCTGCCTCAACAGCTCAGGTAATGTGAAGAATAAACATATTGGAGTCAGGAAACGTTTCCTTGCAGTCTTTGGTGAAGCCTTTTATTTTATGGTATCAGCAAGAACACGGATGACACAGTTTATGAAAGTTTCCCACAATTGCATAGTCTTGAATATGTGTTAGCATGTACACACACACATGTATGTGTGTGAGGTGTATACATTCACCAAATGGAGCATTCAACATTTGGCACAAAATTCCAAACTCTCCAGTAAATTCATATGTTTACACAACCCATCTGTGTTTGCAAAATTTACAAGGACATCAATAATCGCACATTTCCAGCAATTCTCTATGAATATAATCTCCTTTAGGAATTCCATTTGGACAGTCAGAACTTGCCTAATATCCATGCTTGAGACTTATCCAGGTCAGTGACCTGGCAAAACAGCACACACACAGATTACAGTAATAGACTGAGGCCTGAGGCAACTTTAAAAGAAGAACCTTCACGAATTTATGTCTATTATAATGTCTCAACAACTTGAAACCGAAGTGTGTGTGTGTGTGTGTGGGTGTGTATATATATATATATATATATATATATATATATATATAGAGAGAGAGAGAGAGAGAGAGAGAGAGAGAGAGAGGCTTAAAGGGAAAACCCTCATTTCAATCAAGGATAGTCAAACAACAGATAATTTTAGTTCATCACTTTCCAGTAATTGTCAATAACAAGCTGCCTCATACAGTATGCAATTAACAATGATTGTGCCACCTTTCATACTGGAATTTTTACCACTTCTCATATTTTGCTTCTCTGGGATCAGTAACATCTCTATTACATGTAAAATCCAGAATCCTTCTGTCTGTCACACTGTGTGTTTTAACTTCCTCCTCTTCTATTTGTGCTCCAGACACAGCAGTTGTCTGTTATGAGGCTGAAGCATGCTCTAATGAAGAAATGTGAAGGCCAGATGTTGAAGCAAATTGAGGAGCTGCTTTTCCAGAAGAGACGTCTCTGGGAACATCTAGTTGGTTGAAGCCTGAATCAATATTTACGTATTATACAATGTTGGTTATGTGTTATATAGATACACATTACTATAGCAACCATATCAGCATTTATAAGCTTTTTTTAATCCAGGTGCACTATTTTTCTCTCAGTAAATTAATCACTATTTGTTTCATATATGGATTCATCTAGTAGTCTGCTTATATAATATGAAAATTATATATTTTTTGTTCTGATCAACAGTTCAACATCGCCTACTTGAGCTGAAACCAGGATGAGTTTCACCTTTGAGTTTGTTAAATAACGTCAGTTGATTTGACACACACACATAAGTTTAGGTATCCACCACATGTTTTGATATATAAACACAGTTTGATTAAAGGGTTGTCATTCTTGCTAAAACATATTCTTTCGATATTCCCAGACACAAGCAGATATTGAAACGGACCTTTAACAGAAAGCATGCTGTTTTATTTTGAGGCAGACGACCACTGGTTACATTATATTCCCACAGAATCTCATTCACAGCGAGAACCCCCAGTGTGTGGTGGGAAAGGACACAAACCCATGAATAAGTGAATTTATCACGTGGCTCTCTTAGAGCAAGACATTTTCATTTAAAATTGTGTCAGTAATATAAATCACAAATAGCAAAAGTCATTGTGGCATCACAAACTGTAGTTGTATTATTGTTGGAAGCATTTCCCATGATCCTTTTCATACCAGGCCAGGATAAAGAGGGAGTCTAAAGAAGAAGAGGAATGCTTCCTCCAAGAGATCTCAAGGTTCAACAGTGACTTCAGTCTTCGAGGGAACAGAGAAACAGTGTTCATGAGCCAAACACACACAGAGTTTCTGGACCTGGAGAGGGAGGTGGAATCATTATATAAAGGTGATAAAACACTGTTTATTGTACTGTTGTCACAGGAGACAGATGTTAGATAATGCAGATGGGGCACTTATGGCTGATTGCAAAGTTACTATTTAATTTGTGCGGTATTATTGAGTACAGGTAGATAAACAAGTGATGGTAGGAGGTAGATGAATTATAATTATGGGTAAGACCCCTGACATATTGATAGCATATCACTGACACTGCAAAGAAGTAGTCAATATAACCTCAGGAAGGTTAGAATTTATTATATAGCTTATGGCTGTATGGAAGTAAAACTTATATCAGACCTCAGTAATTTGATTCATAATTCAATCAAGTGAGAATGAATATGTATTAAACTTTTGAGTTGTTAAAGGGGGGTTGTACATACTGTACACCAAAGTGGAAGGAACCTAAGGTGGAAGGTTTTAGAAAGAGAACAGTTAACTATTTTTGAAACAAGAACAACAACAAAATAAACTAAATTCATCAATATGAGAAAAATGCATGCAAGGCCAAAAAATTATGAAAAACAGTCTGGCATGAGGAGAAATTTTAATAATAGAGTTGATAAGCTTTTGGAGTTGAGGGTCATGTATATTGATGACAGTCTGACAAGTGTTATCATTTATTATCTTGACTACTTCTCTACTGGAGCAAGAGGCTTCAGCCAGCCCCAGCTGATGTCTAGGTGGAGTGCATATATATACCATTTTTCCCCAGTGTTCACCTCATTTCTCTATTTAGAGTCTTAACAGGAAAGTGAGTCTCTCCATGATTCAACAATGCCACACCACTGGCCCAATGTTGGGAGGACCATCCTGCAAACATTCCACGTTATAGCTTTCCCACTATTTGCAAAAAGATTCTTGAATAACACTCACGTGTAAAGCTAATGTCTGTTTTGCAATGTCTGCAGTTGTATCAAGGTCACGAGAATGGCTTCAAACACTTTCTTTACTTGGGTTATCAAACTTGTTATGAGGTACAACCCAATCTACCACTGCTCCACCTCTTGTTTAATATGTCCACCTAAACTGTTATTTCTGTTCCTAAATTTTTATACATGTTAAATCTGAGAGTTTCTGAAACACAGTTTAACCTTCTATCTAAAGTGAACATTTTAAACTTGTTTTTCTTTGTGCCATCACATACTTCTTCATACTTAGTTTCATTATTTAGTCAAGTAATGCAAAGTCTCTCCACTGAATTCTGTGCAACACACAACCAACCACATTTGGCTAGAAAATTAAGAGTTTTGAGAATACATGACTCATTAAAGTCAAGTAAAGATTGGTGTATTTCAGTTTTGATGATAATTTTAAGGCAATTCTTAATACATTGTTTATTAAATAAATCTTATCTGTTGATTGCATATAAAAAATGTCAGGTGTATTCAGTGTCATCATAGAAGACTATATATTTTCAAGGCCTAGAAGACTTCAAAATTTTATTAAATGTATACTTTTATTTCTAATATTTTTATGCTTTTCTTTAGTTGAGCAAAATTGAGAGTATAGCTCCTATCACCATTGGCAACCCATGTGTTTACACCATTATGAGATTGCATGTACAGTTCTAGTTCATTTCAAAAATGCTTAATGCACACCTTTAGAAAAGCAAAGGTTTTTTTTTGCCAGGAAGCCTGAATTCAGTCTCGATACTCAATATTCTTTCCCTCTGCAAGCAGAGATGGAGCTGATGAGCAGTAGCAACAGTCATATGAGTGCCATACAGGAGGAGAAGAGAGCGCTCCAGCTTGAACTACAAGATCTGAATAACAGTAAGATAGGTGAATACCAAATGTTCACCATACTTTTGAAAGTTACTTTTTTATGCATTCTATACACATTACTTTTACAGATTGTTATTAGCATCCTGTCTTTTCCAAGGATAGAACTGTAATTGTTTTCAATCTGGCCAAAATCTGGAAATTCAACCAGGCCAAGGCAGTTGAATACTGAGTCCAGATGCTAATCATAAAGCACTAGTTCCTGGCCCTGTGGTCAGGGTGGACGAGAGGGATGGGGGGAGGGCATCTATAGTATGTGTCTGTCTTTTTTGAGTGAAGTGATTTTGTGTTTTATATATGATTTTGGACCATAGATCTGGATCAGCAGTTGAGTGTGACTAAAGAGTTGACAGAGTCCCTGAAAGAAGAGAGCTTGTTTGTCAGTCAGAAACCCCTCACTGATAACACCTGTTTTAGGTGAGTACCGACAACTGTCTGAATATGGAGACATGCTTATAATTTTAGACAGACAGGAACAGTTTGCAGTGAGAGATTTACCTAGAATTACATTTAGTCACAGAATATAATCCTTATGAGACAAACAATAAAGGGTAAACACTAAATGCTATGGGGAAATAAAAGCAAATAAAACACAAAGGAGGTAAATAGAATAAAAGAAAATGTAAACACAGCAGTGGGTCATTTAGCAGCTCATAAAGTATGTTATTTCTCATAGGCTGCCTTTGAGCTTCCTGATATTTTAAATCGTTCATGTTGAGCAGCTGTGATGTTGCACAAGTTAAGCATGTTGTGTATTGGGAAGGACATCAGACCCTGGCATATAAAAAAACAACCACTATCTTCTCCCTACCAAGGTATTTTTGTAGAATGACTGATAAAAAATAATCTCAGTAATAGCACTAATAGTAGCAGTCATCATGTAGTGACTGATGTTATTTTATGAATGCTTCAACTGAATCATGCCGTGAAGTGCTGAATGGACCAATATGCCCAGCTCCTGTCTGTGCTTGTCTTTCTCTGTGCCTCGTAGCTGGAGTCCAGCTCTCGAAGTGTAAATAACAGAGCATTAAGACCATTTGGCTTAATGAAGGCTTTGCTCTCCAGTGTATTTCACCCAGTGTAAAAAAGAAAGGCTAATGTGATTGATGCAGAGAAAATTAATGAGGGACAGACAGCTGCTTATCTAGTGACTTACCAGCAAGTAAATACCATTTGGTTTTATGCAAATCATACATGGTGCTTTATCTGGAGGAAATCTAACTTTTGTGTTGTAAACCCTACAACATACAGAGGAATTTCATTACTAGTGCTCCTTGACATCCACTTCCTGAATCCCTACTGGAGTATGAACCGTATTCTTTTAAAAAAATGTTCCATCTTTCATTCATCTTGTACATCTTATCCGTTTCCAGGCAAAGGCCCCAGGCCTGGGAATCGAACACACAACCTTCTCATGGTGGGGCAACAGCACTAATCAGTATTCCCTTCATTGTTTCTTCTGAAAAGATTATTAGACTGTTAATTATCAAATCTGTCACAAAGCTTTATGGTGAACACTCACACATTCCTTTTCCAATGCAAACTGATTCATAAATATAATCAGAGATTTATTTCAATTCCCTACTGCTTGGTTTAATGTCAAGATGGTGATTAAGATTGAAAACAATCACTGGCAGGACAAGCATTTTTAGCTCCATATACATGATCATTCACATCACTGAGCATGTGCAAGTCAGTGTAAACATGAGGCAGATTGTCCAAATACTCCAAGAAAGAAACAGCAAAGACAGTTGTAGCAATAACATCCAGAACTTCACTGCACAACAACAAGCAACGGCTAGCAAGATGGCTAGCAAGACAGCCAATCAGGAACTGACTGGGTTTGTCAAATTTTCCAAGCACATCCCCAGAGTTTTCAAAGTAAAACAGGGCCAGCAGCGTTTTTTCAAGACTGAAAACTCTGTAGTAATGTGGGCCGGTGGTGAAAATGCAGCAAGAGAGATGCATTTTTCAGTAGAATATGAATTGAGGCGCTCCTCTATTAATACATTATGATGGTGGTCAAGCTCTGACCTGCCTAGTTTCTCCACAAAGGGGCTTCCTTTATCTAATTAAAGACTGGAAATCAATAGAGTTCCAGGAAGGAACAGTCATTGTTATTGCAGATGCCACCACTTTGGATAATGCCTTCTCTACGATACTAGGGTTGTGAAGTGATTAACAATGCCCTGCCAAAACTATCTAGATGATAATGTCCAGACAGTAAGAATTTGAATCAAAATTTAACAAATATGTATTGTAACCCTTTCTAAATCATTTTGTGTTTTCACTATGCCAGTTGTGAGGACAGCGTACAAAGTAGGCAACTATTGTTTTCATTGTAACAGCTGTATGGCTTGCTCATCTTTATTCATCCTCTCTGTTCATGATCTGCTCTTGCCTTTTTACTCCCCTCTGTCCCTCCTCCTCCATCTCACAGCCTTGCCGTAAATCATTCAAGTGGGTAGTATGTCCTGTTCATCCGTCAGCCTCATTAAACATACTGGCTTTGGAGGAGAGACCCCCCCCCTCCTTTCTGAACTGAAGCCATTCATCCGCCACAGCGACTCTTTAAAGCCCACATTAAAACTCTCTCGATTGTTGGAATTGAATGCTTGTCAGTCTGAATGAGTGCTACAGTCATTTTAAAAGTATTCATTGTGCAGAACAGGCTGCCTGCACTGGCCGCCAACCTGTCACACTGGAAAGATATCAGAAATATTCAGTTGATCTGCTGATGGACTGATCATTTAAGAGTTTTATTTTTTGATGTGTAGGGTTTTCTTCACTGATGTATCACTGCTACACTATTTGTGAAGGCTCATTTAAGGATGCTGTGGCAGTGCAGAAATGTAATAAAAAGCTACAGAGACCACTGGGATTAAAAATGCCAAACCGCTTTGCTTGCTTGCTACTGGAGGCATCACTCTTCTTCTCTTACTACTCTCACCTTAAAAAATATGGTTTGTGAGTTTTCGCAGGGAAGTGTAAAGTTTCATACACTTGCTGTTGGTTTTTCAGACCGTGAAAATGCAATTTGAGTTTGGTTGTTTTATTGTTTCATTAATTTCCAATAGAAGAAAAAAGAATAGTGTGGGCCAAGTCCAATGATTTTTCTAAGGGCAAACTGAACTGCTATTTCAGTTTCAGATAATACATCTGCTTCTTCCAAGGGTATTGCAGTATAATTTCCTTATTTATGAAACACTGCTTGAACCGATCCAAGTGCATTTTTTAAGTTGAGACTGTTACAGAGGAACTGACTGAATCTCAAGACTGTTTGCTGTTTAAACTTTCTAACACAACAAAGCCTTAATCCAGATGCCACAGCAGTTTCATGTATTTTAAACTAATTTTTTGTCATGTTGCACATCAGTTGTAACCACACTAAAGGTTAAGCCCAGACTGTTGAAGCTGTCTTGTGACCATTCTCAGTTTGTGCGCATTGTTATTTTTATCAGTTCTTCCCTCTAACATCCCTTGTTCCTTTTTTTGTTGCAACATACATAAAACTGACCAACAGCCATTGAGATTTTCTCTGGCTGGTTGCCTGCAATGAGTGAAAAAATTCTAGACTTGCCTTACTGCTATCAGTTCAATGTATCTTCAATTTGTCCCTTGGGACCTCCCATATATCTTCAACCTCAAGCCCATAGGGACAGCATTACCAAATACACAGTAATAGACATTGCTGGCTATTTATCTCCTTTATTTCTAAATTCAACACAGGTTGGTTTTCTCAACCCTCTGATGTAACACATAAGGGTTTCTCCTGACCATGAAAGGTGTGCTGGACCAAAGTTGTACTTACGATAAGAGCAATTGCTTGGTTAGGGTTTGCAGAAATTGGTACAAAGTACTTTCTCAATAATAGATGGCCATCATGGTTAGAATAATGGCAGCATGGTTAACTTGAACAGTTAAACAAACCCAAAATAAACTTGTACTTTCACATGGAAATCAAATACTTATAGCCTGTGCCATGTTCCTGTGTTTTGTTGACCTGTACATCCACACCATCCTCCGTCTGATGTGGACTTTGTCAATCCTTAAATTATGTCACTGCACTTTTCCCTGTCATCATTAATATGACCATTGGATATCTCACAGCAGCAAAACCTAACAATTACTGGTTTAATCTTAATTAATTTTAATTACAGGATTAATCTCCAGTTTTAGCTGCTAGTTTGGCCACTGTTGAAACGCAAAATTTCTCAACTCAGCTATTTGCCTGAACGTGACTATTTCCAGTGAAACTCATCTGAATTAATGAAATTAGTCGTTAGTGGATGTGGATGTGGTGTGTGCAAGCTTGAATACCAATGCTGAAAATAGGATTTAGTCTCATCCTCATCAAGTAATGTAAGTTTTGTTGTTTTTTCTCTGTGATATAACACAATAATCACAATTGAAAAGAAAAATACTTAATTTTCTCAAGTTAGGAAGAGCATCAAAAGATTTCTATTCAGTATATATAAGTGAAAATGCTGAAACTCCTCTTCACAAATATCTATTTAATTAGTTTTCATCCATTATATTTTTAGTAACTGACATTGATTTTACTTGTTTACCAGATTGAGGCAGGAGCTGAAGATGCTTAAAATGGGCGAGCTGGAACTTCTGCAGGAGGCACTCAGCTCAGAAATACAGTCCCTGCAGTCAGTAAGTTGCTGTGTTTTGAGCAAGGCTATTGTGCAGGCTAATAAAAACTCTTTCAGATAGGACACTGTCATTTATATTTTTACAGAATCAGACTGGATTATATGCAGCTCATACCAGGACAGGAAAATTATGTATTCCAAAAAGAACTAAGGTGTATCACATAGGTCGTCATTTTTGAAATGTTGCCAGGAAGTACAAAACCCTTTCATATTTCTGCAGTTGGTTCTATGTATGCCTTTGTACAGTTTATCTTTTTATTATTTGCAGATACTGGAGAACAGCCAAGGGAATGAGCAGCATTAGGTTTGGCACAATGACAGTACAGGAAGGTTACCCAACTCCACGCATAGTCTTGTCTGTTTAAAGATAAAAACAAACAGTGAAAGACAGGAAGGAAGAAACAGCAAGATAGTAAACTGGATCTGCTGTGACAATGTGAATCCACCAATTTCATGTTAATGTTCAGATAGTTTGTGCGTTCATTTTTTCTTCAGTTTATATAGTTTGACCCCAGACTGTGTACCCACAAATGTAATTTTTAATTAGAAGCGGTCAAACAAAATGCAGAGATGCAGTATTGAAATCAAAATAAAATGTTTTTGATTTTCTTTTAATCCTCTTAAAAACACATTGTTCGGGTTAAGAAGAGGCTTTAATGGCAAATATTGCTTTTTGTACATTATTTATTCACAACCAACACCAATATGTCTAATATGTTTATCTGCTTAGCAGTGGTGGAATAGCTGGGCAGTGTTTGAAAAATGATTTTATACTGCCGTCTAGTGTACAAAAAGCAACATTGCTACAACTGGTGTTGCGTTCCATATTGAAACGGCATTTAAAGGTACCATACCAGTCAAAAGATTGGACGCCTTTTGACTGGTACTGTATTTAACTATTGACAAACATCTGCTTTATTTTTAATTCATTGTTTAAAAATAGATTAGATAGATATTAAAATAGATTTTTATTTTCTGATGACTGTACTTTGTGGGAAATCTCCTTTGCAGAAGTTAATGCTAGATAGTCAAAGGTATTTTGATGCAAAAAGGCTTTATACTTAGTAATTCTTCTGCACATCATTCAAAAACAATGGGCAATAAAGGAGTTTGATATTTACTCCTCTTCAGCTGCAACAGGACTCAGTCCCATATTGATGTTGATCATAATCCTGGTGCATATTTCTGGACAGCATGGTCTAATTTTCATATATATATATATATATATATATATATATATATATATATATATATCATATCATATCAATGTATGCTTAACACAATTTATCAGGAAAGAAGGATATTCACATAGTTTGTCAGAATTTCAATACAAGGGTACAATCGATGAGATTTTAAAGTGGGTTCTCATGTTCTCAGATTGTAAAAGCAGACTTTCTCTAGACTGGGATGTTGGAATAGTGACTTGAAAATGTTTCCCGGTTTTCCCATCTTCATCCTTTCAGGCCAAATGTTGCATATCTTCCAAAAGATACTGCCCTTTTATTTATGCACTGTTCTAAATCCTACCCATTTTCAAATCACCCAATGATGCATCACCTTTGCTACAATTTTATCATCCTGTGCAGCTGCCTGAAAAGATGAAACAGATGGAAGTAAAGGCCTCAGCACGTCAAAACAGATTGTCTGCTGCCCCCTAATGACAGATCTGTACCCTTACAATTTATTTTTGACAACACCTCAGTCCAGGGAGAGTTATTTCTGTAATTGATGATGAAACATTTCGTCACATTTTGCTTTCACCAGAGAGTCATCATGTGGCTCATTTCTCTCTGATTAGACTGATTTCTAATAGAATGAGTGAAATGTCATGGCCACCTAATGAGATACTATATTACCAGTTTGACTTTTTAACCTTGACTTCTGTGAGCTATGTCTGGGTGTATTAACAAAAACCTGAGAGCACACTGGGCAGCAGAACAGAACAGTCTATTTGGGTTAGGGTTAGAGTGGTTAACCTCATTTTAATGGCTCCTCACACCCAGATCTTGCCATCAAGATCATTTTCCCAACAGTCACTCACATAAATAGGGATTAACTGTGAAAATTAAGTCAAATGTAAAATGATGAGGACAGACGTCAGACAATTTCAAGCAAATTCATCCTTTATGCCCTGCAGTGACTATATATGTAAAAATCTGTGGTAGATATTTCGAAGAAAAGACTGTTCTGACACTAAAAACAAGAAAATAATCCAGTTTATGGAACATGTAAATGTGTAACACTTAAATTCATCTTAAATGGATTTCACATCGTGTGACTCCATTAATAAAATTTTCCACATCAGTGTCATCCACATACAAGACAGGTGAACTGTGGCTCTCCCTTTATGCTCTCACTCTGCAGCTCAGTAGTAAAATTTTTGATGGTGGTGTCATGCAGTTGTCTGTTGCTCTTCGTTGTTAGACAATCCTGTTCCTTTGGAAAATACGCTGACTTCGCCCCTGAAGTTTGAAGAGCTGCCTCTAAAGAAGGAGGGGATGTAATTCAGGTTCATTGTCAGCCTCAATACTCTGCACTAAATGCCACTGTACAAATATGAGTTGCCATGAACAGCCATTTTAAGAGATAAAAAGGAAGTAAAACAGCACTGACAAAATCCAAACATTTGACCGAGCTGGATCTCTGTAGATTGGAAGGCCTTTGGCCTTGAAAATAAGAATTGCATTATTTAATGCAACTGCAAATAAGAAGTACAGCCTCACCTTCGCACACTGCCAATGTGTTTCCTCCTATGTATTGGGTGCCCCATTTATATCCTGTCTGCTTACTGCACACATCAAACAGGCGACTCCTCCTCATGAAACCAAAATCATAACCCTGTGAAAAGAAGCTCAAATCGTACCACTCATAATTTTTTTCCAGTCTGCACAGAACTGTGTTTCTGTTTAACATATGAATAAGTACCACTTACATCATTGCACATAGGTTTGCAATAGGTATTGTTGCCAACTGTGGCACACACCAGGCCTCCGTTCTTGGGCGCTTCAGCTTGAGGGCATTTCCTTGATTCTATATTTCCACACTCTGTGCAACAAGAAGTAAGAAATAAATGAGGACAGTAAGAGATTTCCATCATTAGACATCATAGTAATAATAACAACATAAATACATGCAGACAAGTGAGTATTATCATAGAGAAACCAGATTAAAAAGAGAAGGCAAGAAAGCCTAGCTTTACAAAAAGATTAGAAGAGCATCAATTCCATTCAAACACTAGGCAAGAGAATTTGACAGTGGGAAGAAGCAATAAAATACATGGAGAAGATTTAGGGATAAAACACAGATCAGACACCACCAAAGAGTTGCCGAGAGACAAGTAAATGAGCTTTAGAAGAACTTGATAAGTCAAATCAAAGAGAGGTGTAGAGCATGAGCACTCTGATAGCAAACATCAGGTCACCTTGGGGTGATCATCTGGCCCCTTAACTGCGTATCGAAACTATTAGACAGTCACATATCATGTCGATAGATCTAAAATGTAATTGGATGCAAAGCATTTTCAAGTCTCAAAAGACAAGAATAGAATTTTTAAATTCAAAATCCAGGAGCCAGTGTAGAGGTTGTCATCAGAGTAATATGATTGTACACGTTTGTTCCAGAGGGATAAGATGAACAGAGCACCGCTGCATCTGCAACCGCTCTATGTCTGCCTGAGCCCTTCCCTCCGCTGGCCTCAGAAATACCAGAGGCATTTAGTAATTCCTGGAACCAATTTCACAGGGAACTTGGTCTTTATTCCGAAAGTTTCAGGCTTACAGAAGAAGATACTTTGCCCATTAATACCTTAAAACGTCCATCTTTGGAAATTGCACTACAGCATTTTATCTTAATCTGTGATGACAGCATCCTCAATGCGTTGTAATCCTCCTATTTCTCAGGAGAGTTCACTTAATTCAGTGTCTATTAGTTTCTTGACAAATGTGATAAATCTGGTGCACTCATAGTGCTTTGTTCCCCACCAGGACTGTGAAAATGATCTATCGTAGTTACTGTAGTGCATTTAAAGCTCGGAACATTAATCCTAAAACAAGGTGTAAAACCTCAAGCAGCCCTCAAGCAGTCCCTATGCAGCTGAAGGTCTCAGACAGAACAGTTTCTCATAAAGATGATTAAACTCTCTCTTTCTGTGTGTGTGTGTGTGTAACGAATATACAGTAGAGCACATATGTCTGTGGCTCATCTTTTTACCTTTCAGCTGGTGTTTCTGCAGATAATCAGTCAGATTCCTCATGGACAGCAGCAGTGAGGCTGACTCCTGCGAACTTAATGCTGAAGGCAGGTTTTCACCACACTCTGCAGCCGCCTGTTGGTTAGTAACACACAGGACATTTATTTTGTTCCAATCTGCTTATGTGATATGGAAGGCCAGTGAGAAAGGACATATGCTTAATGACCAGGCTTCTTTCTTTTTTTTTTTTTCTTCTTCCATAAAAACAATGTGAGCTACGTTTATGTGCACCATTCGATCGGCATATCATGTTTCTGTTATAGTTGACCTTGAGATCAGCTGAGAGTCTCTCAAAGAGTTGACTTTGTGAGCTGCAGTTCTGAAACACAGTCTCATCTCCAGCTGTAGAGGAGGATAAAACTGCAAGCAAAGACACACAGTCAGACGCCCCGCACCATATATCTACCGTCCTCTAACTCTCTGTCTCATGAAAACAATTTCCCCAAGAATGTTAATAACTGTGAGATTACCTGCTAGACAGCTGATCCAAATCAAGTGCCCCTTCAATGCCATGGCTTCTGAATTTGGATTTGTCTGATGCAGTGCACAAGGCAGAAAACTTTGACACGTAAATTTATTGACTCAGTCTGCAGGGGCAAAGTTTCCAGAATTGGCCAATAACGTTGTCTGCAGCCAAGATTGTAGTCACTGGAATTGCAGCCTTGTAACATAGGCTTCTAGACTGTGTAGCATTACGGTGCTCAGCGCTGCAGATGTGACTATAATGTTTTCCATTTAACTCCATTTCATATTTGTTTCTACAGATTTTTTTTTTTTTTTTTTGTTTTGTTGTTGCATAAAAATTTTGACCTTTCCAGAAATAACAGTGGTTTTGATTTCTCCTAACAAGGCCTATTTTTTCCCAGTATGTATGTCCGTGCTTTGTGCTGATGGGGGAGCTGCTAGTACACGCTAACCACTGTAGTTAGACTTGATACTGTTCTTCACACAGGATAACTGTACTAGTTTGGAGCGAACTATGAAGTCAAATATTGGTCTGACATTCCCACACATAGGCACACATATGCACACACACACACATGCGCGCGCACACCCACACACAGAACATCGGACACACTGGGTGACTCAGTGTCAGTCAGTAAGTTGTGCCATGAAGGATGACTGTGTAAATCATTCACTGTGGATGTTATTCATTATGGATGTCTGACGTTCTGGAAGAAAATGAATTATTGAAGCTTTAAGGAAGAGGGATTGAGCTCATTAACACAGAGAATTGGCTTTTTATGTCTAATTTAAGGAACAAAGATTAGTCCTTAAAATGGACCCCAAGAAGCGCCATTATCCTCTTCCCTAGATGTCCTCTCAACACACCACACGTCTTTGGCTTCTTGTCTGGATTTCTTCTTTTGTGAGCTTCCTTTATTTATATTTAATGAGATGTTATTCACAAATCAGCGTAAATATGACACAGTTGATAACATTTATTTCATGAATAAAAAATGCTTATAATGACTTAAAACTGAAGGCCAAAGTCGTGTTGAAGGGAGATCGTCATCTTTGAAGTTGCTGAAGATTCAACACCCATCCAGTCCATGAATGCCTAAGTTTTTCATTTTATGAATACATTTGTAGTGGGTCTGGACTCATGGCTTTATTTTGAAAAACTGTCACTGCAGTTCCATTTCCTGTCTGTGCTGTGTGTGGGTGTCTTACCTTTCCCCAGAGGCTGCTCCCACCCCCTGCCCGTGGCTCCGAGGCTGATTGCACTCACCTGTTGCCTGTCAACATCTCCAGGCCTGTAAGACAGCTGCGGAGTTCAGCCTCAGGGCCAAAGTATTATCGCCTCTACGCAGTGGTACACGGCTCCTCCTCATTTCGTCAGAGTATTTTGGAAATAGAAACTTATTGCTGTGACTTACCTTGACGGTAACCTTCCTATTTTCTGTTTTTTCCAGTGTCTCCCTCCGTGCCTCACACCAGCTCCCAGACCAGCAGACCAGAGCTCCCTCTCTCTCACCTTTTCGTTCCACTCTGGACTCCGGACTACCTTCATTCCAACACTTTGTATCACAATAAAAACTGTTTTACTGTTCCACCTGTCTGGCCGGTTTTTGAGTCCTTAATCTCCATCTTGCCACAGAACACTATGGCCAAACATGGACCCCATCAGAAGAGCAGTCGTCAATCAAGCAATCCAATTAGGACTACACCAGGATATGCTGCAGGTACTCATGGACACAATTCAAAAGCTCAGCACACAAGTCACTCACCTTTCAGACCAACTCACCTCTCGGCTTCTATCTCAACCCTCTGAATCTGCCCCTACTGCTTACCCAGCTCCCTCTCCATCTCCCCCCTCCCCCAAGGAGCCCTATGTTCCTCCTCCAGAACCATACCCAGGAGAGTAGTTGCAGGGGATTTCTGTTACGGTGTTCGTTAGTTTTTGATCAGCAACCCCTTAATTACCCTTCCGACCACTCTAAGCTAGCCTATGTGATCAACCTGTTAAAAGGCAAAGCTAGGTGGGCTACTGCTATTTGGGACCAGCAATCCCCAACATTAGACTCATTCCCTAGTTTCGCGGAAGACCTCCGCCGAGTTTTTGATCACCCGGTTCAGGGCCAGGAGGTGGCTAAACGTTTATTTTCTCTCTCCCAGGGTTCCCAGTCAGCTGTCGATTTTTCTATTAAGTTCCGCATAGCAGCCTCTGAGAGCGGGGGGGGGGGGGGGGGGACAGGAGCTAGAAGGGATTTTTGTTAGAAGCTTATCAGAAAAACTCAAAGATGAGTTAGCCTTCCGGGATGAGCCTGCTTCATTGGAGGAGTTGATTTCCTTAGTTATCCGCATAGACAATCGCCTGAGAGAGAAGAGCAGGGAAAAGAGGTCAGGAGTCACCTTCCCCCCTAGTGTTACAGCTCCCCCTGTAGCTCCAGTCAGATCAGCTCCCCAACCATCCACTTCAGGTCAACCTGAGACATCTCCAGAGGAGCCCTTGCGGCTAGGGCAGACACGTCTGCACCCCACTGAGAGACAGAAGAATCTCCCAGAGATTGTGCTTTTACTGTGGCCTCCAAACCCTCATTGATTCTGGCTCCGACGATAACTTCATTCACACCGACCTGGTCGAACAACTTCACCATCACCCATCACACCGCTCCCTTAACTCTCATCATCTCCAGCAACCACCGTGAAGACATCCAGCTGTTTGTCATCCCCCCTCCACACTCCCCTATCGTACGTGGATTACCCTGGTTGCAACTTCATAACCCCCACATTAACTGGCAAACCTCATCTATCATCAATTTGAGTGTTCACTGCCACTCACACTGCCTCCGCTCCGCCAACCCCTTTTACAAGCAGGCAGCACCCAACCAACCATCCCTCTCCAATGTCCCCTCTAACTATCATGACCTCGCGACCGTCTTCAGTAAGCGACAGGCACTTTCCCTTCCTCCACATCGCCCCTACGATTGTTCCATCGACTTTCTCCCTGGAGCCCCCCTTCCCAGTCGCAGACTTTACAACCTGTCCCGCCCTGAGAGGGAAGCTATGGAGACATATATTCAGCACTCCCTGGCATCAGGTCTCATCCGGCCCTCCTCCTCCCCTCTACCAGCAGGTTTCTTTTTTGTCAAAAAGAAGGACTCATCACTCTGTCTCAATGACATCACAGTGAAAACAAGTACCCCCTGCCTATCATCGATAGTCAGGGGAGCCTCTGTGCAATGCTAGGATTTTCTCCAAAGTGGACCTCCGGAATGCATATCACATATTCAACAGGTTAAAGTCTCTGTTTACCTCAGCCCCTGTGCTGGAACACCCTGATCCCTCCCTACAGTTCGTAGTTGAGGTGGACGCCTTGGACTCCGGAGCTGGAGCTGTGCTGTCCCAGAGGGACCCGGATTCCAAGAAACTGCATCCATGCACATTCATCCATGCCCGTCGCCTGTCCCCAGCTGAGAGTTGCTGGCTGTGGTGTGAGCACTTCAAGAGTGGAGGCACTGGCTAAAGGGAGCACAACACCCGTTCATAATCTGGACTGACCATAAAAACCTCTCTTACCTGCGTTCGGCGCAGCGCCTCAACTCCCGTCAAGCCCACTGGGCTCTGTTCCTGAGCCGGTTCAACTTCACCCTCTCCTATCGCCCTGGTTCCCACAACACCAAGCTG
Source organism: Echeneis naucrates (assembly GCF_900963305.1). Lineage (NCBI taxonomy): Eukaryota > Metazoa > Chordata > Actinopteri > Carangiformes > Echeneidae > Echeneis > Echeneis naucrates. Next base: position 18,532,565 of record NC_042525.1, on the reverse strand, counting down.
GACACCCTTTCTCGAGTCTTCAGCTCCTCCTTGGACACCTGTGAGCCGGACTTCATCCTCCTTCCTGACTGTGTCGTCAGGTCCACCACCTGGGACATCGAGGCGGTCATAGAGGAGGCGCTTAAGACGCAGCCGGATCCTAAGACGGGACCTCTGGACAAGAGGTTCGTGCCGGAGGCCGCCCACTCCCAAGTGCTGCAATGGGGACACTCGTCCCGATTCATTTGCCACCCGGTGCACACAGAACCCTGCTCTTCCTTCAACAGAGGTTTTGGTGGCTTTCGGGCTTTCGTGGCGGCCTGTCCTGTCTTTGCCTGGGGCAAGTCCTCCCATCAGCCCCCAGCTGGCCTGTTGCATCCACTGCCCATACCTACCCGTCCCTGGTGACACATCACTTTGGACTTCGTCACTGGTCTCCCGTCGTCTAAAGGTAACACGGTGATACTTACCGTCATAGACATAGACTCCCCTCTGCTCTTGAGACCTCTGAATTGCTTATCCAGCATGTTTTCAAACTCCATGGACTTCCCAGTGACATTGTTTCTGACCAAGGTCCACAATTCACGTCCCAGGTTTGGCGGAACTTCTGTAAGGCTGTGGGCGTGACAGCCAGCCTCTCCTCTGGCTACCACCCCCAGACTAACGGCCAGACGGAGAGAGCCTACCAGAATTTGGAGTCAGCCATGTGGTGTGTTGCGGCTCACCACCCAGTCTCCTGGAGCTCCCATTTCCCTTGGATTGTACACACACTCAACTCCCTCACCAGTGCGGCCACAGGTATGTCTCTTTTCATGTGCTGTTTTGGCTATCAACCCCCCCTGTTTCCCGACCAGGAGCAATCCGTGGCCACCCTCTCGGTGAGGGAGCACATCAGGGGCTTAAGGGAGGTGTGGAGGACCACCAGAGCCACACTCACTCGCACTACGGAAGGAGATAAGCGCATAGCGGACAAGCACCGGACCCTGTCTCCCGATTATCAACCTGGCCAGATGGTGTGGCTCTCATCCTGCGACCTTTCCCAGCAGACTGAGTCACCTAAGCTGTCACCTTGCTACATTGGTCCATTTCCCATTGTTAAAATCATTAATCCATCTAAATATTAAATATTCTTTTGTTATATGGGTGTGTGGCAATTGAATTCCTACTGCAAACCTTACTACTGTTCTGTGCCTTTCAGCATTGCATCCTGCTATGTTGACTTCTGTTTTGATTGTTCGGGATAATTTTTTAGTTGTTGTGTTAGATGGCGGTCTATTAGGGGACATCATCTCTGTTCACGGGTGGCCTGTAGTTCATAACTTTGACCTCCATTAATTGGCTTCTGCTGAGAACTGCATGAATACTCAATACTCCACGCCGAGTATTGAGTATGATGGGAAAATTTTCAGATGACTAGGTTTTTTTCGACATTGCATGAAATGTTGAAGCAGTCTTTTTTATTTTAGATTTCTTATGTCTTGGCTGTGCCCAATGTGGGGATGTCTGTGCTCTTTAATTGCTCCTCAAGTTAACTAGCTCTGTCTGTCTCTGTCTTGGCTCATCTAACATGGACAGATTATTTACAAAAGCACTAGACATACTTAGATGTAGTGGACCTGCACTCACACATACAACATAGCAATACAGAGCCAGACATATTTTCACACAGTCCCTCTGTGAAAGTGGTATAAAAGTGATGATGAATAGTGTGTATGATAGCAACACACTTCCCTCTTAGTCTAACCTTCCTCAAATACTCATGACCTTCTCCCTGCAGTGCTCCTTGTCTAGCTCCCTCACAGGTATTGTGCCGAATTAGCCAGCCGTGGAAAACGGCTACTCTGTTGTCAAATGATTCACATGGATGAGCTGCAAAAAGCCGAGCGTTCAGACCTAATTGGCATTCAGTAAGTCACTGCACTACCTGTTTCAAAGACGTTTCTCGTTTAGGTGGATCGCTGTGCCTCCAGGGAAAGTTTGAATGCATTAGCCACTGATAAATAGCTAATCATGTCTATTAGCTCATTTTAATTAGCCCTTTTCTTTTATCATGAGGCTAATTTATTTTCTGCCCGCACAAAAAGATGCAGCAGTTGCAGATCATTTTACATCAATCAATCAATGAAACTTTATGGTGTAGAATTACCATGCAGGATGGTATCAAAACACTTTACAATTAAAATAGTGCATAGGACAAACATAGAGAGTGAAAAACATCATAAAAACAGAAATTAAAACCCTAACCATAATTGTAACATCAAATAAAAGGGATGTTAAGGACGTAGTGGATCATAAAAAACTGTAGAATAGGCCTGTATGAGACACATACAGCAAACAAACAGTAATAGTAAACACAACGATGTTTTAATATCGATGAATATTAAAATGTTGTTGTTTTGAAATTAATAGGTACCGTAGGTCTTAAGTCTTAAAAAGGGAGGCCATTCCAAAGAAAAGGGGCATGGTAAGGAAATGCTCCACAGCCAACTAATGTCTTTTTCACAAGAGGAATGACCAGGAGACCAGCATCCAGAGAGCAGAAGACACCTGCTGGTGTATATGGTGTGATTAGCTTGGTTATATAGGGTTGAGCAAGTCCATGCAGGGCTTTGAAAGTTAAAAGGAGTACCTTGAAATCAGCTTTATCTTGTACACGCAGCCAGTGGAGAGAAGCCAGAATGGGTTACAGTATATTTGCAAATTTTCTTGTTTAGTCAGTATTCTAGCTGCAGCATTCTGAACAAGCTAGAGCATAGGGCCAAGGGCTGATCCCTGGGGCACACCAAACATAAATAGAAGCACGTGACAAAAACCAGTTGTTGTGGACAAGTCAAAGTTTTTATTTGAAATTAACTGTTCTTTTATCTTCTTACAAACAAAAAGCAGTGAAGCAACACTACAAACAAAAATGTGGGTGCTTACTTCAAAATAACAAACCAAGGGAAACCAAAATAGACTCTAAACTAGAGCTATTGAATAGAAAACAAAGAGACAGCCAACAAAAATCCTCATCCAAGTTGGTCCAAGTCCTACTGCCTGCCATGGTCAGAGTTTTCAAAGCTGTCAGAAGGGTGCAGACTATTGACTTTATCCTCAATAGACTCAGTTATATTTGTGAGGAAGCTCTGAAATTCATTCACACTAGAGGAGGTGTTGGTAGGGGTCTTCTGTGTGAGTTTACCAATTCAGCCTAAGTGCGTTTTCTGGTTGTGAGAGGAGCCACAGAGTCAGGCAAATCAAGCAATTAACTATTCAGATTGCATATGAAAGTGTCAATGGAATCAAAATTAGCATTACAGTAGTCCAGTGCATTAGGTAAATGCTCAGGCATTATAGACTTAGCATTGATGTCAAAATTCATGTCTCGGGTTCTGGACATTTAATTGGAGTACAGGAAGAAACAATGAAAAAGACTGAGGGATTACAAACTGGAACCTGCAAGAGAAATGAAACATCAGAGTTGATGCCCTTTCTAAAGATAAAGTCCAGTTTATTTCCACAGTGGTGGGTTGCAGTTTTCACATGCTGGGTAAAGTCAAGGCTACTCACAAGAACAATAAAGTCCATAGCTCTAAGGTCTGAACAGTCATTTATATGCAAATCTGATTTTCGGGCAGAAAGGGGGAAAGGAGTACATGAGAAAAATTACAAGATTGGGATTGGGAAAGGGAACTTTGCTTAGGAAGGGAGAGACAAGCACGGTACGGGGCAGTTGGAAGTGGGCCCAATCGTTCCAGCTGTGTTATATCAAACATTTGAAGTCTGGCAGGCGGCTCCAAAAAAGTGACTTTCTTCTCCCCTTATCCTCTAACCTTGCACACTAATTAACAAACTGTTATGGTAATAAAAATCTCTGCTGGTGGGATGAGGACATGCTACGAATAGTGAGAACCACCGACTGACAGCTCCATATATTCCATAGTACTTTAATCCTCCATTGTTCAGTGTGCATGAATTCATTCAGGAGAAGACCAGGGGGGAAAGAACATTTTTTTAACGAAAGACCATTTTCACTCTCTCTGCTTTCAAAATGGATCCCACTGAATGTGAATCAGTCCACAGTCACATAGTCAAAAACAAATGAACATGTAGATTTCTCCACACACAGGAATGAAGAAAACATCCATGCAAGGAAGCAACAGCCAGAAAACACACCAGATGGAGGAAACTATTAATTTATCAAATATTTATAAGATGCAAATGTTCCCCTGCCGGCTTACCAAGCTCTTGTTTACCACCTGTCTGCTTACACACTTTCACCCTTCCTGAACACCAGCAGGCCTGTGAGTTTAACTTGTGTCTCGCTGATTATTGCACCCACAGCTTGTTGGCTAGCATATCTGTGAGCTACAGACCTTTTTCCCCCGTAAACATTTCTGTTTACAATGTGCCTTTTTGTATACATTCATTTTTGCCCATAGCTTAGTGTAGTTACCTCCCATCTATATGTTTATTGTCTATTTCTTAATTCTTGTTTTCATCTCTCTCGGATTTCACTTGCATGAGTTTACGCCCTAATTGGTGGTAACTCTGCTCATGACTGTGTACTTGTTTACTGCTTACATTCTATATAATATGCCAGTATGAGCAGCTGCTGAGCGGTTCATTTCTACATTCGATTCCAGTGGGTTTTCTGAACTGGATGATGTTTCCAATCAACTTTTTTGCATCAGTAATTTATGGCTGCCATGGGAACTGCTGCAGCCCATGCAGGACATAGTATGATGTTCACATTATATTGTACACTCTTCAGCCAACATTATGATCACCTACCTATATCGTGTAGCCTCCAAAGCAGCTAGTAATGCTCATATATCCATTGTAGTTGGTTGGTTGACTGTTCAGCAACTACGCAGCTGAAAACATAAAGTGCAATGCACTTTATTTTTTATTTTTTTAATCATGACCAGTCCAACAGATTGTATATCCATATTTTCTTTTGACTTATGTTATGGGATCTAGTCTCAACTTTTGTTCATGATTTATGATAATGTTATTATATCTGATATTTTATGTATTTTATATATCCTTCCATCCATCCATCCATCTTCATCTGCTTATCTGGGGTTGGGTCGCAGGGGTAGCAGCTTCAACAGGGAGCCCCAAACTTCCCTTTCCTGTGGGATCCTGAGGTGTTCCCAGTAGTCCTGGGCCCCCGACCCCGACAGCGCAGAGATATGTATATAGGGCAGCATGGCCTGGGGCCTTTCTGTGCACGGTTTGCATGTTGGCCCTGTGATGAACACTTCAGGGTGTATCCCGATTAGCTCAAGCACCCCCCGCGACCCGGAAACCCGGAAACGGAAAGGAGATCTATATATATATATATATATATATATATATATATATAGATCTCCTTTCCATAATCAGGATACACCCTGATATATATATATTGATATATATTAATTAATTGATAATTGAGACTTTTGCATGACTTTTGGAGTAAATATGAAACTGCCAACTGAACTGCTTGATTGTTTGCTAGATTTAATCAGGTTCAAAATAATGTTCACCTCTGGTGTTGTAAATGCTTATAGAAGGCACTGGTAAAATCACACAATGCACATTTTAACTACACATTTATAACGGAATTGAAGAAATAACTGAATATTTGATTTGATAGAAACAACAACAGAGTTCAGAGCCTACATGAAAAACAAGCAAACTAAAAGAGAGCAGTTTTCATATGCAAATTTGGTGCATGTATCTATAAATGGTTGCTTACTCTTTATGTTCCCTGGCGGTTCACTGACTGTTGATGTGCCATATTGGCAATGTGCTAAAGATTTGAAGCAGGAACTCATGCAACATAAAAGAAAGCCTGTTGTATTATCCAGAGGGGATGTGTGTCAGAGGCAGGGATATGCTCCACAGCTTCGTGTGAGAGGGGCACACAGAAAAAGCAAGAGTTCATTGTTTGTGTCTTTAAAGAGCACTACTGCCAAAAGCTGACTATCGGCCAAAAAACGCCCTGCCAATTTCTTCTTGTTCTGAAGAACAAAAACACAAGCATGAAAGCTGTAAGGGCAGACTTTGGTTAGGATCATTCCAGAGGAACTGAGAGATAACGATTTTTCTCTTCAAAGTTTCAAATTGTAGGAAGTGAGATTTCCATGTCTTTTCTGAAGACCTGAAGCAGGTTAAGGTGGTATAAATACCCTGAAAGTATCAAAATGCAAGAATGTAGCAACATGCAGCTTGAGCCATGAGGACTACAATAATTTAGTTAAAACTTCACCCATTTCTTTGCAAAGTCTGGAACTACAAATGTGCAGTCAATGCCTTCCCTGGGGGCCTATTTTCAAATAAGTAGTTGGAACTTGCTTTTTTTTTTTCCTGAAATGTTGATGTATTCAGTCTTTTAAACTGAATTAAACTGGTCATCCGTTTGGCTCAATGCAGAACTTCCTCCATCACAATCACTGTTTGCATTTACTGCTGAGTTTTACAAAGCTACGACAGTACGACAGCACCTGTGCAGATGTCCTGTCACGCAGAACAGCCAATAACAACTCTATTAGCTCTTGTTGGAGCTCTAGCGAGAACAGAACTCGTTAAAAGAGAAAACCTCAGTAAAACTACGCCATGGATTTTTTCATATGACCAGAAAATTGTGAAACATAAGAATATTAAAGACTCAACACATAATTGTTCTGCAAAAATGACCCAAACACTATTTTTTCAACGTGAAATTTTATGACATTTCCTAAAGGGACCCCAAAATTAAAAAAAAAAGTGAAACTCTGGCTTTGTTTACATTTCCATATGGGTTGTACACCACTAGGGTCCTAAGATTGTCTTATGGGTCATTTTTGACCCGTGTGTTATAAAAGCATTATAAAAGCATACATGACAGAAAAAAGTTCAAAGGCCACATACACAAACTCTCTCTAACACACACACACAACAAAGAAACTGGATTCCTACTGATGTACGAATTCAACTTGAATTTGCACCTGCATCTGCACCTCTGACCTGCAGCTAACCCCTCACATCACACAAGATTTCAGACAAAACAAACAACAGAACAAACAAATAATGTAAATCAAATTCGGTGGAGAGGATATAAAGATGCCCCTGACCAAAGAACCCCCAGTTGGTTCTTTGCTAAAGCCATGAGTGGGCATTTCACTGTCCAGCAAGTCCTGAACCAGATTTTTTCGGAGGTTCAGGATGAGGAAGAACACTATGATATGGAAGAAGAGGTATCTGAAGAAGAAAACGAGGAGGAATACAACACAGACCACGAAGCCTACTCAGATGAAGAATGACCCAAGCTGATAGAGAGACATTTTTATCCAAGAACAGTAAAATAACATGGTCCTCATCAAACATGGATGGCACGCTAGGAAGAGCTGCAGCACAAAATATCACTAGGATGATCCCAGAGCCAAAAAGATATTCAGCTGCCCATGCCAAGGACATCTCCACTTTCCTCTGGTTCATCACACCAGCCATTAAAAAGATCATACTGGAAATGACAAATTTGGAGGATTCCCGATAATATGGAGACAACTGGAAAAATATGGATCAGACTGACGTGCGTGGATACATAGGGCTTTTGGTCTATAGGTCTCGTGGTGAGGCTACATGTAGTTTCTGGGATGCAGACAGTGAAAGGGCCATTTTTCATGCCACAATGATGTTGAAAGTCTTTCACACTTTTTCAAGAATCCTAAGATTTGACAACCGTGAGTTAAGACCAGCAAGGCGCGTAACAGACAAACTGGCAGCCACCAGAGACATCTGGGACAAGTGGGTTGAGCGTCTGCTATACCTTTACAACCCTGGACCTGAAGTCACAGTAAATGAGCAATCGGTTCCATTCAAAGGTACATTTTTATTTCGTAATACTTACCATAAATTTATAAAATTTATATTTTTGCTTTGTTCATTCATGTGATTTTTTTCTGTCACACTCACACTCACTACTGATTGTAATCTTTGTCTATTTTTTTTTTTTTTTTTATCAGGTCACTGTCCCTTCCGGCAGTATATGCCAAGCAAGCCAGCAAAATATGGCATCAAAATATGGGTGGCCTGTGATGCAAAATCCAGCTATGCATGGAATATGAAAGTCTACACCGGGAAGCTTCCCAGTGGAGCACCAGAGAAGAACCAGGGGATGCATGTTGTACTTGATTTGATGGTTGCACTGAGGGGGCACAACATCACGTGACAACTTTTTCAACTCCTATGAACTCGGCCAGTAGCTCCTGAAAAGGAAAATGACCATGGTTGGCACTGTTCAGAAAAAAAAAAAGCCTGAACTCCCTCCTGCACTCCTCGCAAAGAGAGGGAGAATGGTCTTCTAGACAAAGTTTGCCTTCACCCCTACCATCACTATTGTTTCTTACCTCCCAAAAAGAACAAGAACGTGGTCCTGCTGAGCTCACTGCACAAGGCAGCTGAAATCACTGATTGTGAAGACAGGAAGCCAGCCATCATCCTGGACTACAACCGCACTAAAGGGAGCGTGGAAAACCTCAATAAGGTTATTGGAATGTACGGCTGCAGAAGGATGACTGCACACTGGCCCCTGGTCATCTTCCACAACATCCTTGACGTCTCATCATACAATGCCTTTGTGATATGGCAGATGATCCACCCAACCTGGATGGCTGATAGGAAGAACAGGAGGAGGATCTTCCTGGAGCAGTTGGGAAAGGCTCTTGTCACCCCATGCATTGTAAGAAGGGAGCGCCTCCCCCACACATAATCCTCTGCAGCAATTGTGAGAGCTGCTCAGGGAGCTGAATCTTGTCCTGAGCCACTTGACGCTTCAGCTGGGTCAGGCAAGAGAAAAAGATGCAATTTCTGCCCCTCAGAGAAGGACTGCAAGATGAAAGTTGTGTGCTGCACGTTTAAATACGTAAGAAATACATCTGCAAAGCCCATGCTCACGTTTGCACATACTGTTCCACATGTGCTAATGTTCAATGTTGAGCAAACTTTTGCTGTTTTGTTATTAGACAAGAGAAGAGAAGAGAAAGAAGATGTATTTGAAAATTCATGTTGGGATCACCTCCCACGTGCTCTAAAACGAACAACAGAGAGAGGCCTACATGTCCCCCCTGAAGCATGAGCCAGAGTTGTCTGCCCGCTTGAAAAGGCGCCACAACCCCAGGATCCCCCCTTAGGGTGTGCTTCTGAGTTTGAACAGGAGGGCATTGGCTGGATGCCATCGCCCTCAGCAGGGGTCCCCGTTGATGTCACACAGGTAATAAATATGCTCCGTGGCTCTCCATCTTCACTTTTTCCCATGCCCCAGTTGCAGTAGAGAGCTGTCCCAGCTTTTGTCTCAACCGGATCACCGAAGGGAGCAACACTAAACGTTTGGATCCTGCCACCACAAAATCCTGGGTCAGTCTTCAAATCGCGGGATGAGCATAGACGGCTGTTTTCCTTTTTGTTTGTTTTCCTCTTTTTTTGCTCCTCAAACTCAGTGCAGACTGCCACGTGATCAGCTATAAAAAGAACAATCTGATCTTCCCCGATGCCGCTGTGTCAACCGATTTGGTTCCCCCCAAATTCCGGTTCCCCTTTACGCTGATTTACTGCTGAGTCGTGCGTAGTTGCTAAGTTACCGTGCGTACTTAAGGAAGAAACGCAAATAGAAACACAGCTGGGTGTACGGAAAGCGAAATGAAACAAGCCAATGTGTAGGTTACTGGTATGGTATTTATTGTATAACAAAATAAATTGAGAATACATTTGTTCGGCCATTCTTTGTCAATATTTGTGTAAATGGATGCCAGCTAGCATATCTGTGCGAGAGTAGCCTACGTTAAGTAAACCTCACTGCCGGATCACTTACACTAGTTAGTCGCTTCGAAATGGACTGCTAGCTAACTGGTTAGCATGCTCGACTGACGAACTGATGACATTATTTTTGACGTATAACGTTCCTATAGCTTCCCGTTCGTTTGGAAACGGGCAGAGCGCCTGCGAATTACATATTTCTGCTCCTCGGAAACACCCACCGGATAGTGTCCATATTTTTTATTAATTCACGAACTGTTGAACACATGTTTACCATTTTAAGAACATACACTGACATGACAAACGCTCTTCCTGGCCGCCCTTTGGGAAACTGGGTTGGGAATTAGTTTATGCCCTGGGTTAGCTCCAAGTAAGGGCATGATTTATACGAAAGTCAATGATCCGTTCACTGAACACTTCAAATATTTTTTTCCCTGATAGCTTACACATTATCTGTTATCTCTTGCACGACATGCCCATAAAATAGGCTATAGGTCTACATAATTATCATTGATCGATCAACCAGTTAAACTGTAGCATATACACAAGAAAAATTCAGCAACAAAGCATGGTATTTATTTACTCATAAAAATTCTAAAAAAGTCAACAGGCGTGGACTCGGAGCTAAGAAGAGGTAACGTGGGATGCTGGAGCCAATCGCAGCCCACTCTGGGTGGTACGTCATCACGGTTAGGTCAGGTGACGTAAATGTGAAATGGTGAAGTAGCGCAAATGTGTGCTGCAACTCGGGTTTGAACATTTTCCTACCGAACTTCAGACAACAGGCTAGCATAGCAACAGTAACCAATGGGGGCGGGGCTTAGCGAAGGCTCGGTGGCCAAACCATTTGTTGTGGGGGGGGTTACAATTAGGAAGAAAACAAAAAAACAAGTTAATATACTGAAATTTTACATAATCTTTCACTAAAATAGTTCATCTCAGTGGGTGTTCGTTTTATTGGTCTAGTCTGTGGATGCGTCCTCCGGTCTGGTCTCGGTCCGTTCCTGGAGGGGTGCCGTCACCGGTCTGGTCTGTTTCGGCTTAGGTCCTGGGGGGGGCGCCGTATCTGCATTAGCCCAGTCCAATACTCTTAACCAATTAACTCCGTAGACATGTTCCGGTGCCCACACCGGGAATGGACCTTTACATACATACATACATACATACTTTGCATTCATATTCAACATTACATACTTTTAGGGCTACATTACATCATACATTACATTTCGAACCCCTCTCACCTAGGTGCGGGGCGGCAGCAATGCCGCTGCGCCACAGCTGCTCGAGTTGCAGCACACATTTGCGCTACTTCACCATTTCACATTTACTCCCTCAATCTGGAGGAGCGCAGCAACAAAAGTAAGAGACTTTACGTCTGGGCAGAGACAATTAAAATAGTGTGCATTGCATTTTGTTTTGCCGTGTCGTTTGTTTATTTGAGATTCAGTTTATCTGTTTGCTTTGTTTAGTTTTCTTTCCCTTAAATCCCATAAATTGCAAAAGTGATTGATGCTACAGATCTCGAGTCGGCCGTCACGTGATCAGTGATTGCGCAATATCACTAGTTAAAGGACCAATACCCGACTCGTGAACTCCGTTTGTCGGCTCGGCTATTGTGTAGTGATATTGTAACAATCAACAATCGCCTTCCTTTTCTTCCCCTCACACACATTCACACGCGGCCGCCCTTCTTGGCTCCGACAGGTGCGTAATCCACATCACCCTGTCACCGTCTTGGCTGACGAGTGCGTAGCCTACGTCACTCCGCCACCATCTTGGCCATTGCAGACATCACTCATGTGACTCTCCGGCTCTCTCTCACACACACACACACCCTCAAGATCCATAAATAGACTGGTGTAATTGCGGTTGCTGTTGCTGTGCTATGGTGATTGTCATTGCTATCACTATTTATTAGTGTTGCTGCATATGATGTTACTATTGCTGCCGCTATAGCTATCACCATTGCTAGGGCTATCCATATTACTAACCCATCCTTATTACATGTGCGTTACCATTGTAGTTTAGTAGCTGATGTGTGTCATTGAATAGTCAAACTATAACAGCCATTTATCCAGAGCGATGTTATTTTGAATAATTATTGCTGTGAATACATTCTGTTATATGTTAAACCGTCGTTGTGATTATTGTGGCTATAATTGTGACTATGGCTGGATTTATAACAGCCAGTGCTCGGATTCACTCCTTATGTTAACCTTTTTGAGACCTGACACTTATTTTTGCTAATTTGGACATTGGTCCGTGGTAACAGATTGGTGCCCCGAAATTTACTACTCCATAGTAAATAATTTTAGATATCAATAATCAGTTTCATAATCATTGATATTAATTGCCAATCTCCAAATTAACCCTACTAATGCACAAAATAACTGGTGCCCCATGTGAGGCTGTTTTATTCCAGCTGTGTCACAAGAATAGCACAATAATCCAACAGTGAATTGAGAACGCTTTTGTTCACAATTTAAATTTTTAAGCAACATTATATTGATATTGTAGTATACCGAATATTACAATAGTTATGATAATTGCTGTAATATTTCAGATTACGTTAACACCATCACATTACTAACTATTAACTACTGACATACTACATCAGTGGCTCCACTGTAGTGATGATCGCAGTTAAGGTTTTATAAATTGAATGCACCCTAGCGGGAACACAGACCTATTCTTGGACTGTGAGTCCTGTAGTTTGAAATCACGTGAAATACTAACCACTCACAGAGGCACAGGACCGCCGTGTCACCTCTGAAATAATTTGCAACCATAGTGAAGACACCTTTCCGAGTGTCATAGGTTGTGTAAGCCACAGGTTAAAACCCACCTGTGCATTCCAATGGAATTTGAACTTGCTTAGTAAGCATTGCTATTAAAGAGTATCAGAGATTCCCATACCCTTGGAGCACAGGACTCCGAGCAGGTGCATGACCCAGAACTGCAGTCTGCGGTTGCCAGCCTTATGAGGCTATCCACTGAGGATCTAAGTGACCTTAATAGCTACACCGTTAGCCAGTGTGATGATGAAATCCACAAATCGGTCATGTACATAAGTAACCCGACCGGTGAAAAACGCACTGTAACACAGGTGCTTGGTCGACTAACGCTGCTTTGCAATCTTAAAGCCAAATTGATAGCGGCAGAGAGTATTGCGCAGCTTAAAGCGTTGTAGGCCAGTTATCAAGCTGAGCAACATCGCAACTGCAGGACGAGTGCAAACGGACAGCAGGGCTCTTGACAGAAGAGAATGAAGACATTGAGAACCTCCGTCAAGAGTTGCAACTTTGCCTCCATGCCGCGAAAATTGAAGAGGGAATGGAGAGCATGGTAGCCCGGAGTCATAGAATGGCAGACACCGAGCTGTTTGACCCCAGTTCTGACCTGGACGTGGTCTCCACCCCAGAAGAAATGGGTAAGTCTCAGCCCACAGAGCCCTTAGGAGAGGAGCTACGGGCTAAGCTCCATGCTGTCCAAGCGTGGGAAAGAACTTTAATCAAGGAGCTTGACGCCGCACAGCAGACTGCTCAGTCAGTCCAAGGCACACCGGCTGACCAGAAAACCAGGGGCAGAGAGCTGATGCCCCCTGAAACATGGTCTGGTCACACTACGCTTGACCAGTACCCACTGACAATGCCTGATGGTAAGAATGCAAAGGCATCTTACCCAAGGAGTGCACCTCATCCATCGTCAGCACTCCATTACCCCTTTTGAGGGGAGAAGAACTCCCACCTTGACAGAATCCAACAACAATCTTGAACAACGATTGAGACTTTGCACCCATATCATCAGGTGAAATGTACACATGGCGTGGTCCACGCCCTCACTTTGTTCCTGCTCCACAGGTTCCTCCTGCACCACGGAAAGGGGGGTCTCATCCTCCTTACCAGGAACCAATACTCCAACAAGATTCAGAGGATTCAGGCGACGCAGGTCTCCACTGAGAATAGAGCATGTGCACACTTCACCTTGAATCTCTTGCGCGAGATATAGAACATTTCGAACCTGAGAACTGGTAGTCAACGATCAAAGAATACTTAAGAGAAGTAGAATGCTGTCTGCTTGACTTGCCCCATGCTTCTGCCAGAGAGAAGCTGTGCCTTATCTGGAAAACCACCTCCAGAAGTGTCCATGTCTTAATGGAGACACTCCCGCCGGTGATCAGAGACCGCTATTCAGTGCTCTGTCAAGCCCTGCGGGAAGAGTACTCCCACTTCACTGACCCGGCTTCTGCTGCTCTTTGCGCGTTTGGCATTTTGCAGAAAAAGCATGGTCTTAGAAGAAGACCATGCCTTTAAGTCCCTCTTTCTCCATAACTTACATGAAAGTATGTGTTGTGATGTGGCCATGCACTGCCGTGCCAGCAATCTCACAATGCAGGAGATTAGGAGGTAGGCACAGTTAGCAAGCAGAGCATCAGACAGCAGTGCCAGGGACCTGGAGATCCAAGCACGGGCGCTGGCAGACCTGACACTGGAAGGCCGCGAGAAGCCCCATGTCAAAGTCGATGCGCCAGATTGGGTCAGCCAACAGGGCAGACGCCCAAAACAAAAAGAACCAATGACTGCAACCAAGCGAAACCGCGACAACAAAACTCCTTTCAAATGAATAGGAAAGTCCGGTTTGAGCAAAACGGCAAACAAGGTGTGAAATTTGGCGGTAAAACACAGAACTCCTTCAAGGATGGGGGCTCCCAGCAACAGAGCATGGAAGACTTTATACGGAAGTGTGTGGCTGAAGCAACGTGGGGAATGGATTTTTCCAATTGCCCGCCAGCCCAACCGGAAGCACTTAAGGAACCCAATATCAAGCAGCCATCGGCATGACTAGGCCAGATACCCTCCTCACCCGCCGCCAAAGTCTACTTTGTGGGTTGGGGAAGAGGACCAACTGAACCCAGGGCACTCCCTGAGCTTCACACACCCTGAACGAACAACAGTCACCCTGCTCCCCTGATGTTCTTGGGAGAGCTTGTCCGTGATGGCAATGCACGCCGCATATAAACTTCTGTGATGATAGGGGGCTGCACCCGCTCCTTGGCTCTGCTGGATTTTGGTTCTGAGATAAATCTCATAAATTTTGATCTGTTTGCAGAGGTTTCCAGAGCAATGCTCTCCCTCGGCAAACCACCTTCCTTGGAGGCCTGTGACATTAGCATCACAAGCTACACGCAGGTTGAATCTCCCTTCCGCTGTGAGCCAAGACCTGTACAATTCCTTGTGTCAACGGGACAGTCCGCCAGTTTTCGTGCAGCATTCCTAAAGAATATTAACAAAGAATATACTGTTGGAAAAGTTCCTTACTGTTGACTATTTTTCCTTTCAATAAAATTTATTCAATAGTAATTTCTTCACATTCAAACTATTATGACAGTTGGATTGTGGTAAAATTAAAAAACAAAAGAAAAATAAATAAAAAAATATAATAATCATATGCACTGGTGAACATCTTTTTTCACTGTTAGAAAAAAATATATAACAAAATTAAATAAAATAAATAATAGGATGTTTCATTATACAAAATAGATATTGGATTTAAGATTCAATTAAGCTGCTTTATTTTAGGGCTTTGGTGAAGGTGAAGGACAAGGGGAGTATACAGAATGTTAAGACCACACAAGGGTTAAAGCACTCAGCAGATAGATATATATATACAAAGCACAAAGAGGGTTACTATCAGGAGCATCGGCGGATACCTGTTGTAAAGGCCATGATGAAGTGCTGAGCACATTCCCCACTCAAGGTTACGTTCCATGCAAAAGGTTACAATAATAATGAGCACATTCCAGGAGTACATGACAATTGCTACATTTGAAGAGAAACAAATCTTTCACATACAGTAAAATTGTCTGATTATTGCACTTTGAGTCCAGTTTGTGTAATGACTCTCAGAGGGGGGAGTTGACTAGTCTGATGGTTACAGGCAGGAATGATTTCCTGTGGTGCACCTTTGGGGGATTGAGTCTTTGTTCTGAACGCGTCTGACCAGCACATCATGGAGTTGATGACAGTCATTATCTAAGATGACGTTTAACTTTGACAGCAGCCTTCTCTCTGACACAACTGTCAGAGAGTCAAACTCCAACCACACAACATCGCTGGACTTTCGGATCAGTTTGAGTCTTTCATTCTCCATCCTCAAACTTCTGCCTCAGCATGGAGGTGTAGTGGACACCACAGATTCATAAAAACATCCTCAGCAAATTCTGGCAGATGTTGACGGACCTCAGCTGCCTCAGGAAATAAAGGTGACTCTGGCGCTTTCTGTAGAGAATAATGTGTAATTTGGAGAAGTTCAGCCCCTAGACATTAATATTAATATAATAGTTCAACAAATGATGGCAAACAATCATGAATAAAATTATAATTAGATTTTAAATTTGAAATACCATATAAAAAAATTATAAAAAATAATAATAAATAATAAATAATAATCGTCAATAAATATATAATAATGTAATGTTAAACAAGTATATAATAATGTAGGAAAGACTTAAGACCCAAATCCAAGACGCCATAGGGCTCCCAGTTGAAAATAAATGAAAAAATCTTCAGCTACATCAGTGATACAGAGCAAGAAATGTCTTGATGGTACTTGAGTTTGCCAGACTTTTAGCCTTTCAGTTGCTTTGGAAAAAAAAAACAAAAACTGGTTTGTTGCTTTCTTCCTGCTCAGGCTTCTTGTCGACTGGATCATGAGTGGCTCTGGAGTTTAACTTCTTACAGAAGTTTGATGACAAATGTAGTGGGCATGTTGTCTCCAGCTGGGGATATTTGGCACCGCCTGCTGGAGAATTTCCGGTCTAGTTTGTTGGAGCTGGGGTTTTGTCTTCCAAACGGGCTACCAGGGATATAACCCCTAACTCACATGCCATCAAATATCTGAATTGTAATAACATTAAAATGAGTTCTGTGATAAATGCTTTCTCACTGGATGAACTTTGTTGTTGTTTTTACAATAATGACGTGGTTAACTTTGGAAAACTCTCATGGACAGAGATTCCCATGTTCATCCCTATGTATTTAGCCACAAGGGGCACCATTACCAAATGCACAGTAACAGACATTTTTTCACAATCAGATGCTTTTACTCCTAAATCTCATATCCCTTACAGTAGTTTTTTTTTCAGTCCAGTTTTTGAAGTCAGGGTTTGTATCACCTGGATTTAGGAAAAAAGAAACAGGTTTGACGTGAGTTCTGCTCTTAGCTCAGACTTTCACATGATCATTTTGGATGTCATTTCAACAAAACTCTCATGTTCAGTTTTACAGCCTGTCAGATTGGTTTTGTCCACCCCTCTGATATGACCCATAGGCGTGTCTCCTGCAATGGTGCCCCTACAGCTGCAGGTGTACTGAAACACAGTTGTCATGGTTACAATAACAAACATCCAGCCTTTTCGGCTGTCATTGTTACTACGACAACCAGGTGTCGTCTATCAACTAAATCTAACTATTATGTCACAATAAAGTGCTGACAGACAACCTGAGGGCTCCTTTATTTTACAAGGTGGTGGTGTTGCAATGTGTTTGTCAAGATGATGTATGCAGTTTATGGTTAGTGTGTTTTTGTGTGTGTATTTTTTTTTTTTGTGTTGACTTCCATATGACACAGTGTGTACATCTGTGTGTGAGTGTGAGCGTGTGTGAGAGAGTTATGGGTTTAATTTTCCCCTTTATGTGACTGTAAATGAACGCTATTTGAATAAAGCTACGGAGGCTCATAAAAGCGTCTGTGTTGAGATAGTGGCTGTAGTTAAGTTCCTTCTCAGATTCAAAGTACTGAGCGAGCTGATGGGCAGCGACAGAAATGAGAGCAGGGAGGAAATTATCCGACTCCTCTCCATCAGTTATGATATCTCCAAAGCATGGTTTAGACTAGTGATGATATATTTTTCCTCCGTTTTTGTCCCCTCACCCTTAAAACTGACCTGAAAGATCAGGAAGCGGAATACAGCATAAAGTCAAATCATAATATGGGTGGAAACCCAGTAAACTCAATTTCAACTTCAGGCAACTCGGCAGCAAATTTATTCCCATTTCTCATTTGATTCCCTTATTTCAGATATAAAAGGGGCTCATTTCAAAAGATATATCAATTCTAATATATCGGTTTTAGAGAGACTTTTTGCTTGCTGACATTCATAAGCCCTTTTTTTTCTGAAACGCAGGTGATTATAAAACCAGAAAATGAACCAATTTGTAAGGGAATGTCATAAAAGGACCCAACAGAAAGTCTGAGTTAGTATGGAGACATTAGGAGCTGATTTATTGATATAGCCTTATATTTTAATTTACCAATATTCAAATTGTCGTTGCAGACAACAGAAAAGAAACAAGTTCAATGCTTGCTAAGTGTTCCGGTTGTCTGCCTCCGAGTAAAGGTGAATGAGAGCAGGGTAAGTAAGTGATAGGAACCCTGGGCACTTCTCTTTGTCTGCCTCCTCATCAGCAGCCACAGCTCACACAATTAGTTTGAAATTTGTTTTGATTGTTTAGTATTCATTCATTCACCTTCAACCGCTTATCCATTTCCTGGTCACCAATTAACCCAAACTTGATGTCTTTGGACGGTGGGAGGAAACATACACTGGCACAGGGAGAACATAGAAACTCTGCATAAAAACCAAATGTAGGAAAAAGCTAATGACCCATATCGAATGATTTGGAATCGTGAACTTCTTATTGTGAGGCAACAGTGCTAACAGTGCCACAGTAACCACTATGCTGCCATGTTGCCCCTTAGTTCAGCATTTATAACTATTTTAAATCTTTCATGTCTCTGTGTAATTGTTTTTGTTCCTTATGATTTGCAGTGGGTTTTTTTTTCTTGCCTTTAGCACTTCAATTAATATTCCACATTGTAAGAAAAAAAATCTAGTTTTCAAAAGAATTGAGCCTGGGCACCTGTGATCAATTTCCCAGGATTCTGAGATTTATTTTTTTTTATTTATTTATTTATTTTTTAATCTGGTGTATTCTGGGGTCAGACTCCCTCTTCAGAGGAAAATAGTGGAAGCTATCATCACTGAATGGCTACGTGTCACACCTTGATTCCTCAGTTAGTACAAGCTGTTTCAGAAATGGGAAGGTTTTTAGACAGTTTGGAAACATCTTTGGAATAAACTGAAGTTGTCCCTAACTAACCCTAACTCTACTTTCTTCAGTGAAAATGGCTTGACTGGGTCATGAAGCAGCTAACGAACTAAATGTCTTTAACCTCAAGAAATGAAGAGAGTAAATACAGGACTTCAATTCATTAGGCAGCCAAAAAGATGATTCCAAATAAATGCTAGTCAGTCCAGACTGTTCTGTAAAAAAATGAGTCCATAGTTCCGTTTGTCATCAGGTTATTATAACCCATAGTAAGGTTTTGTTGCTAGGCGACATCTAGTGGCTGCAGTAATGACCATAGGAGCAAAGGGAAAAGTGCAGTGACAGGTGTTTACTTCAGGAGGAT
The DNA here is from genome assembly GCF_900963305.1 of Echeneis naucrates. NCBI lineage: Eukaryota > Metazoa > Chordata > Actinopteri > Carangiformes > Echeneidae > Echeneis > Echeneis naucrates. The sequence continues at coordinate 18,513,350 of NC_042525.1, read as the reverse complement.
TGGTCAACAAAACACAGGAGATCTGTGTTCCCTTCCCAAGTAAGAACCAGTTTCTGTAATCCATGACTGTTCAACGTTAACCATGTTGTTATTATTGCAATGAGGTAAAAAAAATCTTGTGACCTTTAAAAACTATCTTTGTAAAGTTAGGCATGACAATCTGTCGTCCATGTCAGCAACTTACGGTATGCCGGCCACCATGGAGGTGTGGTTTCAGAAGACTCTCTTGTGGGTGTCAAATGGTCCAGCTGGCGCAGGGTTAGCGCATCCGTCGACTGATGCAGGTCAGGTTTATGCAGATCCTCTCACCTCTGGCCAATTTAAAGAGCTGTTATTGAACCTCATGAAAAAAAGTGAAAACTGGAATATCTCCAGATAAATTAGGATTCAGTCAGAAATGTCACATCTCCATGTGAACAAATGCATAATAAGTTCTCAGGCACAGATCCTGCCCCCTCCTTCGATGATTTCATGAAGTGTCTCTTGGGTCATTGGCTATTTTTACCATCTCGTCTTCTCACTTCCCTCTCCTGCCAAGGCGCAGCAGCATTGGCATATGAGTCAGAGCACCAGAGGGCGACACATGCAGTGACGATGCTAAATGAGCAGAGAAAGATGACTCAGGTGTCATTTACCCGTTAACCTGTTCAGTGGGTGGATGCTGGGTGTAGGGTGAACTGTGAGTTTTAACACCACAGGCCTTGGGCGGATGTTGAGCTGCCCCCTCATCAGAATAAAATGCCATTTCTGTCTTTGGATTTCTCTGTAGTCAACAATTTCCATCACGAATCCCCCAGCCTCACCCCTGTCTCTGCTTTTTCCTGAGCTTTTCTTTTCTTTTCTTTCTTTGATCCCAGCACACAAATCAATACTTTGAAGATTCAGTCAGGGAGAGTAAATAAGAGCCTCTGCCCCTTGCAGGTGCCTCCAGCTGAAGAACTCATTTTACTGTGCTGAAAGACAGAAAAACTGGATGAATGGCTGCTCACTGCTGTTTAACAATGTGAGTGTGATATCCTCTGTCAGTCAACATCATGCAAGCAAAATAATAACCGATGAAAAACACAATCTTGTTTAACTTTACAAAGCTGCAGCTAAAATGCATTTATTTATTTTTTTGCTCCTTTATTTTTTGGTCCATCTGGGTTCCATCACACATTTACAAGCCAGACAGTGTGTGTGTCTGTGCTTGTATGCCATTTGTTTGGATACTGAAGGGCATGTTGTGCAGCAGTTATTATACCCTCTGCAAGGGAACCGTCTTGAATGAGTAAATCAGCAGCCCTGTGAGCTCATGCGCAAATGTTTGCACCACCTGAAGCTTTGTGACTAATTGACTGATTATTTGTCTGCAAGCAACAGCATCTGGTACCACGTTCAAGGTGCACACACAACCAAATACTGTCGCTGACAAATGTAACCTCCCCCACTCTTTTCAGAAAGTAGAGGCTGATTTCGAAATGCCACAATATGCTGCAGTGTGTTCCAGCTAAACCAGCCTTTTCCCCTTAAATGCCAACGCTATAAAACAAACAAGAGAAAAAAATGCGATCCACTGATACAATAGCTTGGTTTAAATTACGTTGGGATAGGCTGTTTTTAATTTAATGGACTGTAATATCGTCCCAGTTTTCCATTATAATCTCCAAATGTGCCTTTGCAAAGAAAAAAAAAAAGAATGTTCAGGCTAAACAGAAGTTTCAGGAACAGTTTTAAACTTATATTTCTGGCTTCTCTGCCTCATAGGACTTGATGGAGAAATGTCGAGATGAGCATGAGAGGGCTGATGACATTAGACATAAATCACAATCTGGTCAGAGACATTTACTGATTTGTGGCACAACATGCTTCTCCAGCCTAGTTTGCTATGTGGGACATTTGGGTTACCTCATGGAACCCACCCCTCATAACCAAGCATTTTTTTAGCAAATTATTAAAATGTTATTTTTCTTCTTTCGACTGAAGTAGAAATGGCTGAGACCGCAAGGAGCAAGCCAGACTTTCCCCAAACGCAATGCTGTTACTCTTACACTAATGTATTTTGATTATAGAGTCACTTCATAAAGGGATAAATGTTTTCATATTGTCATGATAATGCTTTACAAGAAGAAGATGATGGACTAAAGAAGGGGGGTAACCAGGGTATCCCACCTGCCGTTAAAAGACAGAATTGTATTTCACAGTCATATAAGATGCGTTCCCTATTGATCTGATAAGGGTTGCGTTTTGTTCTGTATTGTTAAAAATCCATGTTGGGCAAATTTAATTACACAGTCGTAGGGAAGGCAGGGTTGCATTGAGACCTGGTTTCTGTAGAAGGCTTCATCAGCGCCTACATGATTTTGAGGCAGAAAAGTAAAATAAGCAACAAAAGTGAACTAGAGTCACAGGGCTCACGCTTGGCCATCTCTCCTTGCTGAGTTACCTTGTTCAACAACAACCAGGAGTATTTTTGCAGAGCATTTTATGTGACAGCAAATTTGACCTTTAACCATGTACATATAAAATATCACTTCATTTTATCCTATTCATTTTTATTTTTATTTATTTATTTTCAAATTGGGCCATAACCATCTTTTTTTTCTTGATTATTGAACAAAAGCGTGTTTTGTGAGGTCACTCTTGACATGATCTCTGACCTTTGTTTAGCTGTCACATTGCAACTGTTAGCTGCAGAAAACTGGCTATTCTTCAAGGTGCACTCATTGGCCCTCAGTTTATGTAGTGCTAATGATAGCTTGATATAATGTGTGTCTTCAAATTGTTCACAATTAAGAGTGAACTGTTAACAGCTAAATGTTTTTGGAGTTAATGATGCAGCAGATTTTGATGGGCGCTGGTAAATAGCTGCTTCTTTGTTTTTAAGGATGTCTTTCACTTTAGAGCTGCTTGTTTCATGCATCATTTGTTACCATACAGTCCTCCTTACTGACCCTTCCACAGCTGCACCAATCCACCAGGTTCAGGCCTTTACTTATCATGCAGTCTGAAGCAGCAGCAAGGGTCTGTGCCCATATGACAAACACAAACCCAGCTTTTAAGAGTTTTTCTGAGATGCTAAAAAGCTGCGTATATGTGTTTTTAAACAAGCTTTAAAACTTGAATTGCTTTTGTATCAAATGCTACCACCATTTTAAGGTGATGATGCCTCTTTTGTACCACACGGTGTAGTCTGTCATCTCGGTCTGATTGTACACTTAAGGACTACATCCATGGCAGTTGCTGCAGCATCAAAATATGTAGCTGGTTAGCACCAGGGAGAATTAAAATGAAAGATAGTTGGAGACAGATGGTGAATCAAGAAGAAAAAAACTTCCACATCACATGAAAAAAACAAAAAAAGCAAACGAAAAAAAACAACAAAAAACATTTCCCCTCATTTAATCACTTTAATGCTGGATGTTCCGTTATTAGAATATTCCTCTGTATTGTTATGGGATCAGCTGTGGGCTGCTTTCGGCTGTACTTTTTTTTGAGATGATGATAGAGAATTCACAAAGGTAACAATCAGAAGTTTTGGATCAATCACAATGTCTTTTGCAGCACATCTACACTTGAGGGAAGACAGACCATGACATTCAGTAACATTGACATATTTTGTACTCATAAGTGACAATTACCAGACAAACACTGAATGCCTAAAGATTGCATTCCTGTTAGTAGTGTCACTGAAGGGTCACTGCAGTCTGAGCAAGACTGGAGAGCCCCAGACAGGCCTCATAGCTCTCACATTTCCATTCTCAACTAACCCTAAACCCTAACCATTTCCATCCATGCGTTAACACATACATTTGATGCCAGCTTTTCCTCAGTGTCAGCTAGGACTGGCTCCAGCCAGTTGTTGTTGAGCGGCCAGCTATACTGCAATTTAATCTCATCACCTACCTTGACACCAAGTTTATTGAATACCTGAAATGTTTATTGTGTTGTTTTAAAATTTTCACGAACACAGATGTTATACTTGACTCTGAGTGTCACGCTCCTTTTCAAAGAAGCAATATATAAATGGCTACTTTTAAAAAATATTCAGCAGGACAAAATTTTGTAAAAGTGGTGATAACTTGGGTTGGAGACACTATTGTTCTGAATGAAGGTAAACGGACTGTTGACCAAGTGTGACAGCCTTGGACACCTATTAAATTCAACTTTAGACCATGCAAATAAAGTATGACCCATTTCCCTCTTGGGCCTGGGCCTCTGTTAATTAAACCACTTTCAATGGACAATTCACTTTTCTTCAAACCTCATCTGTTTTTACTGTCGTCATGGCAGCAATTCAGACCGTCAGAAATTTCATTGTGAATGTTTTCAACTGGGAAGAAAACGAAGGAATTTCTGTTTAACTGAAAATGAATGGCCTTGAGTTCTATCATTGAATCATGTTGCTGATCCAGTGGTTAGTCTCCAACTGGCCCTCAGGTGAACCATCTGCCCAGACAGACAGACAGATGGCCAGATGGCCTAGCATATTTACCGACCCGGGGGTCCTACACATAGACAGGCTGAGAGGAAAACTGGAGTCTTTCCACTTTAGCCTCATGCAAAATAAACACACACAAACAGACTTTGTTTGTCACAGATGTGCACACAAAAACACATCCACATGGACTTGGATGTTATTTTCTGACCGTGCAGACTTCAATACCATCAAAAGCGAATAGTTAGAATGAGAGTCTTGTGGAATTATAAAAGGATATTCTTGATGCTTTTTAGGGAGACCGAGGCTCAGCTCCTCGCCTCTCTGTGGTCATGTTGTTAAAGTTCTCAATTCGAGTTTGAATGATAGCTTTTACTCCAACCAAGGTGAAGTAAAAGCAGAGATAGGTTAAAGGTCCCATGTTATATAAGGTTAGAATATGCTTCTTCTTTTTTTTGGGGAGGGGGGGTAAATCAGGTCTAGGTTCTATATTAACACAGTGAAAGTGTCAAAGGTTTCAAGCCACAGAGAAGTGCTCCCAGCCTGTATTCAGAAACTTCTGCAGCATTCACCCACAGCTCAAGCCCCGCATCATTCAACCTCTCAGGAATATTTTCCTTTTAGCGTTTGCCTGGAATTTGCAATATATGCTTTGTTTTGGCGGGTTGCAAAACTACTGAGATGATTTTAGTTCTTAAAATGACAAATATATTGTGGTTTTAAAATCTACCACACTGGAGCCACAATTCAGACTCACACAGACAGGTGAAGCAAAGCAGTTAAACTTCACAACAAATGGTAATGCAGGATGGTAAAATGGGTGGATTGAGGTGAAGTCGTGAAGTCACTGGAGCCCGGCAGATCAGAAACACTAACAAAGGGCTGGATGTGTACTGGGTGACCTGGAGGTGTAGGAAACAGCAGATAAATCAAAGAACCGACATACAAAATTGCTGCGCAAGAATTGATTTCACTGCTCGATGCAATATGGGGAATGGGGACATGCACAGAACAGGGTATAGGAAAGCACAGAAGAACACCAGGAAAAGAAATGGTTCAGAAGTATATCTTCTTATGGACACCACAATTCAAGCATGATAGTATATAAAACAACCTGTATGTTAAACTTTTCACTGCTGTCAGCAAAGACTCTTGACCTTGAATATGACCTTAGCCCTGTCACAGTTTGAGAAGTTCAGATACACTGCAATGCATCAATGAACAGAATCAGCAGACTGGATCATGTTCGACTGAATCAAGATGCAGTCTGAAATGGACAAATGATCTTATTCAGCAATTATTGCAGGTATGTTAACAATATTATACAAAGCAACCTGGGACACACAGCTGTCATGGCATTTTTCTGAATGAAGCCAAGAGGTCATGCGTCAAGAGAGACAAGAGCCGATTAATATATTAAATCGCCACCAAGTGGTCAGGGGTGTGAATTGCAATGTGTCAAAATGACAGATGGCCTTCAGATTTCTGTCACCATTTAAAAAAAAAAAAACAACAGTTGATGACAGAAAAGAGTCGGTTAACGCGGCCCCTGATCTCAAATATCTATTATCTATCTATCTGCAGGCAGTGCAAGCAAATGCAACAATTCACAGCAGCCACAGTCCTCTCAACTGGGTTATTTGACATCACATCAGTTTGTCCTCCCTCAAGTCAAAATGGCAACACAAACTGTTGGGATCACACCAGTTGACATGTTTAAGTCTGATGCTTATTGTTATGTTAATTTGGGAGTCCTGAGTGCAATTGGAGAGTGTAGTCAACATGAGCTTTCATCCACTGCTATAATCTGTGTGGCCAGCTGAAGGGGAACCGTCAATTTTGGAAAATGGTCTGTGTAATAAAAACATGAAACCTATTAAGTTGCTATATGTCAGAAATGATGATGAAAGGTTTTCAAAGTCCTCCAACCTAAACTGAAACATGCTGTCTGTTTTTCCCTTCAGATATGGTCGTGTGCAGGCCCTAGGCTGCCATTACTCCCACCGCAATAAACTGTAGCTATGGGCCATGATCAGCTGCATAACATGCGAGTTATGGGCACATTTTTTACCGGACTGTTTGTTATCTGCAAAGTAGTTTTGACATCAACAATCAAAGCAACAGCAACAACAGAAGTTTTTCAGCCTCACAACGTTCAAATAAAGGCAGCCTTTTCTCAGTTGGCCGACTAGTTTGCAGTCTGCTTCAGTTCCTTTTACAGTCTCTGAGCTCCAGTTTGTCTTATCTCCCAAGTCATTTTCCTTTCAGTGATTTTGTAATCAGGCTTCTCATCATGACTGTCTCCAGCCCGCTCTTAATAGGTTTCCCTGTGGCTAATATCAGCTCCTTGTTTCTGTATGCCATTAGCCTCTTTAATGAAAGCATGACCCTCATCTGCAGCCCTGCTTCTATCTCCCTCTCGGCTCATCCAAGCTCCAGACATCACAACAGAGGGGTGATGGAAAATGTCACATCTCGTCCTTATTCAATTTGATATTAGCTGTTATGATTCCTCTGAGCCTCAAACAGAGTTAGTGTTGGAAATAGTGAAGAAGGAGTCATTCGGTGGTTTTCCTGCTTTGTTTCTATGAGCGTCCATGTGTGATGTTCTCTTGGAGTTTCTTCCACATGCTGGGATCGTAGTATGAGCTCAACAAAACAAGCAGAAGCCTGCAGATTTTCATTTCAACAGCTGTTGTAGCACAACAGCAAAAGGACAATAAAAAACCTTGAATGCGAAAGACAACAGCCTCCTACTGTACCTTTATTAAAAGGCTTAGTTATCCCTAAATAATATGTTTTTGAACCTATTTCTTAACTAGGTTTTTGCATTCCTCTCAGTCATTTAAAGGCTGTTTGGACTAACCAACCACATTTTATATCTTAAATGCACATCTGGCTATTTGTGCTACCACATGTAATACTACATTCTCTAAAGAAGTTGGCGCTGACCTGCAGATTGCCAGTCGTGGTACAGACTATGGCTCACACAGAAGTCCCTCTGTCACCTTGCTTTATAGTCTATTTTCCTTTTTATAAAATGATACCATGTCATATTGAATGCTTGAAACAGCATATTGAGACCATAAACTAATTAGGAAAACATTCCCTGCACTAATGAATCAGGTTAGAAGTAGGAAAAATTTCCCATAGATTTCAATAACACAGGAGTTCTTTTTACAGCCAGTGGACTTGGCCCCTGATGATTATTAGCCACATGAAGGTTTTAGGCTCTTCTGACTTCACTTTATTAAAGTGGACATTTACTCCAGATAGGTAGTCTATAATCTATATATAATCTGTATATAATCTATGAACGAGACACACTGGTGTTGGAACATGCTAACAATATCACATAGATTTCAACAAATTGTTGATTTTTGATCAGGATTGTTAAACATTTATAGAAAATTGTCAGAACAGTTTGATAAAAATCCAACTCACCTACCTTCAAACCTCTCGAGCATTTTATTTCAATCAGTGTAACAGAACATATTGAACACGTCTCTGCCTTCCTGGTGGGGAAGGGCTCCTTGAGCATGACACTGACAGTTCGTGAATGAGAGATTGGAACAATTCTGGGGAAGTTTCCAAGAGTTATCCTTGCTATTCTTCAGCATACAGGTAGAAGTTTGGCAATGCAGTTAAAGTATCAAGAGCAGCGAGGTAAGTTTGAGAGCTGCTATAAGATGCAGCAGCTGCAGGGTGTACAGTTTAGCAGTGCTGAACACTCTCAGCTGCGAGCACTTGCTGTACAAGGAGAAAATTTGTTAGCCAGTCGCCACCTGTGCTGCTTCGAGCAAACGGAACTTTTGTCACTGGGTAGCATGGTAGTATAAAAAAAGCGGTGCAGGCAGCAGAAGGTTTGCACTTTTGTCAGTGTTGTATTGAGGAGGGCAAGGAAATGATTACTTCCTGGAAGCAGTGCAAACCCAATACACGTCACAGTGAAAAAAAAAAAAATAAAAAAATATATATATAGTGACTCTCCAGAGCATGTGTCGTCACACTGCTCTGTGCTCTGATGTGAATGTAATTGTGACACTGTTAAACAAGCTTGTAGCTGAAAAGGAGCATTATCTGGTCCCTTTGCATAACTCTGGTTGAAATTAGTTTTCTAAAGTAGAGCACTTTACAATTATTATTTATTATTATTATTATTAATATTATTATTATTATTATTATTATTATTATTATTATTATTATTATTATTATTATTATTATTTTCTCTACATTTCAAGCTGGCAATTCAGAACTTGCTTTTATATTCTCACAATGCACACTATAGATAGTTTTGCATCTATTGCTGCTGTCAAATAATATCAGACCAGCAGATAAATCGTGTCATAGTCTCTACCTGCAAGATTTTGTCACGATGTTGAGGGTGGGGGTGATGGTGTGGGAATGAGGACCCTAATGCAGGAGCCAGAGAACCAGGTAGGTTAATTAACAAAACCAAAAACTACAACGAAACTGAGATGGAGGGATGACAGGAAGACGATCAGAGAGACACGGGCAGAGAGAGACACGGGCAGAGAGACCGGCAGAGAGACAACATGTGATAAGGGACAACAGAAACACAGACAGGCAGACCAAAGGAGAACAACAAACCAGAGACACAGAGAGATGACATCAACAGGGACAAGAGACACAGGCAGAGAGACATGGCGACAACATCACCAAGTGGACATGAGACAAGGATCTAACAAGTTACTAATGGATCAAATGAGGGCACCATTAATTACATCATAATAGGAGACTGTGATAAAACGCTGCACCAGGTTATTCTGATCATAGAGAGGCAGTTGATAGAGCATAAGGTTTAGGTGGATGGATGGGTCAACACAACACATGAGTACGATACAGTATTAGACTAAGAGTAGCTGTTTGTGTTGTGTCTGTAGCACATGACTGTTTGATGTTAAATATTCTAACCTAAATCAGCATTTAAAAAAAAAAAAAAATCTAACCAACCTATGATCACTACTATGGCAATGAAAGTAAGTGTGTGTGTTTATTACTATAACCATGACAATGGAGGTAGTCTGGTCAAATGGTTGAAACCAACGGCCTCTGGTTGTTTAGGTTAGAGGACTGGTTGCGTCCTGAATATGAAGCAGACTGTTGCCAGTTTGAGTGTGACCAGTGATAAAATAAAAATGCTGACAAAGACTGTTTTAAAGTACATCTGCACCTGCAACCCTAAACTTCTCTTAACTACAAACAAGAAACTGGTTTAGAAGTCACAGACAAGCCCGTACAGATGGCGAACGGTACATCAAACAGTTAAGGTCTATTGGATTGAAAAAAAAAAGAAAAAGAAAAAAGAAAAGATAAAACCCAGCAAAAAACAAAACAGGTTACACACAAATTGTTGATAACATACTTGAGGTTATGGTGCTCATTAAAAATGGATAAAATTTACAGTTTCTCTTAAAAGATCCAGTGTTCGGCTTAAACAGGCCAAATTAGTGAAAGATCACAGCCCCTGTTACTGGGAAGATCGTTGACAGCAGGACTCTGGTTTCCTGCTTGGAAGTGCCAAGTGCCCATCCACCATGACCTCCACACCCTTGCAATGTCCTGCGATGACATTAAATGTTTGTGTCAGACGAAAATCGAATCCAATCCGGTTGTCGTGGCTGATACAATCAAGCATCTGTTGCCTGTCTGTCACAAGGGACCGGCTCTGTCCGTCTTCCTGAGTTTCTCGCCTTTATTTTTTTTTTACTTATTTAAGTCTGTTTTTTCCTTACTCAGCCTGAAGAAAGAGCAGCTCAGTAATGTGGACCTAAGCAGATTTGACATTTGTGACATGAGGGATCAATAAAAAAAAAATGCAAAGATTTAATACAAAGATATAAAGAAGGCGTCTTGTTATTTGGTTCACTTTTACTCAGAGGATGTTCTCTATTATTTTACTTTTATGCAATACCGCTTGGCTAATCATCAAACTTCAGCTGGTTTGTGAAAAAACAGAAACTCTTTATTTGCTTTACTTACTTTTTGTAATTGGAGAGGATGACAGGAGACGAAACAGGACAATGATGATGCTGACCCAGCGTGCGGTCTGCATCCCTCCGTGTCTCTTAGAAACACAACTGCATATGCTCCTGCTTCACCGCTCTATCTCCCACCTCATCGCCCGCCCACATCAAACACACAGATTCACTCTGGACCTGCCTCCATCCTGCCCACCGTCTATTTGCACTTTCTCTCCCTTCCACTGCCTTGCTTCTCCCTTCCCTCCCCTCTGCGGGTGCCGATATAGCGCACTAATCACCGGCGTAATGAATCAATGGCCCAGCCAATAACCATTACTTCAAATTAGAGGTGCTTGTTCCTGTGAGGGAAAGCGGCTGACACCTTCATAAGAGCCCCTTTCATTAGTGGCTATTGACCTGGCCAAGCTAGCACAGAAACCTGCAGGACAACATGCACAGTGGGAGGCGGGAACAGCGGGTGGGACAGCTGCAATGAGAAAAAAAGAGATAAACTGCAAGTGAAAGAAAATCCAAAGTTGTTTCCAGTAAATAAATCTTGGCTGCAAATAAATTCCCTCTGCCAGAATTTATCCTCCTTTAACAGATGGGATTGGGTTCACTGCTTCTGAGAGGCAGAATTACTGTACGCGTATGTGTTAGTGTGTGTGCACTTGTTTTGAGGCAGGAAAAGTATTGGACGATGCAAAAAATTGCAGCTTCTCTGTTTCTCTCTTTCTTTCGATTGCTTTTATTTCCCACCCGCTCCGTCGGAAGCACAGAACTGGTGCATCGATGTAGGTCACATGTAAATCAGCGCGGCGGGTCGAGTTGGCGTCGCTTCCCCGGTGGGATGGCCCAGCTGAGACATCATGCATCAGCTCAGCTTGCTTATTGTAAGGCAGCCTCTCACACTGTTGGTTTATGGATCACTTATGTAAAGCCTGTGTTATATGTGTGTGTGTGTGTGTTTTTTGTTTTCCTGCCAAGGCTGGTGTTTGCTCACTGACCCACAGATGGCAGTGTAGGATTGACTGTTTGGTCATCATAATCCGGTCTGATACTTCAGATGGAAAACAGGCAGGCTAAGGTCAACACACACACACACACACGCAGCCAGCTGCGAATGATGATGACCCATAGAGAAAATAGTACCACAGACAATCGAAGGGTTGACTTGCATGCAGAAGGAGGTCCATTTGTTTTTTTCCTCTGCTCTGCTTGAGTGGGAGGTGGGTTAATTGTTGCTCTGTGCCCGTGTGAAGGCAGCGTGGTGCAAGATAACCACTAAGCTGTGAAACCCTGCTAAATCTCTGAGGGATGTGCTTAGGATGCAACCAACCTTTTCCAGCTGTCAACCTACCTGAAAATCGTAAAAATATTGGCAGCCCACATCAGAGCCAACAATACAGAAGCCCGCTAATGCCTCCTGATTTCATAACGATCAAATATTATGGCCTTGAACTGAAACAAGGTGAAACTCAATTGTTCTTTTTTGCTAGTTAATTTCTTGATGAAACATCTTATTCATTTTAAATCTTCTGCTTGCTCACCAGTTATCTGGGGTGTTATTCCAGCTTCTGCTTCTGCTAAGAAAGATGTCATCTTTTTAGCACACAGCAAATCGTAAACATTAAAGTTGTTATTGTTTATAAAGTACCCCGCCCCCCCAAAAAAAAAGATTATGAAGTTCATTTAGTGGTAAAATAATACAAAAAAATTCTATATATGCAACTCTTTAGCATAGGAAACACTGATGACTGAAGCTGATGTTCATGTCTTATCTCCCATAGTTACTCAGCAGTTAAATTAGGAAATGATCTTGGCTCTAATAGAAATTATTGCTGGATTGTTATGTACCTTGAAACCACAACCAGGAGGAACATCACGAAAGAGCCAGATTTCTTGTAAAATTTGCGCAACTGCTTTAATGGACCATTATAAGTAGTGTTTCAAAGTTTGAGAGCTGGATTAATTCCATTTATGTGCATTTACCTCCCTTTCCATCTGTGATAGCACTGTTTGCAATGATCACCGCATCATCAACTGAAGGCTTATTTGATTCTGCAGGTTTTTTTTTTTACTGGTGATAATTTGGAATTTCTCTTTCTGCATCACAAACTGCAAAAATTACTTCAAAAGGTTGGAGAGTGTCACTGTTTCCGACCTATATTATTTGAGATGCACCAGACACGGGGCTAAAAATATGAAGTCTGTCCTCAGGGTGGCACTGGAGAAAAGAGAGAACATTTTCATTTAAACTCTGTGTGCCCATTAAATCGTATAAAGTTGACATTTTAGCCTGAGGTTGGTGTTGAAAAGTTTATGAAGTGAAATCAGACACGCTGCTCGTGTAACTGTACTGCTGAGATCTTGTGATGCTTGTCTCCATCGCCAACTCCCCACCTCATTTTGGTTCACCTATAAAAAACACAATATGTTGTGCATGTTATATTTTTTGCATATAACATTTTTCAAGCCAGACAATGAAAGTGTTGATTGTCATTAACACTGAGTACAGTTCACTCCCACTGTCTTTGATTATAAGTTGACGAAATATCAAACATTTATCTTTTCTAAGCAGTGATTTGGTTAACAAGTTGCTTTAGAAACTAAAGAGCTAAAATCAGCCAATCTCAAGAATGTAATATATATTTCCTCATCTGATAACACATCCCAAATCTTTGAGAAATTGTTTAGTCTGAACTGAAAGATGTCTGATCTGAAATTAAGTTTTCATGTTCCTGATTTGTTGCCCACAAACTCAGATAAAATTGGTCACTCCACATCAGTGGTGCAATTTGTGCACTTAATGGTTGACAAATAAATGACAGCTACTGTGAGGATATTCGCACAGGAACTTGCACAACTAAGAGGGCTGGAATACAAATGTGTATAAGAAGTCAACAAGAAGGCAACCAGAGAGAAAGGTAGAACCAAAGGGACTTGGATGTTGCTACATCTTAGAAATTCCGTATTCTACAGTGCTGCAAAGGGGTCAACGCTGGCTGGTCGGTGAGGGGACTTGGGCTGACCAATGAGGGGCAGCTTGCAGTTTGACCAGGTGATTGGGTGGACACACTGAGGACATCTAATGGATAGGTGAGGAATGGCAGAATCTGTGAAACCAGGGAGAGGATGCCTGGATGGATTGATGGTTGTCAGGGCTTAAAAGCAGACCTTCAAGCAGGACGTCCTTAGCAGCATCCTCAGTGTAGATTAAAGATGTGGTCTGCGTGTAAAGGCTTCGCTCTTCATCTCAGCAGAGACCGAACTAATAAAAATTATGTCAAACTGGAGGACAGGCTCACCAGAGGGGGCATCAAGACACTGCAGGAGCGCAATGAATATGATTTAAGTCGGGAAAATAAACACAAATAAACAAATAGTTTCAAATTTAAGATTCAACATCTTTTTCCGTCAGTTGCTTCCAATTTCATTGTTAATGGCTGATAAACTGTTTGGCAGTGGGAGTGTGAACCGTTTTTAACCTCGAAAGGTGAGGTTGCTGCCAGGAAAAGTTTGAGATTCGCTGCTGTAGAAGCACTATGGTAATAAACTTGGCAAACTCAGCATGGAGGCAAGACTGTGCGAATCTGTACGCAATCATTATGCCTGGCTCTTGTTTGCCAAGAAATTGTTCAGCATACAACTTCCACTAATGCTACCAAAATTTAAGATTTCACTTTTCTCTTCGTGTTTCGGTCGAGCAGATTTCACACAAGCAACAATGTGCTTTAGTTCTGAAAATGTCAGACCAGCTACACCATCCAATCATCAAAAGCAGGTTAAAGTCTGATCTGAAGGAGAGCTGCGGAGACAAGTGAGGACTACAAATGTGCTGGCTTGTTCACGCTCACTGCAAAAAAAGTCTGTTTTGCCCTCATCTTTTTTTCACAAGGGTATATACCATGAATTTCTTTCTGACACGCCCTCCCTTCCACTCCCTGTCTGTTTCCTCTCTTCACAGCGTCAACATTTTATTTTTCTTTATTCTAGCCGCTAAATTATAAACATAACTCAATCCCTGTAATGACGAGGACGACAAAGTTCCCCTCTGACTGGCAATCCACCAGTAACTTAATCTCATCACATCTACCCGCCAAATGGCCTTGGTGTCCCATGCCTGTCTCGCAGCTAATTTTACTGATGGCACCATCTTACACGAGACAGGAAAGTGAGTCAGTTCGATTTTCTGCAGCAATCTTCTGTAATTTTTATACCTTTCTCTCTTCTCAGGGCAGTCAAAGGTAGCAGTTAGTATGTCATAATTAAAGGCAAATTGGCAATAGTCGAGCAAGGATTGAAATAGCCAATTAAAAGTGCTTCGAGATGAACTACCTGAGCCCAACTCAATCAATGAAAACACTAGGGACTCTTTATTGTGATGAGAAACTCTGAATGAAAGCTACTCTCCAAAGATAGATAATAGTTAGATAATTTCATAATATTCTGCAATGTACGTGGCCTCTCTGGATGAGTAATTTCTGCTCAATAACATGAGACCACAAGGCAAGAAGTGCACAAGTGGATGTGAATAGAATTTGAATGAAGGAGACAGAAGAGCTGGAATGGAGTAACTGTAACAAAAAAAATTACGTTTATGGTCAAGCTTTCCATCCTTCCCACTCTTACAAGTGGCTATTTTGCTTAGAGCCGCACTTAACAGGCAAAGGAATCTTAGTTTTTGCAGGAATCACTTCTCTGTGCTGCTCAGAGCCTTTCCTGAAGGCATTTAAGAGAGGAACCAAAATCTAATTTGGTATATGATTCCAGGACATTTGCTGTAAGCCTCAGCTGCTGCGGGACTCACTAACTTTATTGCCTTGGCCCTGATTAAAAAGACCTCAATAAAATTTTCTCAGCATCTTTCACTCTAACTGAATGCTACGTTGCTGCAATTACAGTAAGATTGTAAACAAGCACTGCCCATCGCTGAGGGAATGTGAATGCAAGCAAATGTGACGATCAAAATGTCTGACTGACTTATTCATTACCACACATTTCAACCTCCAACCTCGTGATGGTCAGTGCACCACCATCCAGACTGAAACATCTCCAAGGTCCTGTCTGACAACACATGACATGGTTCCCTAATACTGATCACCTGCTGATACTTGTGGTGTGACTGGCATTTTAACATTTTCAGCCTTAAGTACCTCGACTGGCACAAATGAAATTTGGTGCTGGGGAGAGTTATAAATATTAGTAACTTCTGTGATTCTGTTGCAATACTATAAGGAGAAGAGTCGCTGTGACAATATTTGCATCACCATTGCTATCACCTTCCATGCTTAAGTCAGCGAGCACGGCTGGCATTTTTATTATTATTATTAAAAATCTGCATCTTCATTATGGCTGTGTTAGCATGTTAAGACAATAAAACTGCAAACTTTACTTATTCCTAATCTTTCCTTTGGCACCACTGTGCTGACATTCGTTATTAGCATTAGCATTTAGCTCAAGGGAGTCCAACAACAACAGAGAGAGCTGTTAACTTGGCAACAGAAGATGCTTTGTTTGCTGCTGCAGTATTTTTTCAGGATGACAGCAGTCCGGTCGGCTGTGCAAGAGTAGACTCACAGCGTCACAGAGCACGATGATTCCGACTCCTAGGCTTTGGAGCATTCAGTGAAACATTGGTGAAAGTCAGTAAGAGAGCTGAGCATGTACATAAAACAGTTGAAGTTTCACATTGTTCTCAATGTTACAAGTTCTCCGAAATGACCAAGTCAATCCCCACACTCTTTTCCTACAGCCTGAATAGATACCGAAATAGGCGTTCAGCTGCTTTATGGAAATGGCTTGTGTTACATGAAACTTATTCATAAACTTTGATACCTACAGTATGCCGTCATGTTGATGATAATGAACATGGTGAAGGTTGTAGATTATTTATGAAAAAAAGCAAAGCTGTTTCACACAGAGAAAGAACAGTCAGAATACATTACATTCAGCCTTGGCCTTTTGTATCGTTTATCAACACTGTAAAGTTATTTTGCTTGTCTTCTACTTAATTTCATTATCTCTTCATTATCATAAATTGATGCATAGTAACATTACACTTCTTGTTATAAAAATGTAAAGCTCTTTAGTCTTGAATATAAATATACCACATTTTTCGCACTATAAGGCGCACTTAAAATCTAATCAAAAATCTAATATATAATATATACAGTATATATATATGAATTCTTGTTGTGCTTACTGACCACCAATTTTGTGGTACACTGCGCTCAAAAATCTGTCGACTTTGGTAAACGATGAAGCTGCTCAGCTTGATGGAACGTCTGAGCATTCCCAGCTGACACATAGACGTTGTATTAATGTTGGTCCTTGGTTGGATATGGGTTGCAACGCCAGACAACTTAGATAATTAATTATGTAGTCATCATCCAACATTTAGTCAATGTTACCTTACTATAATTAGATGTCAAGCCAACGTTAGGTTTTTAACGTAAACCCCATTTTCGAATCCATATCGTATTCCAATTATTATCAAATGTTGTTTTACAACGTTGTTCCAACGTCACACTAACTTCAGGTGTTTGCTATCGCTGGCAATGATAAACCAATCAGAGAAAAGTGCAGTGCCCTTACCTCCGCCACTTTTTGTAATACCGGTGCATACTGTGTTTCGATTTATATGTTTTATCATGCGCCTTATAACCCGATGCGCCTTATGGATGAAAATAGACCTGTTCATTGATATTGCGCCTTGTAATGCGGTGCTCCTTATTGTCCACAAAATAAGGTAATTATTTTATTTATTTATTTTTTATTATTATTTTTTTTTTTTTTGAGTCTGACATACTAACACACAAATTTGCATCAAACTTACTGTGATTGTCAGGATACAACAGGTTTGGAAAATCCTGTTGAGGAGCTGAGGAACACACTTATACACAATATTAAATCACTTCATGGTTGATAACATAAGCCCACAGATGCACAACAGATGGGTCCCTTGCTGCCTTGATTCAAAACTGCATCATGAGGAAAACGAATTGATGACTCAATTAAGCTGAAAAACTTCAGGCTAAACATTTGTTTCTCAAATGACCTTGGACACATGTTTAACTATTTTAGTGCAACAAGGTACCTCACACCTTGCTTCCTCACACACCGTTAACCTGTTATTTTTTATGCCCTCTCCTTTTTTAAATGTAGGAGTGACTTATTTGTGAGGTGATTAGCTCAGAAGGAAAGACATTTTTCTATTTGCACTCTAGCAGCTTAAAAGCAAGTACAAATGAAGTACACTAACATATCAAATCAAATCAGATTTATTTGCCAAAACATAACAAAGTCACATCAAGGCACTTTACATATAGAGCAGGTCTAGACCAAACTCTTTATAAAATAATTTAAAGAGACCCAACAGATCCCCCGATGAGCAAGCACTTGGCGACAGTGGCAAGGAAAAACTTCTGGTCAGGCAGAAACCTCGAGCAGAACCAGGCTCGACCGGTTGGGTTGAGTGAAATATTTCATTCATATGAAATTTTAATGTAATATTTTGCTTTAGATGCATGTTCAACATAGCACAACATGGCATTGTTTATTCTTAATTAAGTAATTAATTAATTGATTTATTTATTTACTAATTAAATAATTATTATATTCCAGTTTTTTAAATATCTTCAGATTTCATGTTTAAAAATCGTTCTGTGTGTGTGTGTGTGTGTGTGTGCCCTTGTGTCCGATACGCCCAGCTGGAAGACTCACTGACGGTGATGCCTCTGCAGTGGGAATGTGGACATGTTGTACAATGGGAAAGGATGTGTTATTTAAGGGGAAACACACTCTGAAGCAATATTGGAGTACAATATAGTTATGACTGTCGTAATGTGTCCCTGAACAGATTCCTGAATTCACTTCTGGAGGAGATGGCAAATTTCACAAATGGATTAAAAGATTAAAAAAAAAAAAAAAAAAAAAGCTTTCTGCTGGTTGCACACACACACACACGCTCAAAACAGAAACTGTTGACAGTTTTTGTTTTGTTTTTTTTTTTGTACCTTTCTACAGCTATAAGTGGGCAAAGCTAGTTCATGAGACTGGCTTACTCTGAGCTAAATGTCTTTTTTTTTTATTAATTTATTGGATGAACATACCAACTTTAAAATGACCAATGAACAAGTTTAAAATGTTCAGCTGATAGATTTGCATATTGTGCAAGATAAAAACCCAAGATGGAATTCAACCATCAATGGCTATGAAGGTTTAATTCTTTACCTTCCAATAATTTATAGACTTCATTCATCATCACAGTGGGGCTAAAGGAAAACAAGTCTCATTATGTATGTGTCACTTTATAAATACTATGTACCAGCATTCATGGCAATGGAGCAAATTTGTCAGTTAATGAGCAGATTTAACCTCCTATGACCAATAATAATGATTTAATCTTCTTAAGGTTGACCAAGAATAGATATTGCCAACCTTCTTTGCAAAACTCTGAATCCTTCTACTTTAATATGGCAATTGGGTTGTAGTTATTAAGTATTAGTCAGAGATCCAAATTAATAGTGTCTCTTGAGATTAAATTGGTGTTTTGGGTATTGTTTCACTTTTTATGGTGGTGTACTGAGGTTAACCTTGATATTAATTTGAGTTTTTATTTCACATGAATATTTTTGATGTTAATAGTACAGCTTTGATAGTCAATCACCAATGAACTACCTCGGCCCCAAAGAAGTATAAAAAAGTAATTTAGAGTGAAAGCAATGCAAGTTAGCATGTGGAATTCTTCAGCTTCAGCATAAAACACATTAAAGCTGACACATTTAAACATGATGTCATGTCCTGAAGCACACTGTTCTCAGTGTTGTAATTTACAGTTGTTTTTTTTTTTTTTTTTTTTTTTTTTTAATTCCTACTCCCCTTGTGTTTCAGTTTGTGTACCCTTCCTCTTGTGCCAGTCTGGTTGGCTTTCCCTGCCCTGATTGTGTTCACCTGTTCCCAGTTACCTTGTGTATATATAGTCTGCATCTCCCTTTGTCCTGTGCCAGTTCATCGTGTCTCGTGCCGTGGAACTAAGCCATCTCACAGTTCAGTCCATGCCCTTTGCCTTGTCTAGTTGATTTATGTTGATACCTTGTATAGTTTCCAAGCATTGTCCAGCTTATTTTTTTTTCTAATTCTATAGTCATTGTGCTGCTGTCTCTACTGTTCATTTCGTACCGGTTTGTTTCCTTCAAGAGTAAACATAGTGTTATATATTATATATATATATATATATGATGTGTAAAGGTAGAGCTCCCACACAGGTAGGCTGATTAGATATGGGGGGTCCTCATTACTTCATTTATATCACCCCTGCAGGTAGAGCACTAATGTGTGGTTTTGGGAATGACAGCTTGTTTATTTTGATAAATGATTGAGTACCGGACCTCCGGTTTCCACCTACTGCCTCCCTGCATGTAGAATGCCAGAAGTCATGATGCACTATCCCTGCTTCTGCTGACAAATGTCACTGTCGGCGTCATGAATTCATTGTAGTTGCTCTGTGCGACGACAGATCGGATTAGACGCAGGACTTAGAGATGGCAAGGGACTGGGGACTTACTTATTAAGCATTTTAATCAAGTTTTCAATTACAGTTCCTTTGGCTACAACACCTCCTGAAGGATTGCCTTTAACCAAGTCTCGCTGTCAGCCAAAAGATTGTGTGGCAGGCTGGACAGCAGAGCAAAAAGCTGCAGGATTTCAGGCTAAATCCCAATTCTGTCCTTTTCTCCGGCTCTCTCTCACTTTATCCACAGTGATCCGCAAGAGCCCCCGATGATAATGGGCAATGGACCTCCAGACTCCTTTCCAGACACACACATACACACACACACTCAGTGATGGAGCTGAGGGTGCAGTTTCCTCTGTCTACCATTCTGCATCCCTGGACCTTGTTTCCTCAGTGATTAGTTGGCTAACTGGATTACTCTGTCCTCCATCTCTCCATCCATACATTCCATCATTTTTTTATCCTTTCCACCTTTGTTGCAGGTTTTACCTCCCTTGCCACAGATTTTGGGAAAAAAAAAAATGAAAGTTTCTGAAAGACTTTCACTGCAAAAAAGTACAGAGAGCCTCTGTGAGTCACTTATCTTTGACTTATCTTTGACGACTATCAGCCCTTTGCAAAGCACTTTGCCTTAACACACCATTCACAGTACATTCACCTATTATTCTAATGGAAAACTGGATGAAAGATTGAAGTAATTGCAATTTCCTGTTTTTCACTTTGTTTTCGAAAAAGTGTATAGGTGTGCTTGGAAATCTAACTGGGAGTGTGTGGTTTGAATGTGGCAGCCACTGCCAATGTTAATCAGCAGCTTTAGTGGCACGTTGACAAACTTCCCCTTGTACCAACAGCTGTGTGAGCAATAAACACACATTTAACTTTTTCTTTTGGCTGAATCCAGCTGGAATTGTTACTGGTCCTACTGTACCATTCAAGTGGGTTTCCCTGCTCGTGCCAAATGGAGGGCAGCCAGCTCGGTTGCCTGATTCGGACTAACAGGAAATTATACAAAACAGACACATTAGCTGAGTTAAGCCACTTCTGGAGTCAGTGACCATTCATTTTACATTTACCAATCATTTTTTCATTCTTTTACTTCCCCTCAAATCTCATTTCCTCCGTCGTTGGTAGTTTTTCAGTGTTACAGCATAGTACATACACCATACATTTAGTGAGGCATCTTACTCAATCCACAGGTGGCCAGACTGAAGAGCTTCTGATTAAATTATCATCATGTAGGAGCATCGCAACCAGCATCTATTATTTATTACAGGATCAAGTATGTGACATAAAACTGAAAGTCAAGAAACACTGCACAGGAGACAGCTGTGAACACGCCTCCTGCGATTTGGAAGTCATGTTTGAATACCATTCATTCAATGTTAAATAATTTAAAAAATATAAAATAATCAGCCAGTGGATCCAAAAGATATACAAATGGAACTCAATATCAGTGGATTTGAAGGAAATGGCACATTGTAACGATATAAACTTTGGACGTCTTAAATAGAAGATTGAAATAAAGAGTTTTTTGGAAACCAACTGAGCTACAGGACCTGGACTTCACTGGATTTGAGATAAAGAGCAAAACTTTCATAAGGTAAAATCAGTATTAAGTAACAAAAGGAAACCCATAAAGAAGCTCCGCTCAGCTCTTTAAAATTACTCTCGATGTTTGACCTCCTCCATAAAGAAAGTCTGTTTTTTTTCCCTCTCTTTACATCTCTGTGGTGGAAGTGGGAGGGGTAGAGGAAGGTTAGTAGACAGATGAAAGGCAACACTGTGTTGCGCCTTTGACCAACTCAGTGGTCAATATCCCACCTGAGACAAATCAAATGCCCCTTAATTTCCACTAGCCTGGGGCAATTCGGTGCATTTCAAAGCGCTTGGCCCTTGAACCTTTGCAGAGACAAGGCTGCTTTCAACTGATGCCCAACAGCAACAACCCACAGAGCTGCAAAATGATTCTCCTCATCCGCAGCGGGTGCTGATTCTCAAATTGTTCTCTATCTAGGTGTCGCTTTTGCAAGCTCATAGCTTGTTGAAATGTACATACTTCCCTGGTCTCCCTCTGCCTTTGTTCTTCACATCCCAGTCAGCTGGCAGACGTCTGCCTTGTTAAATTCAACCTGTGCTACACAAAAAGGAAGAAAAAGGAGAAAATGACCTACTTTTCACTTTTCAGGATGAGCACACCCAGGGCCAAAAAGAGTTGTGGGCCCCTGCTGACATCTCTTTTCTGATGTGGATTGTTTGTATGTGCATATTTGTGCATGCCTCCTCACAGCAGACTGTACAGCTTCTTTTCTGGTAGGTCAGTTTGATGAAAGATTAATTTGATGTAGGAACTATGCGACAAATATAATCAAAAATAAATTTGATTTTTTTGTTTGTTTGTTTGGTTTTTTTTCTAACCATCACCAACCATTTAGCTTTTAGGGAACCTGGAGGGTCTTTGCCACAGGCTTGAGTTACTAAAATAACGTTCAAAAAGTTTAATCATTTGAATTAAAATGTAGTTACCAAATATAAGAAAAAGCAGTACTTCTTGTTTTTTGGCTATCTTAAACCTAAATTCAGATAACCTGGTATATCTAAGATGGTTGTGAGATATAGCCCCAGTTACAAATCACAGCCCTGGCAAATCCTATGGATGTTTTTTTTAAAGAACAGTTCAATCAATTTGTGGTTCCAGGCTTTCTATGTGTTGGCTCGGGTTGTGAGATTTGAACAAATGTAAACAGACTACTGCAATAAATAAAAACATAACAGCACATTGAGGCTGCATTTTAATTGTGCAAAGCCTTTCATCCCAACAGGAGTTCTGAATGTGTTGATGTTTTTAGTCTTATTCCATCATTGCAGTTTAGAATAACTATTATAACAATTAACAATAACAATATAAATAACAATAACAATTATTTGTGATTGTTGGAAACAAATACTAGGCTATGTCCTCTGTCATTTGTACAAAAAACACCATCAGTATGACTGCAAAATTTCAGTTAGATAGACCTAATCGACCTTTATTTAGCTCTACTCCTCCCTGCTTTGGTCTTCCATTGCTTTAAAATTTTATGCCCAATACATATTAGAATAGTTAATGAGTTCTTCTGACTGAGGGCTTTGTAATTCACACGACACAACAACATGCTTGCTGCTGCAGGTTTAATTCACACAAAAACAAAGTGAAACAACTAACAAATAAAAAGTTGGTGGTGAGGTAAAGGTTGAATAGAGGAGTGCAAGCGGATCAAAGCAAAAAAGCTGCGGATGATAATAAAGCTCCTAGTATTTGTTTTTGGTTTGTGGCGATTGAAGAATGTCTCGACATTGATTCCGGCAGCTGTGTTACTGGCTTAGACTTAAGAGTTTTTGGGGTAGCATAGGTTAAACATTTGAATTCAATGCATTTTAAAACTTAAAACTTCAAAACTTAAAACTTAAAACCATAAACTATGACAGTCGCCAGCAGGTCAGGAAGTAATATTTCACATACAGATATTGATCGCAGCAGCTTTAAAGGGAACCGAATTGACTTGAGACATGCACTTAGGATCCACTCACACGGGCATGCCAGCTAAAAGCATCCTGTGAATCCTTTCAGGGACTGAGATGAACTGAGTCAGAAGTGATGTACAATACTGCAATAGCAGCCCACGCTGCTGTTGCAGTATTGACACCCTTGACATCATGCAGATTGATGAGTTCAAACCAAACTGATCTATATAACTGACATCATGCACCCACAGTTTTGTTTTGTTTTTTGTTTTTTTCCAACCATCCAAACCACTTAGCATGAAATAACACCAAGCTGTCTCATCTGCACTGGGACAAATCATGTTGAGAAAATCTTTGCTTCACACACACCAGTTCTGTAGAAAATGAGCATGACATTTCCCTGACAGCAATTAGTGTTTCCCTCATGTCATGTTGCAAAGCAGAGATTAATCTTGCCATCATCCTCTAATTTATACAGTCAATTTAATTCTAAATAATCAAGTTTTACCATAAATGTTTCAATTTCACGCTCCCTCTGCTTGATTTAAAGTTAGATGTTTGTGGGGTTTTTTAACAATTGCTGTAACACAGATAAAGACACTGACAGCTGTGTAATGATAATCCATAAGATATCAAGCAACATTATGGTCAAGAATTGCTCCACCGTGGTGCATCATTTCTGTTTGAATACAAGCTAAATGCAGAAGCACTGTGGTTGGGCCCTTTTGTCAAGGAACCATTTATTCATTTAATTGGAAAGTGCAATTATTCATACAACTATGTTCTTTTCATTTGTTTTTTTAACATATACAGCAATTTTGAGCGATTGTAATAATCAGTGTCCAATTTTTAATCAATGTTTACATTTTAAGGAACTTAATCAGGTGCAGCGTTAACAGTGTGTGTGTGTGTGTAAAAGATCCATATGCTCTCTCTCATAAAAAAAAAAAAAAAAAAAAAAAAGAAGTTTATTACCATTTTAATTGAGACATACAGAATTATTGAGTTGCATTGGCCTCCCAGGGCACTGTGAGGAAGCCTGGGTTTAAATTTTGTATAAGTCCTGTGATTCTAGATTGTGATTTCCGTTTCTATTGCATCCTCAGCTGCCCCACAAACTACACATCAGCCTGCCAAAAAAATTTAAAATAAAACAAAATAAAAAAAAAAAAAAAAAGAGACACAATAGATTCCCAGCAAGAATGAACCAGGACTCTCTGATACTTAGGAGCTTCACTCAGCAGTAGAGAACAAACTGAGGGCGCTCAAGTTTAAACATGGAAAGACATACTAAAAGGTTTAGGAGTGTTTATTTAAAGCACAAGAGTGAAACTGTAAACTACAATGAAGACTGGACAGGATCTGCTGGAGTTTAGACACAGCTGGTGTGAGTAATGCTGTGTCATATCACACAGCCTGTAAATATAGAGCGGGAGAAAACATCCACATCAACAGAGGTATCAGTGATTACTGATGGCTGCAATAACGCTAGAGAAAGACTGCGGTCTCAACTGTAGACATAAATTCAGTAGGTGTCCTGTAGGAAACAAGCCCACAGGTCGTCCGTCTGGGGGTTATTATGACCTCGTAGTTGGGTTTGTTGCTAGGCAACTTATAGTGGTTGTAGTGATGTGACTGGAGCAGAGGCAAAATATACTTTTGCTAGAGACTATGTTCACACTGAAAGCCTTAGCACTTAATGTGGATTTCTTTCTGGATCCACTTTTTGTGAAGTGATGTGACCCTCATGCGCAGAACAAGATGTTACACGCATCATTCTGGCTACGGAGGTAAACAATAAAAGGTCAGGAAAAACAGACATGGAGGACACAGATGATAGTGTTTATGGTTTAATATGGTGGAATATTTCACCATCCTGCCACTGACAACCTCTGTCGCCGCTGTGTGCCATGTTTGTTTTTGTTTTGGAACTCACGCCTGCGCACAATTATGACGACTGACAATTTAGAGTGAGGTAAAAGTCAGATTCCGGTAGCACAACTGTTTAGACTGACATTGCTTCTCAAAAAAATCGGAATTTAGAGCAACATATGAAAGTGGCCCATATCGGATTTCAAAAGGCCAGATTCCATGTGAATTGTGCCATTCACACAGATTTAAGCCACGTGAGGAACAGCCAAAGTCCACGTCAAGAGGAGGTTTCGATGGATGTATGTGTCAATAAAACACAGGATTATGACACAGGAGAGCGGTGTTTATTTCCATCTAGAGATAATAGTTCATGTTGTTTTCCTTATCAGTGACTTTTCCACTATACGAATCAGGGACACATTTTCCTCAGTCAAGCCAAGTAAAGACCTTCACTATACAACCACGGCATATGCTGCCCTCATTGGAGTCATCTATATCAACTGAGGTACGACATGCCTGGAGCGAGATTTTTGGAGACATTTCTATGTCATAGCTGTGGTTTACCAGGTTAGGGAGTTGTTCCACGCAAAATGCCATTCGTGAAGCTAATTATATATAACCTGCAATTCATACCTCCTGCTACAGACAGAAGACTGTTTGGGACAGTCCCAATGTCGCCCTTAGGCCTTAACCCTGAACCCAAGACGTCACCCGGTTAAATGACTGAGAGTCTGATAGGGCTTAGATGTTACGTGTTGCATACATTCGTGGATTTGGGGCTCTTGATTCATCTAATTTTTTCTCCTTCCTTTTGCCTCCTTTTGTTCTGTACCTTTTTATACACTGTTTCTTGTAACCTGAATATTTGGCTTACCGTAATTTCCAGATTATGCACCTGAATATAAGCCCTACCTGCTAAATTCAAAGAGACCTGTTTGGTAATTTCGTTACCTGTAAAAATCCATAAACTAGCTGCATAGTTTAAGCTGCAGGGTTCTAAGCGTGTGAAAAAAGTAACGGCTTATAGTCCGGAAATGATGGTATTTCACTTCCAGCTTGTTATCCATTCTTCTTCTGTCCTCTTTACTATCACATTTTGGAGTGCTCAGAGCTTTTACATAGCAGCAGCTGATGTATGCAAGCTTTACAGTGAAATTACAATGTCAGTTCAATCTGTAGCATATGGTGCATTAAAAGCGAACACGGAAATCATGTAGCAATTTACATTTTCTCATTGTCTCAGTATTTAAATCTGCAGCACCACATGCATTTGGTATCATGCTTCTCAGTCATTTTCAGAAATGTTTGGGAAATTACAAAGCAATGTGTGTTTCTCTGTCATTTGCTCACTGCAAAGAGCACTCTCATCTCCACTGTGCATTCATGTGTACCACATCAGCTTCCCACAGAAGTTGTGATCATTCATAAGTTTTGTAGCATGCAAAAGGCATAAAAAAGGCAGTTTGCTTCTCAACAATCTCACACACAGACACACAGAAAAAGGCTGTAGAGTCACACAGCCTGATGTAAGTTGTGCATTATCATACTGCTCTCACACATTCACACATACAGGAAATAATTGAGTTTTTTGTAGGCCACAACGCCTCGTGAAAAAAAGTCTATTTTGGTATTGATCAAAAGAATGTCAAGAGCATATAGAGCTTGAACAACAGCGATGACAACTGCAAAATGTGAATTACCCTCAAGGATTCAGATACAGGTGTCATATCTCCAATATACACTTGGCTTCTCCTTTGCACCTTTGCCTGTTTCTCTTCTGCCTAACCGGCCCCCCCCCCTCCAATTCCATCGTGCTACTTCATTTTACTCCATCTCCTCTTCTTCTTTGTGTTTTCCATTATGCCCCTATTTCTGCTTCCTCTCCAATCCACCTCTCATTCGCTCTGGAACTGCTTCTTCACCTTTCTATTCACCTTTTCCACCAGTTCTCATCATCACCTCCCCTCTTCATCGCTTCTTCCCTTTTTTCACATCAACTTTCGTGTCTTCTAATCTCTTTGTAGTTTCCTTTGTACCCTCTTCTCCCACAGCAGGGGCTGCACAGTGACTAATTACCCCTGTCAAAACAAGTTTCCATTATTGACACAACAGGCTATGGGGGATGTTTGGTTGCTGCAGGCCACAGCTCTCTCCTCCATTTGCTCTGGAAGGGTCATCTATATACACTAAGGTTAAATCCCTGTAGGCATTCTCTGCTGTGATTTGGGATCATTTGCTGAAGAAATGTGATGGGTTTCTGCGAAAAGAGCAGTTTGAGAAGGGGGATTTTTGGGATCCTCTGTAAAAATAAAAAACTCGATTGATTGTTAGCCATAAATTCCACAAATTTAACTGTCAATGAATAAACTCCATTAGTGCACGTTTCTTCAAATCAGTGTTTGCACCAACTATTTCTATTCTGCATTCTTCTCGCACTGAAGTCACTGAGCTCAGCTTCGGTTTTTCTGAGGGATAACTCCTCAGTGATCCTTTGAAAAGACAGTAGGTCATTTAGCATCACTCCTCATACTTTCATTGGTGGTTTAAAGACACTGCATTTTTTACCCCTTGCGGTTCCAGAGCAGAAAGTTGTGAATAAAAAAGAAAAACAACAACAAAAAACACACACAAAAAAAAACTACTATGTGCCTTATTTCCTAACCCTAACCCGTTATAAAAAACGAGAAATAATGATCAATAATTAATTCTAATTATTGGTTGTTTACTCTCCAACTATTGATTTCCACTAAGCTTTAGCTGCATCAGCTAATGACAGGCCACAACTTCAACCAGTCTGCAACCTGAACAACCACACAGGCTGCTTTTGTCAATCCTCTGATGGAACTTATAGGATTTTCTCCTGCCTCTACAGTTGCAGGTGTATGGTCAATTTTTAAAGTAAAAAACACACACTTTAATAGCTGTCATGGCTTGGTTAGGTTTAGGAAAGTGTGATGAGTTTGATTGAAATAAGATCAGTTTCTTGGTAGATGGTAAATTAGACGTTGTTAGCTTAGTTTCATGAAACTAGTAGAAACCATATTTGGAGGAGAAACCGGAGCTGAGGAGGAGTGAGGACTTTCGCTGACCTGCTCTGTTTTCTTATTTTTCTCCCCACAACCTTTTTTATTGCGTTCCGCAGATGCACACACCTGCACTGAAACACCCACAAAGAGCCAAGCGTAGATCCTCTCTTCCCAGAAAAACAACAGAAAAAGAAAGTGGCCACCGAAGCACCACTGCACACCGAACAACCTACACAAAACAAGAACCACAAAAAAAAAAAAAAAAAGAGATAAGAGAAACACAGGCACATCCGCCAGGCAACAGCAAACCGCAACAGACAGCCACAGACATCCCAAGCCAACAGCAAAAACAACATATCCACCTCTCCAAGTCGCCCCAGCCGCGCTGGCCCACCCCCTGACGCACCAAAGGAAAGGGTCCCTGGGACCTGCTCTGTATACTATCCTGACTGTGTCGTTCAGTCTGTTCGTCACACAGTAGGAACATCCCCAAATGCATACCCTGCTTTATTGTCTAAAAATCACCGTCTTTTGTGGACCATAAGGTGCAATATGAATGAACGGGTCTATTTTCATACATAAGGCGCACCGGGTTATATAGCGCATGATAAAACATATATTTAGCGAAGCACAGTAAGTACCGGTGTACAAAAGATCCTCCCTCTGCATGTGTTTTTCATAGTTTTTTGTCTGCTGTAAATTCCTACACTGCTCAGGTCCTTAAATGCACCATATGCGCTCAGCTCTGTCCAGAGAAAAAACATCGTCTGAACACCGTAACAACAGTGTGTGCGTCCACAGAGCGGTGATTGAGAAGTTTATTCTTGTGTTACACTTTGTGAATGTTCATGTTCTATCATCTATATAAGTCTGCTTTGGAGGCTTTACAGTAGTTTTTGCCATCGGGTTGTTTTATGTGATGCGCAATCAGCCGCTAAAGAGCAACGTGGAGCTAGCTGCTAACAAGCAATAGCCTGAGAGGTTTCAGTGGCTATATTGTTTATTTCTGTTGTTTATACATCACAAACTGGATGTTAACGGATTAATGACAGTTTATATCCATCTTATGTTTCATCCAAGCCTGCAGATTAATGCTTATTCTGGTTTCATTGATAAATGCTGTCTGTAAATTCATAACTAATATTGAGCTGTATTGTCACTTGTTATCTAGATAGAGATATCTACCTCAGTATATTTTATGTCTAATTTGCACTTTATTTCTAATCTATCTGTATTACTGTGCTTGTATTGCAGAAACCACACACACACATATACTAACTCAGATAAACAGGTTGAACTTTATTGAAGGACTCTGCTTCTTCATGCACCCTGAACATTCAAACCGTGTCCTGACCCGACACTCTGAAGCGATTGCTACCACCTAAGATCCAGTACAGTCAGTCTGTCATACAACCGGTATTAAAAAAAGTGCTGGAGGTAAGCGAACTGCGGACTGTTCATTTGTTTATCATTGGTTTATCATTGCCAACGATAGCAAACACCTGACATTAGTGTGACGTTGGAACAACGTTGTAAAACAACATTTGATTATAATTGGATTACAATATGAATTTGAAAATTGGGTTTACAAAAACCTAACGTTGGTCTAATTATAGTAAGGTAACACTGACTAAATATTGGATGACGGTTGGTTGCCAGTACTACATAATTGGTTATCTACTTGTCTGATGTTGCAACCCATATCCAACCAAGGATTAACGTTAATACAACGTCCCTGTGTCAACTGGGAATGCTCCGACATTCTATCAAGCTGAGCTGATTTGTCGCTTCCCAAAGTCACAATTAAACATTTTTACAGATTTGTGAGCGCAGTGTACCACAAAATTGGTGGTCAGTAAGCACAACAAGAATTCATACATCAAGTGCACCAGATTATAAGGCACACTGCCGATTTTTGAGAAAATTTAAGAATTTTAATTGCGAATTATAGTGTGAAAAATACAGTAAGACTTAAAACTCAAGAATGACACCATAAACTCATTAGGAAAACATTTACACAGCCAATAAGTGAGAGAATGAGGACATTTTGCCACAGGCTTTAATACCATTTGACTTCCCCTTTACAACCAGTGGAGCCCCCCCCCCTCGATCTTCATCAGATAGAGTGGAGGCTTAAGGCGTTGTACTCCTCACAGCTTCATCTGCTTTTATAAACTACTCCATGGTCATAATGGAATAAACAAACAAACAAACAAACAATGAGCTCTCACAGCCTCCCCAGAAGGTTCATCCTGCCCATCTAGTAATGGTGGGGTGGTTGAATGTGGGTGTGATCATCAACCATTCAAATTGTTTAATTTCATTCAGGCTAAGAAATGAGTATAAGTAAACTTAACACTCACCCAGTATTGTGGGTCACGTCTGCCTCTATCTCTCTGGTCTCTTCCTTCTTCCCTTCATTGACATTCGGCAACCAGTCAATGACAAATGACAATCAGTGACTATGATAAGATGGAAAGAAGAGTCAAACGATTCTGAAGTCAACCTTCAGACCGGTGAAAAAGTGTCGGTGGAGCCAGCAGGTTTCACGCATCGTTTATGTTTCAGAGAAACAAGCTACGTGTCTTGACAGTAATGATCACACATGAAAGGAGAAAACTTCTGTGGGGAGCTTTCTCAGGCTGCTGTTTTGATTGACTATACGATCATTAACCCAGATGTGGTGCCAACTGAGCATGTGAAGCTGCTAATGCCTGATTACAGTTTGGCAGCCGATGACTGCAAACAGTCGCCTCCTGTCAACTGTTTGGCTGAAGGCAGATTTTTATGAGATTGAAATTCCAATACTGAATGTAAATGAACTGATCATGCAACACATTTACACATACATATGTGTGCAAATCAAAACTAAACATAAAATCAAAAGAGAAAAACAAACAAAGAGCAAAGACCTGGTGAGCTAACAGTAAAGAGAATGAGAGCACTGAAGCCACATTTGAGAGAGGTGTAAATGAGAGGCATAAATGATGATGAAAGAAGTGCTGGCTTTGATGTCTTTGAAGCACCGGAGAGAACCGCATGAGGTGTTTAGAATTTTTTGTATCTTTAGTTCTTCTTTAAATGAGTTACGTCGACTTCTGCTTCTACTGCATGGCCAGACGGAAGATTCAGCAGATATCATTTACTGGACCCTGTTCTGAAGCTGCTGGTTCTCCGAGCCGGGGTGAGTTTCCTGCTCCACGCGCCACATGGCTGATGCTTTTGGGCGGAGTGCAAGAATAGCCCTCCAGCGTTTTTGTATTCTAGGACAGTGCTCTTAAACTAAAGGCTTCCTCCCTCAGGTAGGGCTGCAGGCTGCATTGACTTAAATATCAGATACTGTAGGTGTCTGCAGAGGGGGGTGAGACGGGAGAGAGAGAGAGAGAGAGAGAGAGAGAGAGAGGTACCCAGCAGACCCTGTATGTCCACTCTCCATTAACATAGTCAGCAGCTGTGAAAGGGCAGAGCAGAGGCCGCCTGGAGATTTATCAGAATGTCACCGTACGCCACGTTAGCCCTGACAGCACACTCACACTCACACACACACACACACACACTCACACGCATACATACACGCATTTCTCGCCACGACACAAGCAACCCTGGTGAAACTGATATGTCAGAAGCACTCATCTCATTCCAACGAGTCACACAGGTCACCAGCCTGAGTGTCTACGGTTGTGCATGTGTTTCTGAGCAAGCATATGTGGCATGTGACTTCTTATAATAAGACTGAGTAAGTGTGTGTGCCACTGTGTACATGAAGAAAGAATTAGTTTTTCTCTCTGGTGCCGGCTTGATTGAAAGACAAAAAGACAAAGCGAGGTCTACCAATAGATGTATTTCCACACTGACTGCAATCCTCAGTGCATCAAAGACTTCTAGCTCATGCACTGTAGCCTTCTTAAATCAACACCAATGACACACACACCTTTGGCTTCGTTAGTGCTTTCGACTGTCAATGCCACAAGTATGACGCCTGTTGGATTGATGTAACATTTTACTGAAGATGCTTTCATTTCACTAAGGAGCAACATTTACATGTTTTACATTAACGTGATGGCTGCTGTTTAAGTTCCATTGTAGCGAAGTTTGATTGAGATTTAAGTGAGAAAAAAAGGAATCTTTAACATTCCTCATGCTTTGTGTTTTCATTTGCTTTGACATGTTAAAGCTAATGAGGGTAATACACACAGGCTGCCATCAGGACGCAGTGCGCAGGCAGATGCATCATAAATCAGTCCTAATTGCAGGCTACGTGGTTTTCCCCACTATCTGAAGGCAGATTTTGAGGCTTTTTGTTTACTGCTAATATGATAAATCAGGATCAGAAGAATTTCAAATTATTACTGGTTTTGTTTTGGTTGTGCCTTGTAAGGGAAATTATTTTTTTTGATCATACTTTTATGCAGTTGGATGGCTAGAATCCTGGCCAGCGAGACTAGAATTTAGCTGGACTTAAAGTCTTGCACATATAGAGTAAATGTGCCTTAATGCAACCGCTCTGCTGAGCACAGCTCCTTTGGCTGCAGTGACACATTACAACATTTTAAATGTGTAGAGCTC
Source organism: Echeneis naucrates (assembly GCF_900963305.1). Taxonomy (NCBI): domain Eukaryota; kingdom Metazoa; phylum Chordata; class Actinopteri; order Carangiformes; family Echeneidae; genus Echeneis; species Echeneis naucrates. Next base: position 18,480,467 of record NC_042525.1, on the reverse strand, counting down.
CTGGGTCATTAAGTGTATGAATTAAAAATAGGGGCTAGATTTGAACACGTGTTTAACAAAGTATGGTGCAAAGTAAGCTTGACTAAGATGATAAAGCCCCAGAGACAGCGGAGTAGAGTGCTGTGTTAGTATGCACTCAGCTACGGGGGTTTAGATTCCCACTGACACATGCTGGCCAGTGCACAGAGTGCTCAACATACAGCAGCTGCTGCAGTCACCGACAACATACACATTGCATGCTGGACAAAGGTTACATTTTTTTTACGCGTATTTCATGATTTTGCTTTCCCAGCATTTGCTTTCATATGGTGACAAAAGTATATCATAATAAAAAAAAAACAACATTATTTTTGTGTAATTCATTCCATATTTTGTCAAATCAAAATGTGTTTATCAAGCTTAATATATAAATGTTTTTAAAATATTAATTAAAATTAGAATAATTTCTTTACTGTAAGAGGGTAATTAACTTATTATTTAATAATGGAAGGTGAGCCAAGTTTATTTGGGTTACACATTTCATACCTAATTTGAATTCAGTGCCTTTTATATTGCATTCAAACCAAAAAAAGGAATAATATTAAAAATTTAAATACTAATTATGACGGTAAATAATGAGAAAGACTGTAAAGCCAAATTGCTGAAAAAAATTGGCTGCATGAGATGAATGAAATAACTCATATCAAGCAAAGATGAATTTCTGTTCCATTTTTTTGTTATTATTCTACAAATTAATTCTCTCTTGCACTTCCTTCCACTTTTCCATTTTTCCATGTTCAAAAATGGACTTTGACTATCATTCATATTTCCCTCGTGAGGCATGAATTTGCTGCTGGAGCTGCTCTTATTTCAAAAATATTTCCTTTTCAAAACCTGGAATAATATCTGTGTGTTTGGCAGCAGATTGAGCTGAGTGTCTCCACAGTTCTGCTGGGAGTGGGATGGGTTCGAACTCATAAAACCAGGGATGATGGGCATTTTTACAGGTGAACTCTTATGTTAACATTACCCCGGTATCCAAGATAATCTTCAGTAAAAACCACTGAAGTCTAAAGCCTTAATACAGCAAGCAGAGGTAAACATACAACTAGTTTATGAACCAACAACACAAGGGTCTCTCCACTTCAAAATCACCACCATTGAAATTCACCTTGTAGTTTGATTCAGTTAGTAATAACATGCATTTAAAGGACAAGCTGTCTAAAAGCGGACTGGTGAGTAAATAAGCAAACTCTGCATCCTCACATAGACATTTGGAACTTGGAAATACCAACCATCTGATAGTTATCTGATCAACACTAACGTGAGGCATCGCAGCATATTGAAGAGTTATCATTAATTCACTGAATGTTAATAATAACTATTAACTGAATACTGTTGCAATCAGAAGTTTACACACAGTTTAGAAAAAGACATAGCTTCTGAAGGTTCATAGTTCTTTTCCTGATGTCGTGGTTGATTTCTTTTGATTGACTTTGACGAAAGTAATTAAAAATTCTCTTATTATTCTGACCTTTTACAAATATGAGAAAGTGGGGTGTCCTAACTGACCTAAAACAGCAGACATTTCTTCAATTTTACTTTCAGATGTGTAAAAAAAAAGTCATTTCTTTTAACTGAATATAAACTTATAAGCTGTTCTGCAACTTCCTATTAATCAAACATCATTGTATGATAAATTATTTTTTCCTTTGTTTTGTTTGTCTTGCCGTACATAAATATTGATCAAGATGATTATTTTCCATGACATGAATAACTCTCTAAAGTGACTAATAAACAAAGATTTTGCAAATTTATGACTCATGAAAGTGCTGCATCCATGATGACAGCTGCAGTGCTCCAACAGTTAAGTATATTTTTGCATAAAGTAATTTAAAATTTGAACAATCAACCAAAATGCCATTACATAAATGAAATGCAAGAGAAAGTTGTGTTGGGTACAGCATGTTCTTGCTGTTTCTTGAGTGTGACAATTTGAATAACTAGATGTTTGCTCATGTTGCTGGCTTGTAATGAGGATATAAACAAGTCACCTTGATGTTGAAATACTCTATTAAGGTAAGATAAGATAACCCTCAAGTGATCGCTAGAGAAGTTTTTTTTTTTTCTGTTGCAGAAGCTTGCAAATCCCCAGGGGAAATTTATTATTAGGTTCTCCAAAATAGAAATTGAAATATTCCTTTATCAAAACAAGATGTATAAAATACATGGAATGTAAAAATTAAATGAATAATCAAGTGCAAAGTAAAAAAAAATAAATAAATACATTGACGTGAATGGGCCTAACAGTAGGGCAGCATGGCAGCACAATGGTTGGTGCTGTTGCTCCACAATAAGAAGGTCTCCGGTTCGGTTCCAGGCCTGGGGCATTTCTGTGTGGAGTTTGTATATTCTCCCCATGCTTGCATGAGTTTCCATCAAATACTCTGGATTCCTCCCACCGCTCAAAGACATCATGTTTAGGTAGGTTGGTTGTTTGTCTATGTTTTGGCCTGCGATTGACTGGTGACCTGTCCAGGTTGTACCCCGCCCACACACAGCATATTGGCTGGGATTGGCTCAGCAAGCCTGTCACCCAGAAACGGATAACCTGTAGAAAATGAAGATGGGATGGTGTGCCGTGTGACCAAGAGCAGTGACTGTGACTTAAATGTGACATCACAAGTCCCAAAAGTCCTGACAGCTGGTTTTAAGGTTTAGTTTCTGAAAGTGATTGTGAAGACCTTTGAGACTTTCACTGTGTTCATATAGAATATAAACTAAGCCCAAACAGAGGTCTGTCTTTAGCCAATATAGGATGTTTAACATAATTTATTTAACAGCTCAATGTCCTCAGTAGTTATTATTAGTTTTTTTTTTTTTAATATACTCAATAATGATACATGGCTCTTATGGTAAGGAGCCAGGTGTGGTCTCTTTTTGAAGTGAGAAAATGCAGCCACTGATGAATTAGGTTGTTTTGGAATAAATTTATAACTTCAGTCCAGAAATAGGAAGTGCGACTCTTTTTCTGAACTTTGGTATCTGTTTTGCTCCAGTTACCTATTGAATGCAAACACCTCAGGCGCCATTATTTTTGAAACACTTTTAAGACCTTGGAATATTAACTGGGTGTACTTTCACCTCAGTTAAAAGCTAAAGATTTGAGTGTGTCTGTATGTTTGTGCAACTGTGTCCTCCTCTCACTGCCATCAAGCCTCACATCCACACAGTGAACAGGCTTCCCAAACTGCTCCTATGGCATGAAGTTTAGCATAAATATACTGAAATCAAACATGCCTACACTGCATTAAGATTTATTTTAAGGCTCAGTCTTTTGCTAAAACTTACCAGCTATTGTCATTTAGCTGTCCCACTATCGTAATTACATTGTTCTTGGGTAGAGGCAAATCTAATCAGCTGTAGTTATGCCAAAACGTTAAACTTCTGAATAGCCACAATTTCCTCTGTGACATGCGGTCAGATCCACATTAGGATGTGTATGATTATGTAACTTACTGTACGTGACAATAAAATTTGCCACAGCCTGTTCATAGAGGCCTTGCAGCACATTTCACAAATACCACTCAGTATATTACTGTCAGTATACGTAAAATATAAACACTTCCTCCATAAAGGCCTCTAGTTTACTGGGATTCCCTAAATAATGCTAAACACTCAAGACTAGACAAGTACTGACTAGAGACAAGACATGCCGACCAACTTGCACACTAAGTTATACTTGCTTAGATCTGACATGGGTGACATCTATGTCAACTGATGTAAGGATTACTAAAGTTTGTTCACACGTGCTCACAGGGCACACCTGGTGGCATAACTGCATTGGCAATGTGCTTGCTTACCTATTGATACACTTGGGTTCAGTGTCTTACCTAGTGGGTCAATATGTTGATCAGAGCATCAGGCCAATGATTTAGTTTTGAGCTATGATTTGCGTTGAACCATAAACCTTACATTTCACATGAGCATGCAGATTTTTATCCACTCTACAGTAAGGAATGGACTGGGCTCCAGACAACAGTGAAGGAGAAAAAATAAAGATTTAAAGACTGGAGCACTGGGAGCCCTGCTTTCAGTCTGGCTTGCTGTTTATTATGGAGCTAAATGAAACTATGTAGCAGACGGGTGAGAGGCTTCGCTGCTCTGAGATCCAGCACCATTCATCTGCATTAGGACCACTTATTATGGAGGCAGCGATTTATTTTCTTGGGTGCTTTTTTTCTATTTGGCAGAATAAGTGAGTGATTTTGCAGGATGAATGGAGCCAATGCTGTATAATATTTATCTCCACTAGATTAACGAACCAGTGGGTGCCTGAAATAAAGGGAAGCTTAATTGAACATCTCCAGCATCCTTCTTTTTCTGGCTTTTATCTCGATGTTTGCCCTTTTCTTACTTTCCTGTTTCTGCTTATCCCTCCCTCCTGCCAGGACTCTGACAGAACAGATGAAACTGACTGCACTCATTGAAGACAAGAATAAAGAGAAGATGAATAATGGCAGTTTGGAAATTTTGGAGGATTTTTCTTTATCATTGACATGTGCCACTGTGTCACATATTAGCATTTTATCCCCGACATATGTCAATGAAGATGCACAAAAGTACATGCATCTGATGCGAAAACTGACTCACACAACATTAGTAAGATGTTCACACACATATAGCAATTTTTTGTTTACATTTGCAGAGAAAAGGTCACAGTCTGCATTCAGAAACTGAACCACCATTCAATCCAGCAAGATTTGGTTGCTCTGAATGTTCACCTGAAGTCTGAGATACAATTTGAATTTCAAGCCACAAACAGATCGCTTTATTTAGCTTTCTCCTCCACCTCCCTCCCACTGTGGTGATGATAACATTAGGACAAGGCACTTGCCTTTGCTGTTGTCCCTTCAGCAAATGAAAGGCAGTACTTGCATCATCCTTGCGTCTCTCCTCCCACTCTCACCCCAACCTCCCCCTGCCGGATACACTTTGATCAGGCGTAATGACTGTTTTACTTACAGCTGAAGCGTACACACTCGACTACATTCTCCTTAAGAGGCCTTTTCTTCTGACTTCTCCACAAGCACCAATTTGTTGCTATAATCACTTCATTTCATGCTGCTCTGGACCATTTGAAGTGGAGAGCTGTGTACAGCTCAGTCGCAAGAGGCTTGACACATACAGGTGAAATTACGATGCAGCGGTCTTTACACATGCAAAGCTAATGTAAAGACTGTTTTATCGACAAACTGACTTGCCCAGTCAGCACATTGAGGGAGCGTGAGTTCACTTAATTATTTCCTGTGGTTACATGGCTGTGAAGCTAAATCGGCTATTCAACTAAAATATATATATATATATATATATATATCATCCGATCCACAAGTCTCTCTCTGAAAAGAAGATGTGCACATTGTGACCCCCAGTGAGCCGGTGTATTTGGATGAGAAAGGTAAGATACGGATTATCTCGGCCTGTAAAGTGCGTATATTACCTTGTGTAAGGAAAGTCTCCGTTGTGGCAGAACACTGGCTCCTCTATCTTCAGTCACTGGGCCTTCACATTTCCGTTCCAGCAAATCTGACGCATGAAATCAATTTGGCAATGTTCAAATATTACTTACTTAAATTTGATTTGAAATTAATTCTCATTGATGGATTTAATTTGCTTTTTTGTGTTCACACACAGAGAAAGTTAAAGCAATACAGACAGCCCCCTCCTGTGCTCTGTGATCACCCACACTGCCTTATAATGAGGACCGTCTGACAACATCATCCCCTGCTTCTTTGTCTAACAGGACAAGAATGAAATCTGGCTGTGGCTCATTTATGCTTTGTTGATCCAAACTGCTGAGCAGAAGATAAAATCATTATCTTATTGTCATGGCAGCATCAGATAAAATAAACAAAAGTACAGGTTAATAATCATGTTTAGTGATGTTAAAATGGGTGATAACAGAAGAAATTAAGACAATGGGGTGAAGCCAGAAGTATCTATTTTCCCGTCTAAATGAGCAGCAGGATGCTAGCTAAACAATTTGAAAGTACAATATAAAATTGGCTGATGAAAAACAGACATTTAGAAACGGCAGTGCAACCATGACTGGGGTGCTGTGTGCATTAGTGACAGTATCTAGCTAATTTTGGTGAGAAGCTGTGACAAACCACAAATGTTTTATTTGTGTACTGTAAACCTACATGAAGTGACTTTCATTTTTCCCATTTGAATTGACACAAAGCAAATGAAGACCTTATTTGATTAGAATTTTCCCCATCTAATATATTTTTCTCTTCTAAATGTTTTCGAAACCGAAGAGCAACATAGTGAGACAACATGCCATTGTGAAAGTGAATGATTTGCCTTTTTGCTGGGGACACTCCAAACCCCCCCCTCAGATCCCACTTTAAGAACTACTGACTTAAAGGTTAGGAGCACAGGAAAAATGCGATTGATTTTGCCTTACAAAAAGAGTGAGGCTCAAAAAATCAATGCTCAAAATAGAGCCCCTATTCCTTTGTGTGCAACAGAGCCAGTTTGTGATTTGGGTACCTGATGAGGATCCAACTGCAGATGCATTTTAATAACTCCCTTTTTTCCAAGATGGGATCCATTCAGCAAAAATAGCTCAAATGGCCAAAAAAGACATTACCATCACTTCCTCTCTTTCTTCATTTGGCTGGTCCATCTTCCAGTCTCAAATTACCAAATTAAAAGGGAGAAGTTTAGACTAAGATGTCTTCATGGTGTAAATATTGAGCCGTTTGGTCCCAGGATAGCATCAGCGTAAATGATTTTCATGTATAATGGTGCTCCACAGGTAAAAGGCTTTAGCAGTACTGCTGATTTCAGCACTGCATACAACACGATTCGGAGCACCCGGTATCATCCCTGTGGGATTATCACACTAAATGAGGCCTAACAAACACAAGCCTTTGAGCTGACCTGGAAGTATGTTTTTTTTGTTCTCCAAGCAGCTAGGAAAAGGGACTTTAGGGGTTTCTGCTATGGTTTACTTCTGTTCTTACTCAGGCTTGGGTATTTTGCCTCAAGTGGACAGATAGACAGGAAAGATCTGAGGAGAGTGGGTGTCTGATTGCTTTGATAATTGCATATTCACTGGAGTCAAAGCTTTTGCATCTCACTTCTGAGCTTTTCCTCAGAGAACAGCTTTTAGCTAACAGAATAATGTTGTCGTCTGGCTTTTCCTCACATGACAGAGGACAGATTCCATCTTGTTGAATTCTTTTCTCAATTCTACAAAATAATTGAAAAGGAGAAGCAATCTCATAGTAGAAGGGAAGGGGTGACAAGTTTTGCATTCATCTGTGTCTTTGTTGAGGTCTTATTGGTACAGTTAGGGGAAACGTTGATAGTGCTTTTCAAAATAAAATTTTAATGGCCGACAGAGTGCTGTTTAACGTTCCTCCAGGATGGAAAAAGCTTGTGTGCTAATGAGGATAGAGCTGAGTCTCCATCACAGGCTCTTCCTTCATTCCGATAGCCATAGCAGAGATGGCACCACCAGAGGGGAGAAAGAGAGAAGATGAAACGCAACAAATGGCCATTGGGTGAATCCGAACCTGTGCTGCTGAAATTAGTTTTTAAGATAATTTTTGTACCAAAAGACTTTTTATAACCGTAGACGGTCTCTGGACCAATAATGTAAAGCCAGTGCTGGAGAGCTTTAAATATGAATTCTATCAAATGGAGGCAACTCCACTAGTTATTAAAAGAGGTCAGATTGTATTGAAGTCTATTTGAAAATGCCCCTACTTCTCTTCACGATATATATTTATACAGCCCAGTAAATGTTTCCTTAACAAGCTTGTAGTCTGTAGTTTCAAGTCCTCTTCAATGTAACATTATTTTTATTTCCTCCCATTTAGAGGAAAATAGACCATGAAAGAGGGTATATATTAGGGAGCATGGCTACTGTGTGACCGCCCAATCAGAGTAGAATACAGATCAAGTTAGATCAAGCCCCCACTCTTCCTCTGGTTTCAAAAAAACAAGATGTGAGTTGATACCTGGCCCAGCCTGGTGCACCGCTGTACTGTAAACCAGTGGTCCCCAACCTTTTTTGCGCCACGGACCGGTTTAATGTCAGACAATATTTCCATGGACCGGGCTTTAAGGTATGGCGGATAAATGGAACAAAATAATATGATGCGATCGGCATAAAAACTGTGCTATTTTCTAAATTTCATAATAAACGTGAATCCATTGTGCTTTCGTATGCAACTGTTATTATTAGTAGCATCCAACAACAGCATCATCATAAAATTAGTAACATCCTCTCTGCCCCCTAACAACAAAAAAAAAAAAAAAGCAGCTTTCTTTTTCATGGAAGTCGCAGGCTCTTCTTTTGTCTCCTCACTGGGCCTTTTCCTCTTCACAAAGAAACTTTCCTTTTTTTAATCATTTCACTCGCTTGTGGGTTTAACTTTAGCGGTAATGTATATCATGTGACCGAGACATCTTTACGTCAATAGTGAGTCATAGACGGATGTAACGGAGAGAATCCGGTCATTTTTCAAAATAAAACATAGTTCCGATTCAGATAATAAACAAAATATAAATAATGTAATTTCTTTATTCTTTCTGTGCAGCCTGGTTCAAAAGACCCACAGACTGGTACCAGTCCGCGGCCCGAGGGTTGGGGACCGCTGCTGTAAACCACATCCGCTGATGGGGGCATGTACTGTACAAGTGGTTATATTGAAATCCCAGAGTTTTCATGGGTTTAAAATGATAAACTAATATAAGCATTTCAACTTACTGGGCAAAACATACACAAACACAGTTTGCTTTTAGATTTATCTTTGTATTCATGTATGCTGCATGGTAAGTTGATATTTTTTGCAGTTCTGCCTTTCTCTTCTATAACAGCAAACTGGTCGCACACTCACAACAACTCCTGTCCAACCAGGCTCATAATATCAGCATTTCAAAGAAGCTGTTTAAGCCTGCTCTGAATTTTCTACTGAGTTTTCTACTTTGCTGTAAACTTGAACATTCCTTCCATTTTGAGCCATGTTAATATACTCAAGGTTTCCCTCTGCAAAATCCATATTCCAGTTTCTAAATCTTAAAATTTTTAAATAATTTCTACATCCAGTTCTTTCAAATGTCAGTTCAGTGTGAGTCTATGGAAAATGCTCAAAGACCTTTTCAATTTTGTACTCGATCCACTTGAATGGAACCTACCACCACTGGTTTCTTTAAAAATCTTTCTATGGATATTTGGTTGACACTTACGGTATTGAACTTGGTGGCTGCCACATTTTTTATTTCACAGTTAAATCAAAATATTCCTGAAACTCACTTACGAACATGCACATAAATCTATGTCAATGCAGACCAAGCTCTGGCGTGGTTAGCTGTAACAATAAAAAGAAATATCACTGTACCTATTGTGCATATTCTGTTTCAAACCCACCCACATTCCCATCCATGAGTATTTAATCATCTTTGCACTTGTGAGAAATACCTTTTAATTTTTTCGATGTATGGAAATACTTAAAAAAAAATGACAATAAAGAACCTTGACTCCTTGAGACGAGCTGGATTAATCAGGTTACTCGTAAAATGTTGACAGGAGTGTAGAGTAAAATACCTTTCACATGTACATTGCATGCTCTGTATTCATGCCGCTCATCATTCAATATTCACATCACCGTATAATACAAGAAAAAAAAAAAGTCTTTTTTTTAAGGCAGTGTGTTGTATAAGAAAACATTTCCATGTCTGCCTGTGTTCAGAAACTGAAACTTAAACCAGCTATCCGAACTTAGTTAACTTTGTGATGCCACAACAAAGCAACACTGATCCACGTTTCTTCTGCTGTATTTTTAGTATTTAACTCTGAAAGCAATTAGCTAATGAGATGAGAGACTGAGAACTGTGCTATTTCAAAATGTAAGCCACCATTTTCCAAAATCTAAAATAATTCTTTTAACACATCCAGCTCAGATTAAATGTCATCATAGTATATCCCTTGAAGAGACCCAAAAATGCCACCATCAATCTGAATATCAGGACATTAATATTTACAGCCATATATTAAGACAAGTTTTGTGAAAAATGCTTAATGCCTTTTTTCAGAGAAGGGTGTGAAGTGAGATATCATTAGCTAGCTAACATTAGCATAACTGGTGAAAACTTCCAGATGTATGTCATGAAAGCTACTTCATCAAAAATATAATTAAAATAATACTTTTATTTCTATTCATGGAAGAATAGAAAACAAATGCTATTAATTTCCATTTAGTTTGGAGCTGAAGAGGTGTAACCTTTAAATTTTTGGGCTGAGCCGCTTTCTAATCCAACCAGACCTTTTAGAAAGGTATTGATTGTAACCGATGAGAAACATCTGGCTCTCAGAGCTTAATATTCTTTTCAAAGTCCACCCTCTGGCTATGAAAGATAAAGTTTTTAGGTTGGAAGAACAAAGACCACTTCTCTCAAAAGTAACCTTATTTCTCCTTGACTTAAATATTTCAGTGTTGCACTTCTGCTCAGCGAATAATTGAAGTGTGCTGGATCTTTCTATCTGTGATGGCATTGCTCTGAAGGGTGAATAAACATGACTGACACTGTGTCTTGTGCTGACAAAAACCTAAGTTTACCTTACCCTAAGTTTCTTTTGAACTGTCGTCTCAGAAGTGTCACGTTGAAAAATTTTAGATGCATATTTCTGTATAGTATAAGTATAGTTTCATAATATGCTCAGATTCAAGATGACATTCAAGTTGTGGTATAAAACCTTCGCCTGCTACCAACAATTCATTTGAAAGTATGGAACCGCTGAATTTTTTTTCTAGGCAGCAATGAATCACAAGTTATTTTAGTAATAAATCTTTAATATACAGTACAGGCCAAAAGCTTGGACACACTTTCCTATTCATTTGAATGAGAAGGCGTGTCCAAAGTTTTGGCCTGTACTATACATTCATTTTGTTAAATTCACCACTAAAGACAACAAAAATTTAAGTTTACCCAGGTTTTTATATTCCAGAGATTAATAGATAAAAATGAATGTCTAGATGAAAACAAAATATGAATTATATCATATTTGGTTTGCAGAATTAAGATTATTATCAAACTGCAACCTCCACTGCTTAAAAATAAAGCGTTCAAGGAAATGCAAAACCTGCTGTTCCAATTATGAGTCAATTCCTAAGATTCTCATTTAAAAATTTCCATTTTCCTAACAGATATAAACATATTTACGGCCTGGCACAAAAAAACTGTTTGGTTTTAATCATCTAATGTCATCTTTAATGTAGGTGTAAATTTGTTGATAAGTCACCTGTTTAAATCTATTAAATGCTAATGTCATGCCTAATGGAACAAGTGACAGCATCACTTCAGCTAATTTCACAGCATAAACAGGAGTGGACTTCTTCTGAATGTACATATTGGAAAACTGATATGGCCCGCTATGCATGTCCCCCTGTTTATTAATATTAATGTGAAAGTTTTAATTTGCTTAGATAATAGCCCATTACTGTAGCTCTTAGCAGCTCCTTTTGTCTGAAATGGTGATGATGTTTTAGATTTGGGCATTATCAAGCTAATTAGTCAGTAATTATTATTATAATAATCCTTTAAGTAAAACGCACACATGAGCTAACAATACTAAATTAAATATATTTAGGTGTGTGCTTGGCTCCAACCAATCATCTCTTTGAATTAGCATTTAGTTAGATGAAATCAGGCACTGCCAAGATGGTGGCAGTCACAAGTCTACAGCCATCTTATTACACAGTCTGTGGTTGTGAGGTAAAGTATGCAGCAAGCAACGGGCTCAACCGTCCAAAACCACTGGCAGGGTTGTTTTTCACCAGTAATAATTAAATCTCAATCACTGGCTCAGGTGGAAATTTTTTCTTCAAATTTCACTTTTCAATCTCTACTGAAAGCGAAGCAACACCATCCATCTTTGCTGCTGCTAATAGTTTGCCTTGGTAATGCAGAAGCTTGCTGGAAGGGAGTCAGTGGACCGGACTAACAGGACAATAGCACCTTTGATTGAGCCACTGTGCGGAGACTTTGCAGATATTGGCATTGTTTTCTTAGAACTTGACTCCCATTACAGATTCAGGAGATTTATTCAAATTTAAGGAAAAAAAACAATGATGTTTTCCCCCTTCTAGTTTCTGTACTTGAATGACACATTACTTCCAATGGTTGTTGTCAGATAAACCCAACCCCTGACAGTTCTCCTGTTTTCATTTTGGTGCTAGGACTGATAGTGTTGCTGCTAATGGTGTGTTTAACCTCATATGAAGCGAGGAGCTGTCTGACAGCTGGAGGCTGTGCATGAATGATTCACAGTTGTAATAAAAGCGTTAGAGCTTCTTTATAAATAGTGCTTTTGTAGATGTCCTGCTGCTGTCCAGTTCCATTGTTGTTAGTCCAGGTGAGTTGGCCTGCGTTGGTGTGTTGGGTTTGTTTGAGTATAGGACTGTTCAGGTGAGTTTAGTTGCTGAATCTACTAGTGCAGCTTGTATTGCCTCCACCTCCTGCACCCTCTATAATTTCATGCCCCCTACCCAAACCAGGGTCTGTATCCCATCCCTACTTTTATCTCCACCTCTTTTATTTCTCCCCCCTACCCGAACCCGAGTCTGTATCCCCACCCCGCTTCCACTGGTGCCATTGGTGAGAGGTTAGAGTAGTTGACAGTGGTGCTGCTTGAGATAGTTCCTTTTGTGTTTGACCCTCTTTGACACCATGCAGTTAGTCCAGGTGAGTTGGCCTGTGTTGGAGAGTTGGTTTTGTTTGAGTATAGGACTGTTTAGGTAAGTTTAGTTACTGAATCTACTAATGCAGCTTGTATTGCCTCCACCTCCTGCGCCCTCTATACTTTCATGCCCCCTACCTGAACCTGGGTCTGTATCCCCACCCCGCTTTCACTGGTGCAGTTGGTGAGAGGTCAGAGTAGTTGATAGTCGTGCTGTTTGAGATAGTTGTCTTTGTGTGAGGAGCGGTGATGGCTGGCATTAGGGGGTGACTCTGGGACGCCAGCGTTCATGGTCTAGCCTTCTGGAGGTGTTGTGGGCCTAACTAGACGAAACACCGGTGAAAGGAGGTTCCCACCTGATGACTCCAAAGATATGTTAGCTATCACTGCTCACTGGCCTAGTTGGATATTATCTGTAGGGAACATAGAGCAGGGTGAAAGTTTGTTGCTAGGAAGGTGATCACTGAGTCTGGTCCATTTTATGTCGCACAAGTTTCTTGTGTTTTTTTCTAAATTGGGAAACTGTGAATGATGTCACAGCCATCATGAACTGGTTTTCTCCTTGTCCTACCCTGGTCTCTCCTGCTCTTACTCTCTCTCTCTCTCTGTATGTGTTAGTAGGCAGCCCACTGTCTGTGGCTCTGGCAGCTGTTTGCAAAGTATTCATCAAGTCAAGTAATCCAGCCCTCCTCTTTCTTAAAGACCCCCTAACCCAAAAATTGAAAATGTGTAAAAATGCTCTGCTATGACTATTTTTGATTGAAATTACTTTCCCACATTTTTTTAAAGCTGTCAAATAGGCTCCCTCATTTCTCCCTCATTGAAAAATCCAGGTATTATGAATATTCATGAGTATGCATCAGACCCCGCTCACCGCTGCTGCCTGATCTGGGTTGCATCATGCTTCAAGATGAGCTTCGTGGCAAAACAAATCTGTTTTTGCGCCGGGTTCAAGAAGCAGCTGTCCTCAAAGCATGCTGCACCCAGTTCGGCACTAGATCCAAGAGCAGCTCTAGGAAATCTAAAAAGGTTCATAAGTTCATAAGTCATCATCGTGGACCAATAAGTAGTTATGGTCCCTGAAGACCTTCTGCCTCCTAATGCTGCCATTGGCATAGTCCTCCAGCAAGTGCCATGGTGCAGCAGTACGCACAGGGCTCACCACTGTTTTTATAGGTTTAATCAGTTTGTGCGAACCCCCACCTGGAAAAATATTCTTTAGACTGAAGTTTGTAAACATTACTCTTTTCTTTATGCCTGGTTTGTTATGAAAAGCATCAAGTAGAGCTGATGAACTGAGAACAGTAAAGTATAAAGTATATTATTTATATTATATATGTATATTATTAAGTTATTGATGGCTTTGTTTCCCACACTTAGGATTTAATTGGCATTTGATTGTGTTCACAGTAGCCTATCAGAGGAAAATGTTATTTACACATGCTAGGCAGATACTTTGCAGTTCTTTCCTCCTCTTGCGCTCCGGGAGTGGAGAATATGATAGAGAGACAGTGGTGATTAAATATGGAGAAGGGATTTTGATTTAGAAATTTCTGTTCGATTTTATGGAGATGTTTCTGAAACAATTACTGTGTCCAATGCACAATAATGCTGTTGAATTAAATCATTCTGATGACATGGCTGTCACGCATGATACAGGTTGAAATTAAACGTGTGACAGGCAATGATAAAAATGTAATCCTTCTTCTCACGCTTCATTTCTTCAATCTGACTTCAGTTCACCACCGCAACGTCTGGGTCACCATTTCCCCTTTTCCTCCAAAATGTGCAAACGCATGGGTCAGATTTTCCATAGGGGCGCGCACATTTTCCTGTCAAGTCTGTTTTTTTATAGGTCCCAACCTTTGTGTGGAAAATGACATATGCTAATTTTTGTGCATACGCAACATTTATAAATGAGGCCTCTGGACTGTTAAACTACTTCTCACTACTCCCTGCCTCTGGTCTGCTCTTTGGGTCCCAGTTTGTCTGTCCCAGCTTGATAACCTGTTGAGGTAGTCTAATCCTTCCTCTGGTTCCCCTTCCTCCAATCTTTGTCATTACCATTTCATAATTATAGAGTGGAATTCACTATCTTATATTAAATTCATTCTGCCTTTCTATCCATTTCATGTTATTTCTGTCTGTTTTCATGTGGAGTGAATGTCTTTTGTTTCTTGGGTGTAATGGTGCGTGCACTTACTGTGCACTCTTCTTCTTGCTTCTTGCACTCAACCTGAAAACAGGTTTAGCTCTTAGTTCCTCCTGCAAGGTTTCCAAACCAGTGACATGCAAGGCAAATGTATGCACAGCACTTGCTTACACACAGAAGTCATTCAAAGAATCTGTAGTAATATTCAGATCATACCAGCAGTATTATATAAAACTGCTTCCACGATAGTTGTCTATCTATGCTGATGCTGATGCTGTATCTGTATTTGATGCATCAAAAAAATATCAAAACTCTTTGCAGTCTATGTGTAATTTAAATTATTTTAGCAGAAGCATTCGGGTCCACTGGCATCATCTTGACATTGCTGTCAGGAATAAATCTGAAATATGTAAATCTAATATTCCTCCTGCAAGCTCAATGTAGAAAGATAGAAAAATGAGGCATTAGACATATTTAAGAATGATGTGTGATACTGCCACAGGTTAGCTGCCACGCACATATGTAGTGAATTGTGAATTTCCACCCTACTACACTGAAGCTTCACTGTTTATCCCTTGGTCAGTTTAGACAGGAACATCTCTGTCTAAATTTCTTTTCTTGGACTCCTGTATGATAATCCGGGGAAATCATCTTTAAACCTCACATCAAAAATGTGACAAAAAAAAAAAGCTAAAAGATGGATTTGCACCCTAATTTCAAACTGACTTGATTATTGTAGTTCATCCTTTACTGGCCAATTCAATCTCTGCAGCTCATATGTTAACCAGAGCCAAGAAGATACAGAGCGTTAGTCCAGTTTTGACTCCCTCTTACAAATATAATAGATTTTAAGCTCCTCCTAATTTACAATGGCCTTCATGGCCCAGGACCGAGATATGGCTAACTCCCTTGTGCACTATAGAGGTTCAGGAAAACTGAAGTCAACTGCTGCTGATTTATTGAAGATTCTAAGCCACAGGAAACTTTGTGATAGTCTTTGTCAGTTACAGCTTAAAGCCGTTGTGCATAGCGGAAGTATAGTTTTTTAAAAGAAATGTCATCAGTTTTTAGTTATTTAGTTGTGAATTTATTTCACATTTTAATTTATTCATTCATTGTTTTGATGTTATGTTGATGCTATTTATTATTATTCAATTTCACTTTATCTGAAGACTTTTCATTCTGCACTGTTTTTAACATATTTTTATTTCCACTATGTGTATATTTGTGTGTTTCCCCCAGTGCATGCCAAGTACTTGGTGTATTTCTTGCATGGAAGGATGCTGTACAAATCAATGCTATTACATCCCAGGCTTTTGTCTTGTTTTTTCTAGTTTTATAGTGTTATTTTTTAGTGCATAGCCCAGCCATGAAAAGACATAGTGGCACAATCCCATAACCCAGCATGATGACAAGACGTAGAAACATCCATGGTTCAGTAACAGCAGACAGTTTCTTTCCTTTGCTGTACTTGATGAGAGCTGCAGCCACGAGCGGGAGACCGCTCGAGAAAAAGAGCCACGCGAAGCATGAAATTAGTTCATGACAGCTGTAAAGGCAAAGTCAATATGCACTAAAGAGAATTCAACTGTGTATCAGTCCGCAAGGCTCAGCCAGTGAAACAGTCTGCTGTCACTTATTGCCCCTGTGCTGCAAGTGGAGTAGGTGGGGCGGGGTGGGGGTGTTAAACATATCTGAGTATGATGCAGACAAGGTAATATTACCAGATGCAGGAAAAGAGGCACTCCTCTCTCACAGAATTACATTTTGCAGAGGGGAATAGGACAGAGAACGAAGGGATGGGAGCGATTCTGGCTATCTAGTTATCTCCAGAGCTGCTTTGACATGACTACATGTCCTGTAGTTGTGTGCTGTTATGCCACCTTGAATGAGAGCACAGCCACTGCCATGCTGTATGGATTTCTATTAGAACAAGAGCCAGAGAGGTGGGGCGAAGTAAAGAAGCTGAGAAAATTGCATCACAAATCGCCAGCAGCACTGGAAACTTTTGTGGCAGATATACAGTGGGGGAAATAAGTATTAGACACGTCAACATTATTTTGAGTAAATATATATCCAATAAAGCAATAAGTCTTTATATGAATTTTTTTGCCAGACTTTGGTATTAACTCAAGGAATCCAGACACACAAGTAAATCAAAACATATAAGTCCACAAATAAAGCTATTTATAATAAAGTGGAATGCAACGGGAAAGAAATATGGAACACACTAAGAAAAAGCTGTACACTAAGGCAAGAAACGAGCTGAAATCCAGTTGTTACACTTTCCAGCAAGACAGCAGACAAAAGATAAAGCAAATGAAGCTCACCGTTAGTTTCTGAGAAAGAAAATCGAGGTGTTAACTTATCTCTAAGTTTACAAGAAGGCCCTTCAGACTCTTCAAGATTTAAAAGAATCAGTTTGAATGAATTATCCAAAGTCACACTACAGTTTTAGTTAGGATGTTAATTTATTTTCCCTGTTTCATACCACTTTACTGCACATAACTGCTTTGTGGACTTAAATGTTTGGGTTTCTTGAGTTATTGCAAAAGTCTGGTGAAAACTAAGTCAACATTTTTTTTCTTAACTTACCAAGAGGTGACTTGTGAGGATTGTGGTGATTTATTTCAGTAACCATGCTGACAGATGTAGATATGCTGTTCTCGGTACAGCGTGGGTGTTTATTATCGTAACCAAACAACCAAACTCAGGTACGCTTGTATGTCTTTTCATTTTAAGTTGTGAGTCTGTGGTTATAAAGAGTTTTAACCCTAACCCTAACCCTAACCCTAACCACTTCTGGAGCTATCTTCAAGTGGACATTTGAGGAAGTGCAGTTTTTCAGTTCAGTATTTGGACGTTTATGGGCATTCTCTATTGTTTTGATCCAGCCACAGTTATAGACCACACACACCTGCTCCTTAGCAAACTGACACAACATTATTAATACTCGTGATGCTGTTATTTCTCCATTAGCATTCACAATGGCAATGGAGGTAATTATTAAAGCTTCTAGGTGGGTTGTAGGTGGAGAGAGGCGGCAGGATGGGACGCATCTTACACCAATTAGGGCATACATGATGATATGATGTTAATAACGACAATGGTGCCATGTATGAAAAGAATACTTGAGAGACTTAATAAAAACTTAAAGTGGGCTAGTATGAAAATCAAGCCTAGTAAGGCTAGAAGTATCTCAATAAGTACAGGAAGATTAAGTGATCGAAAGTTTGTAATAGATGAGGGGAAAATTCCAATAATTAGGGAAAAACCAGTAAAGGGCCTAGTTAGGTGGTACAAGGCAGATTTGCATGATGGAGAACAGGTAGTACAGTATCGAAAGGATGTTGCTGAGGGACTGGATAGAATAGATAAATCAGGACTTCCAGGGAAGTTGAAGCTGTGGTGTTTGTAGTTTGGATTATTTCCTAAATTCCTAAATAATTCCTAAACTAGTAAGCTTTTACATTAGGAAGTTGCTCGGTGTTCCGAGATGTTCAAGCACTGTGGCACTGTATGAGAAAGGCATTCTTCAGCTCCCAGTATCCAGTCTAGTGGATTAGAAGATTAGAAGAGGAGGCTAGTTGTGAAGCAGGTTTGGAGACAGGAGGAAATATTTAGGAGTGCGAGGCCAGTGGCTCAGGCTAAGCAGGGACCGTGGTTGAACTGGGAAGGTGCAGAGAAGAAAAAGCTTACTTGGAAAGAGCTGTGGAGTATGGAGGAAAGTAGTATTACATTTTTGATAGGGGCAACATATGATGTATTGCCAACTCCCCAGAACCTAAAACTCTGGGTAAATGGAGACCCGTAATGTTAGTTGCGTTCAGGTACTGCAACTCTAAAGCACATCTTGTTGTAAGGTTGTAAGGTTAGTCTGTCACAAGGCCGATATACGTGGCGACATAACCAGGTTTTAAAAAGCTTAGCTGCAGGCTTTGAAGCTATACAGAGGCAGGCAAATTTAGGAGGGTCCAAGACAAAGAGAGTTGCAATTCAGTTTGTTCAAGAAGGAGGGAAAGTTAATAAGATAATAAGGAGACAAGGAAGCTTAGAGGATGCAAGTGACTGGGAGCTGCAGGTAGATTTAGGAGGAAAGCATGTTGTTTCCCAGGAAATACCCTGTACAAATTTAAGGCCTGATATAATTTTGTGGTCTAGGAGTAGAATGACAGTATATTCAGTTGAAATTCAGGAAAAACCTCAGGTATGCAGATCTAGGTAAGGATGCTAAGCAGCGAGGGTGGAAGGTTAGGATTTGTCCAGTGGAAGTAGGATGTAGAGTGTTTCTGGCCAGATTTGGTGTTGCTTTGTTGAGGGAGTTAGGAGGAAGGGGACAGAGGGTGAGGAAAATAGTGAAGGAAATGTCGGATGAAGCAATAAGATCCAGTCAGTGGATTTGGATTAGAAGAAGTAATAGTAGCTGGGGGCCCAGCAGGGGGAGCTCTTAAGATAGACAGACTCCAGGGAGAAGCAGCGGAAGAAATCCAGGAAGGGGAAGTGTATTTAAGTGGAGGGTGTGGCCTGTTTGAGCCTCTTTGAGACCATGTGGTTAGTCCAGGTGAGTTGGCCTGTGTTGGTTTGATTTGGCTTGATTATAGGACTGCTCAGGTTTGGGTGCTGAATCTGCTAGTGTAGCTTTTCCTCCACCTCCTGCACCCTCTATACTTTCATGCCCCCTACCCGAACCAGGGTCTGTATCCCCACCCCGCTCTCACTGGTGCAGTTGGTGAGAGGTCAGAGTAGTTGACAGTAGGGCTGCTTGAGATAGTTATCTTTGTGTGAGGAGCGGTGATGGCTGGCATTAGGGGGTGACTCTGGGACGCCAGTGTTCATGGTCTAGCCTTCTGGAGGTGTTGTGGGCCTAACTAGACGAAACACCGGTGAAAGGAGGTTCTCATCTGATGACTCCAAAGACATGATAGCTATCACCGCTCACTGGCCTAGTTGGATATTATCTGTAGGACACATAGGGCAGGGCGAAAGGTTGTTGTTAGAGAGTTAGACACTGAGTCTGGTCCATTTTTTGTCGCACAAGTTTCTTGTGTTTACTCTAAATGTCACAAAACAGCTGCAAACACTTGACAAACAGCTGTCCTGGGTTGACAGCTAATCGCAATGTGACTTAGATTAAAAGAAATTAAATAAAATTGCTGATTCTTCACTCAAAAGCCCTTTCATTGTGATGAGAGAAAACAGGTGGAGCATGAAATGAAATGGAAAAAAAGGGACAAGGTGAGACAGAGAAAATGAAAGTGGCGTGAACGAGAAAAAGAGAGCTTCTCTGTCCAGCTTGGAATAACACGAGAAGAAAATTAAGGAAACGCATGTCTCTGTGTTGGTATCCTTCTCTTGAGCAATCATTAAGGCGCTGCATCATTCAGCACAGTCTGTTTACAGTCCCCCCCCCCCCCCACCTCTTCCTTTTGTATCTACTTTTACATCAGCACATGCATACAGGCGTTTTGTTGACTTTTGTCAAAGTGTGCAAAGGAGTGTCTCATTGATGTCACACTTCATTCATATTCAAATATGCAGCCTGATCTATACTTTCATGCTTCTATTCTGCATAGCCTCTGGGCAGTTACTGGGAAATAAGTGGTGTAAAAGCCATGGGGAAATGTTTCAGGTGGCTCGCTGACAATGGCCATGAGAGCATGCCATTGGGACAAAACAAAAGGTTTGAGATGAGTAATTACACCTTCATTTTTAATTGCTGCAATCCAAATGTGCGCCACATTCACCTCCGCAGCCCTTTGCAAGTGATGTAAATATTTGAATTTCCACTCACACTAATGCGCTAATGATAGATTGTCTTACTCCACAAGTGTTAATTCATGTCAACTGACGTAATAAGCAAGCGGATGTGCTTGTCCGTTCTGCTATGTAGTGTTCATCTGACTAAGAATATTCAATTTCAAACCAGCTATTGAATTTTAAGAGGAAGCAATAAGCCTCTAGTTTTGTTGAGTATTTGCTGTTTGCCTAGAAAATTGCTGATATGGGTAACAAATGGCTGCAAGGTGTTTGAGACAGTTGTGTTTATATCTCTGATCGCATTTGCTGTGCCGTCTGTGTGAGGAAATTGCTTGAAGGGCTTTTAAATGTAGAATAAATGACAAACAGAACTGTACTGTTGTGTTATGTTCGATTAAACTGCATGCTCGATGATGACAGGGACAGAGGAAGATGCACATGCCTGAACAAGCTGTAAGTTAAGTCAACACAAATAAATTCTCTGCTCTTTATTAAGTCTTGGTTTTTCACTGAAGGTCTTGTTGCTTATCTCGACCTGAAAATAATGCAACGTCACACCATTCTTACAAGGCAGCAGCTCACCAGCTTGTGATTTTCTCAAGAATCTCTAAAATGTGAGGGGGCAAGCAATATGAAGACTTAATAGTGCCTTCTGAGCGCGCTTACATTGAAAGTATCACAAATTTGGCACAGGTGTGGAATTTAGATCACTTGATTTCTTTGTTGTTCACCATATTGATGCACTTTTATTTAAAGTGCATGTAATATTTTTGTGCACAATCAAACCCCCCCTATATTTTTGGCCAAAACACAAATTCGGACATGATACTTTATAGAATATAGGAAACCACCAAGGGGAGGGAAAAAAAAAAAAAAAAAAAAGGATAGACTGTAGGTGACAGGGACCAGGAGAGCAGGGAGTAAAGACACAGCAGAAATCAACACCACAAACACATTCAGATCAGCCTCTGGGAGGTACAGGTTACTGAAGCACCTTCACCACCTGTAGCCATTTTGGCTTGAGAAGACAGAACTAGCTTTTTCAGAAAATTCCCCATAAGAAAATATATGCATATTTAAGCCAGAGTCCACTGGCAGTAAATAAATGATGTCTCTTTTCCATCAGGAGTAAAGTCATTGTCATTGCAGCAACACGATCCACTTTATTGTAGCACAAGAAAGAGTTCACCAAGCTTTCACTGAGCCAGAGTTTCATTTGACCAACAACCTCCTTTCCTGACCCTAAACAAGTTGCTACTATTTAACGTAGATAGTGGTTAATGCTGTCGCCTCACAGCCAGAAGGGGCTGGATTCAAACCTCTCCTTGTACCTGCATGGGTTCCCACCTGGTATTCCTTCCATAGTCCAAACGCATGGACTTCATCTTATCCAGGGTGGGGTCGCGCAGGCAGCAGCTGCAGCAGACGACCCCAAACTTCCCTTTCCCAGGCCACATCAGCCAGCTCTGCCTGGGGGATCCTAAGGCCCTCCCAGGCCAGTGTGGAGATATAATCTCCCCACCTGGTCCTCAGCCTGCCCCGTGGCCTCCTCCCAGCTAGACATGCCAGGAACACCTCCCTTGGGTGGGGTCCCAGTGGCATCCTTATCAGATTCCCTTTCCATGTGATGGAGCAGCGGCTCTACTCCGAGTCCCTCACAGATGGCCGAGCTTCTCTCCCTATCTCTAAGGGATCTAAGGGAGAAGCCAGCCAACTTCCTGAGTAAAACCCATTTTGGCCACTTGTTACCACGATCTTGTTCTTTCAGTCATGACCCCCTGCTCATGACCATAGGTGAGGGTAAGAACAAAGACTGGCTGTTAGATAGAGAGCTTTGCCTTCTGGCTCAGCTCCCTCTTTGTCACAACAGCGCGGTAGAGAGGACACAACACCGCCCCTGCTGCTCCGATTCTCTGGCCAATCTCATGCTCCATTTTACCCTCACTCATGAACAAGACCCCGAGATCCTTAGAACGCCTTCACTTGGGCTAAGGACTCATTTACTACCCGGAGAACACAGTCTACCAGTTTCCTGCTAAGAATTATGGCCTTTGATTTGGAGGTGCTGATCCTCATTCCAGCCACTTCACACTCAGCTGCAACCTTGTCCAGTGAGTGCTGGAGGTCACAGACCAATGGCGCCAATAGGACCACATCATCCGCAAAAAGCAGGGATGTGACCCTCAGCTGCCCGAACTGCAGCCTTCCTCACCCACAACCACGCTTGTCCATGAAAGTCACAAACAAGATTGGTGACAAAGCACAGCACTGGTGGAGGCCAAGCCCCACCAGAAACAAGTCCAACTTATTTCCGAAGACTGGGACACAGCTCTTGCTTTGGGAATACAGGGATTGGATAGCTCTCATGTTAACTGGATGGGCATACTCCCAGGCCCCCTCCAGGATACGTACAAGAGAAAAGATCTTGTCCGTTGTTCCACAACCAGGACAGAATCCACATTGTTCCTCTTCAATCTGAGGTTCAACAATCAGCCGGACCCTCCTGTCCAGCACCTTGGAGTAAACTTTCCCAGGGAGGCTGAGGAGTGTGATGCCCTGGTAATTGGCACATATCCTCTGGTCCCCCTTTTTAAACAAGGGAACCACCACCCCATTGCCACTGTCGCGGACTTCCACGCAATGTTGAAGAGACGCGTCAACCATGGCAGCTCCTCAACACCCAGAGCCTTCAGCATTTCCCGATGGATCTCATCAATCCCTGGGACTTTGCCACTGAGTTGTTGAACTACCTCAGTGACCTCCTCCCGGGAGATCGATGCTGATCCTCCATCACCCTCCAGCTCTGCCTCCACCCCATAGGACATGCAAGCTGGGTGCAGGAGTTCCTCAAACTGCTCTTTCCACCAACCGACCACCTCCTCATCTGAGGTCAACAGTGACCCATCCTTACCAGTGTTATAGATGGATGATAACTGTTGTGCTGAGTCATGTAGAAAGAGGCCTCAGATTGAGAAGCAACTCGACGCACAACTACAGCCGTTTTCACAACTCTCATATAACTGAGATCCGTGGTAGCTGTGCTACATTCAGGGAGTTGACAGGGGACCGGTCCTTGTGTTTAGCATGCACTTCATGTCTTTGTGGTAGAACATTAGACGTGACGAGCGCCGTTAAGGCATTATTGAGTCCATTCGTTTGTGTATGCTGCATTTGACACATTCAGCCAAAAGTCTGGTACAATGCTTCACAAGATTGTTATTCTGGGCCATCTGTGTAAATAAGAGGTTTTACCTTGCAATCTATTCTACGACTGAGCCCTTTCTCTACATTTGATCCCTTCCACAGCTTTCACTGTCTGCCATCCTTCAGGTATTTAGGCTGCTGGTCACCAGTCATACACACTTTCCACCTGTCCCCTTGCTTTTAAGACTTAATGCATATGATGGAGGTTGACATTAAATTACTATCAATCTATCTCAGTTTTTTTTTTGTTCCTGCTAAAAAGACTTTTGCAGACAGTTACAGGAATACTATAACACTGTGTATATGTAGCATTTGATGGCTACATATACATGCTGCTCACTGAAAATCCAATAATGTTACATTTGCAAATTGGGTCGATCCATCTGCATGACTGCGTGAGACTCTGATTATATTCCAGCGATTATGCACAGACTAAGCAAAAAAAATATGCAGACTTGTATAATTTTAGTCATGTTATTGATGATCATATACACATTTTAATCTATCTCTGACACCGCAGACACTACAGGAGCTTCCACACATTAACTGTAGTCACTGAACTCTTTGTTTAGGAACCAAGCTCCTGTCCTAGTGTCTTCTTTCTCTGACACTTTTTGTACCGGCTTAAATATGTAAAAGCTATCGTACAAAGAATATTTGAAAGTGGTTTTATTGCTACATGTGCACAAAAGTTATGTCTTTATTCTCCTGAGGCATTTTTTTTTTAATGGATTTTCTTTCTTTATTTCGTTTACTTATTCAGGGATCCTTTTTTTTTCCTTCCCCTGGTTATGTATAATCGCCCATTTGATCATTAGTTTCTATGAAACTATTTGTTACCTAGATTACAAAAAACTACATAAATAAGTTTGGAGAGACTTCACTCAAGGAGGGCATTGTAGTGATAATTGAAAAATTCCCCATGATTGCCTGAGAGCTCAGCGCCCTCTTAAATAGTCCATGTTGGCATAATTTAGTGTTTTATTTTTTTCCATTCATCCTTTTCACACTGGAAAGCCATTGATAATATTTGTATGCCGGAATAGTTAAATTTCCTGGTGCAGTGAATAATTACTAAACTGTATTTGCAGCGCTGCCACCGAAAGAGGGAAAACATTAACACTGTTCACAACCTGCAGGGCGAGCAGTCTTCCTTCTTCATTTACACTCAATTGAAGCACTTTGGTTTTGCCTAAATTTTAATAATCTAACCCATCAGCCTTATCAGGCATCATCAAGCGGATGACCGCTTGTGGCGGTAAGCGTGTTGCGTCATTTCCGGTCACTGGCGGTTATGCTCTCTGCTGTGCTCTGTCATCTTGTGTGTTTTTTCCACTGTTCTTCTGATATTATTTCCTAATTCACTCGATTAAAATTATTGTCACACCAACACTAGGTTGTCAAGTAAGTCAATATCTCCCCTTTCTCCAAAGATTAGAACCGGTTCTGCTCCTCCGCTAATCAAACTACCCAATTAGCAATGTCCTCTAGCTCTGTCTCCACTCTCGCTTCCTTTGTCCTTTGTCGTCTTCTCTCCTGTTCTGTGTGCCTCATCAAATCAAATCAAATCAAATCAGATTTATTTGTATAGCGCCAAATCATAACAAAGTTACATCAAGGCACTTTACATATAGAGCAGGTCTAGGCCAAACTGTTTGTAAAATTATTTAAAGAGACCCAACAGATCCCCCCATGAGCAAGCACTTGGCAACAGTGGCAAGGAAAAACGTCCTTTAAGAGGCAGAAACCTTGAGCAGAACCAGGCTCAGGGGGGGCAGCCATCTGCCTCGACCGGTTGGGTTGAGAGTGGGGGAGTGGGAGAGTGGGAGAGAGAGAGAGAGAGAGAGAGAGAGAGAGAGAGAGAGAGATTTGATTTTTAAGCTAACTTTATTTAGCTCATTTTCACAGACATGTTTAAAAACATTTTAGTCTTTTGTCACACAGCCTGCACCGAGCAGAGGACCAGACCTGGAGTCCAGATCTCCCTGAACTGGTTCAGGTCTGCATCTCCCTGTCATATTTAAAATCAATCATCACTCTGGCTTTAACCATCCTGCTGAACAGGAGGACCAGGTCAGTGTCCACATTGTCCTCCATCTTCCTCTTCCTGGAGATGTAGATAGCCAGTTTAGCCTGTCCCAGGATGAAGTTGATCATTTGGCTCCTGTGTTTGGTGGCCCTCCTGTATCTGAAGCCCAGGATGAAGGTCTGGAGGGAGAACACCTCTCCTCCTTTCCTGAGTAGTGTGTCCAGCTGGGAGAACAGGGGGCCGAGCCGAGGACACTGTGAGAAACAGTGGAAGACCGTTTCTATGGCACCACAGAAGGGGCACTTGTTGAAGGTGGACGGGTCGAGGATGGAGACGAAGGCGTTCACTGCCAGGATCCCGTGGAGGAGTCTCCATTGGAGGTCAGCCACCTTTTTGGTGAGTGGAGGTTTTTAGAGGCTCCTCCACTCAGGCCGGACCTCCTCACCTAGGCCCAGGTGAGCTCTCCAGGGGGAGTCGGCTCTCTGCAGCTTCTTTTTGTTCAGACACTCCACCATCAGCGCTGACAGGATTTTACCATTAGCCTCACCCAGGTTCACCTCCAACCGGCTACTTGAACTTTGACCCCCAGCAGAACATCCAGGGCGGGCAATAATGGGGGGGGGGAGGGGTCTTCGGGACATGGTGTGGTCATGCCAGCGCTGTGGTCCGTTAGCAGGAGAAGCTCATGTGGGGTCAGAGTGCCCCTCCAGTGGTCCAGCAGCCTGCCCAGGATCCGCTCCGACCTCCGTCCCAAAGCGACTGCCAGGCGTGCTGCGTCCCTCAGCTGTGGCCCGGTGAGGGTGATCATGTCGCCCAGAGTTAAAATCCCTGCGCTGCTGAACACCTCGCTGACCGCAGCAGTCTCTGTGTGAACTGGAGCCTGAAGGCAGCACACCTGCTGGCCAGGTGCACCAGCCCCTGCCTCCCCCTCCTCCTTGGGGAGGAACAAGAGTGCTTGTGGGAGCCAGTGCAGCTTGTCCCAAAAGAAGTTCACCAGTGCTGCTAAGATCCTGGAGAGCAGGCCAGCTTATGCCACAAAGAGGAGGACACCAGGTTGTTAACCACTAGTGTCCTTCCTCTGTAAGACATGCTGGGCAGGAGCCACCCCCACTGCCTCAGTCTGCCCTGTGTGGACTCCAAGGCTCCGTCCCAGTTCTTTTTTAAAAACAGTTCGTCACCTAAAAACACCCCCAAGTACTTTAACCCTCCCGTCCTCCAACACAGCCCCCCTGGTAAAACCAGCTCATCTAGAGAGTCTTTTCTGACTGCTACAGCTTCGCTCTTTTTCCAGTTCACTCTGGCTGAAGACAGTTTGTTAAAAAGGGCCACGTTCTCCTCTAAAACACAGATGTCTGTCTGAGTATTTAAAACTATGATCAGGTCGTCAGCGTACGCCGACAGCTTAACTGCTGCGGGGCATCCAGGGAAGACCACTCCCCCCAGCCCCTCCCTCAGCCTGTGTAGCAGGGGCTCTATGGCCAGGGAGTACAGCATCCCTGAGAGAGGACACCCCTGCCTCACCCCCCTTTGGACTGAGAAAGGTGCAGCCAGACCACCGTTGATTTTCAGTATGCTCGCAGCGTCACGGTACAGCACCTGAATCCCGGCTATGAAACCTGGGCTGAACCCAAAAGCACCGAGCGTCTGCCACAGATACTGGTGTTCGACCCGGTCAAAAGCCTTCTCCTGGTCTATGGAAAGACTAGTGTCCACGTCTAATGAGCTGGAGAGCTCCAAAATGTGGCGAATTAAGGTGACGACGTCACTTATGGTCCTGCCGGGCACACAGTAACTCTGGTCCACATGAACGACCTTGGCCATCACCTCTCTGAGCCACCGGGCCAGAGCTTTGGCCAGGACTTTATAGTCCCCACACAGTAAGGAGACTGGCCTCCAGTTCCTCAGGTCCTGCAGGTCACCCTTTTTGGGGAGCAGGGTGATGACAGCTCTCCTGCAGCTCTGAGGTAACAGTCCGGTCGTCAGGCTCTCCTGGAACACCTCCAGCATGTCTGGTCCCAGCACAGACCAGAAGGCCTTATAGAAGTCCACTGGGAGACCGTCGATTCCAGGAGCTTTTCCACTGGCGAGGCTCATAAGGGCTGCGTTCAGCTCCGCCACAGTCAGCGGGGCCTCCAGCATGGTGTTGGATGGTGCTGTCACCTGTGGCAGGCTAGAGGGGAAGGCCGCAGCCAGCTCAGGGTCCTCCACCAGCTCCTTCTTGTACAGCTCCTGACAGAACTGTTTAGTCAGAGTCTTTCCCCACTCCCACCACTGCTGCACTGAGGAGAACGTGGACTTCCTCTCTCTGTGTGAGGACCATAAAACCCTAAAAGCTTCTCTAAAAGAGCTGTCTGATAAAAGAGCTGTGTTAAAATGCCAGTAGGCGCTGGGGGTCTTTACGTTCTGGATAAAAAAACAACAGTGAACCAGAGAGTGATCAGACAGGCCAACAGGGACAATGTGACAGCTTTTAAAAATGCTAAAATGGTGCTTAAAACAGTAAAAGCGGTCCAACCTGGCCAGAGAGACAGAGTTGTCTTTAAAATGAGTCCAGGTGAACTGTCTGTCCCTCACGTTAAAACCTCTCCACACATCCTTCAGCTCGTGGGTTTCCATCAGGCGTTTGAGCCGAGCAGAGGAAGCAGGATAAGGCTCCAGGTGATTCCTGTCAGGACCTGTTGTCTTCAGTGCAGTTAAAATCACCCCCCAGGAATAAATATTCATCAGCACAGTCACTCAAGGACTTACATAAAACATCAAAAAAACTCCATCCTTTCTGTGCTTAAAACCGGAACATAAATACAGATAAGTCATTTTTACATTTTTGTACAAAGCTATGACTTTTAAAATGTGTCCTAATAAAATATGCTCTACCTCCACGGAGCGAGGACTAAAAGTTCTAGACCACCTCGGCACTGTTGGATCTCTTGTGGCTCAGGAAGACCCACCCCAGGCTATTCCTTCTTCCAGTCCCCCTCAATTTCTGGGGTGCTGTGAGTCGCTTCGATAAAAACCACATCAAGTTTTTTGAGCTCAAACAGTTTAAATCAGCAGCTCTCTTGGCCTCGCTCCTCGCTCCGTTAATGTTAAAAGATCCGATGTGGATGTTCGACATGGTGGAGGTAAAAAAAGGACACACTAGAAGAAGCACAGACAGTCAAAAAGGTGGAGTTAAGAACAGTCATCATCTTCCTCCTCCTCCTCATCATCATCGTCATCATGAGAGAGGGCATATCTGGCCTTTGTGACCAGGTTTTTGAGCCTGTAGACCTCCTGGGTGCTAAAAACCTGCTCTTTTCTCAGCCGGCTGACAGACTGTATAAAACCATTGAGGTCAGGAAACCCCTCCTCCAGCTTCACTGCCCTCTGACCTTTGGTCTCCCTTAAAAAAAGTCTTTACCCTCTCAAATAAATAGACTGTACATTTTTCCTTTTGGGAAGCAGTCAGGTCGCTGTCCTTCTCCTCATCGGAGGGAGTCAGCAGGATTTTTCTAGTTTTAAAATCCGTTCCATCATCTTCTTCCATCACCTGTTTTTTCCTTTTTCCAGTTTTCAGAGAGAGGCCTGAGTCCTGAGGCCTGAGTCCATTAACGTTTTCTACTGTTGATGTTACCTTAACAGGTGAGTCCGACTCACCTGTTCCCTCCTCTGTCTCCCTGTCTCTGGCCGCATCCGCCGGCGGACCCTGATTCAGGCCGCCATCGGTGGCTCCGGCCCCGGAGCGCCGGTCCCCCCTGTCGGTAAGTCCGAGGCCGGACCGCCAACCGCAGCCGCAGCCGGCGGACCGGAGCTCGGAACCCCAGCCGGTCCCCTGGCCTCGGGGCAGGCCAGCACCAGGTGTCCCTCATCCTACATCCTAAACATCCCCCACATCCTAAACATTTCATGGCATCAGATGTAACAAACACCATGTATCCGAACCCGTCCACCCTGAAGGTCAGGGTCAGGTTCAGGGGGGACTATGTGTCCTTCAGAACCATGTGGACCTGTCTCCTGTGACAGACCACATGCCGCAGCTTCGGGGACTTACAGCCCAGCGGCACCATTCTAATGGGCCCGACCATCTGCCCGTACCGGGACAGGGCTTTGGCCAGGTCCTCGTTTTTGATGAAGGGGGGGATGTTACTAATAATTACCCTCTTGGTGGGGGTCTCCAGCGGCTGCACCGGAGTGAACGCTCCCCCCACCGTGATTCCCTTCTCCACCACCTGCTCCACCTTCCGAACCTCATCTAGGAACAGGACTACGGCTCCGTTCACCCTGGAGGCCGACTTGACGCTGTCATAGCCGACCTCCTCCCCCACAGCCAGGGCCACCTCCTCCACGGTGTGCGGACAGCCGGGCACCTTAACGCTGTGCTTCCGCGACAGCCGGGAGAACTCGGCGGCGTTCCCCGCCATGCTGCAGGGACGCCACCGCCCAGACAAAGCCCGGCCGGAAAACTCCCCACACACACACAAAGACACCAAACAACACCAAACAAATAAACACAAACACTAAACAAACAACTTAGACCCACTTACACTTAAACAAAATTCAAAAATACAAGCTATAAGTATAGTTTTAAGTTAAATTCGCTCTGATCACTGTCAGCACGCTCTGCTCAGACTCAGAGAGAGAGAGAGAGAGAGAGAGAGACATTGGGGGGGGGGTGTAGGCAGGAACATGTTGCTGCATGGAGTTGAACTGCAGTACAGAATTCATGAAATATGGGACCAGCAGGTGTTGCAGGAACATGGGATGGCAGTGAGTCACCACCTGCAGGATGAGGACAGGGAGAGAGAGGAGAGGAACTGGGAGAGACAGAGACTTTGGCAGAACATGGTTAGTAAATGAAGTATAAATGCTTAGAACTGGGTGAAACTGTTTTTTTTTTTTTTGTTTTTTTTTTTGTTTTTGTTTTTTTTAAGAAGGATGGTTCTTATCAACGCATGCAAGGGGGGAGGGAGAGAGAAGGAGAGGGGGAGAGGGAGGGGGAGAGAGAGAGAGAGAGAGAGAGAGAGAGAGAGAGAGAGAGAGAGAAGCTCAGTCCTTCCCCCAGCAGCCTAGGCCTACAGCAGCATAGCTAAAGAATAGAGTAGTAGACTTTAACTTTTTAACTATAAGCTCTGTCATACAGGAAAGTTTTAAGCCTGGTCTTGAAAATTAAAGAGTCCCCCCGGACCGATGCTGGAAGTTGGTTCCATAGAAGAGGAGCCTGATAACTGAACGATCTGCCTCCAGATTTACTCTTGAAGACTCTAGGAACCACAAGTAAATGTGTAGTTATCCTTCTGCCTCCTTTTATGATAGCAGCTCTTGTCATAGATGCAGGATGATGGCAGAAATGGAGGCGAAAATTAATGAGTTAGAATTACGGCTCCGCACTTTAGCCAGCCCAACTTATGCTAGTGTACCTAGCCTCCCCCCTCTAGGCGTGCGGGCCGACCTAGACGAGCTCATACGGCAGCTGAGATAGTTTCCTCCCCCCAGTGGCTCCCGAGCAGCCGGGATCTAGTCAGGGCGGCTGGGTGACTGTCCGAGACAAGAGGCATAGTCGTAGGCAGCAGCCCCCGGTTCACCACCGACCAGTTCACGTTTCCAACAGGTTCTCCCCTCTCAGCAACACCCCCGCTGAAAAGCCGACTCTAGTGATTGGTGATTTTATTCTGAGGAACGTGAAGTTAGCGACACCGGCGGCCATAGTGAAGTGTATCCCGGGGGCCAGAGCAAGCGACATCCAGTCTTATCTGAAACTGCTGGCTAAGGGTAAATGTAAATATGCTAATATTGTTATTCACGTCGGCAGTAACGACACCCGACTTCACCAGTTTGAAGTCACAAAAATTAATGTGTAATCAGTGTGTACTAACTGCTGGCTGTCGAGGTGGTGTCCTGAAAACAACGTAGGCTACATAGATAACTGGAAGTCTTTCTGGGGGAGACCTGGTCTGATTACGAGAGATGGTGTCCATCCCACCGTGGACGGGGCCGCTCTCATTTCTAGGAATATGGCCGATTTTATTAGAAATCCAAAACCCTGACAATCCTGAGTCGAGACCAGGAGGCAGAGCCGCAGTTTAACACGCTCCTCTGCGCCTCAGTCAGAGCGGTCATCTGCCGAGAATAGAATAGAGTCTCTGTCTATGTTTAGCTCTATAGAAACTGTGTCTGTCCCCCAACCACATAAATTTAGAAAAGTTAATAAACCCAAATTAAACAGAAGAGGAGCTAAAAACAAAAACTGAAATGAAAACAGCCAAAAAGTCAGTCTCAAATAACACTGCAATCAAATGTGGACTGTTGAACATTCGATCATTATCATCAAAATCTCTACTAGTAAATGATCTCATTGCTGATCATCATATTGATTTATTTTGTATAACTGAAACGTGGCTGCAGCAGGATGAGTATGTTAGCATTAATGAAGCTACACCCTTCATGTTAACTTTCATATCCCTCGTACCACAGGTCGAGGAGGGGGGGGTGGCTGCAATATTTCAGTCAAGCCTTTTAATCAACCCCAGACCAAAATCTGGCTGCAGGTCTTTTGAAAGCCTCACTCTTAGTCTTTCCCACTCAGACTGGAAAGGTGAAAAACCAGTTCTGTTAGTTACAGTGTACCGTCCACCTGGTCCGTACTCAGAATTCCTATCAGAGTTTTCTGAGTTTATATCAGAGTTAGTACTCTAATAAAATAAAATAATTATTCTGGGAGATTTCAATATACATGTAGATGTAGAAAGCGACAGCCTTACTTCTGGGTTTCTTTCCCTACTAGACTCAATTGGCTTTTCCCAGCAGGTGAATGAACCCACTCACTTCTACAATCATATCCTTGATCTTGTTCTAACATATGGCATTGGAATTGACAAGCTAACAATTCTTCCCCAAAACTCTCTCCTGACTGACCATCACCTTATTACATTTGAGTTTACTTTAATGGGCTCCACAGCATTGAGGAATAAATTCAGCTATAGAAGATGTTTATCTGAAGCTGCTGTGGCTAAATTTAAAGAGAACATTCGCTCATCATTCCCAACAATGCCATATCTAAATTCAAATGAGGATTTCTCCCATACACAGGTTGATGACTTTGTGATTAGCACTATGGCCACACTGTGTTCAAATCTCGCCAATGCCGCCCCTCTCAAAAAGAAAGTATTCAATCTGAGGAGGCTGGCTCCCTGGTATAATTCCCAAATTCATGCCTTAAAGCAGACATCAAGGAAATTAGAAAGAAATTAGCTTTCCAGTAAGTTAGAAGAGTCTCACAGAGCCTGAAAAGATAGCCAAAAAACATATAAAAAAGCTCTCCTCAGTGCTAGAAATTCATATTACTCAGCACTCATACAGGAAAACAAGAACAACCCCAGGTTTCTCTTCAGCACTGTAGCCAGGCTGACAGAGAGCCATAGCCCAGTTGAACCAGTGATCCCCTTAGCTCTCAGCATTGATGATTTTATGGACTTTTTTACAGATAAAATTCTCACGATCAGAGAAAGAATTAATCAGCTCTTGCCTACGTTAGATAAAAATCCCCTACTGAATACAGCAACTGCTGAATCAGCTGTGGCGCCTCATTTACATCTGGAATCATTCTCACCTCTGAATCTCTCAGAGCTAGCTTCTATAGTTTCATCATCCAGATCATCAACCTGTCTATTAGACCCAGCACCAACTAGCCTCTTTAAAGAGATTTTTTTTTTACTGAGCCGTTCAATCTGGATTTGATTAATCTCACTTTATTTCTGGGTTATGTACCTCAGGCACTTAAGACCGCAGTCATCAAACCCCAGCTTAAAATCTAATTAATCTTGATCCAGATGTTTTGGCAAACTATAGACCCATATCGAACCTTCCATTTATTTCTAAAATTATTGAGAAAGCTGTAGTAAAACAACTATACAACCATCTGGATGGGAACAGTTTGTTTGAACAGTTTCAGTCAGGATTTAGAGCCCATCATAGCACAGAAACAGCGCTGGTTAAAGTCTCCAATGACATTCTAATGGCCTCAGACAATGGATCTGCCTCCATACTTCTCCTTCTAGATCTTAGTGCTGCATTCAACACCATAGATCATAAAATTTTACTACAGAGACTGGAACATGAAATTGGAATTAAAGGAAGTGCACTAAGGTGGTTCATTTCCTACTTATCAGATAGACATCAGTTTGTTCATGTAAACAACAGCTCCTCCTCATGTACTGTAGTCAGTCATGGAGTCCCGCAGGGTTCGATACTTGGACCAATCCTCTTTTGGCTTTATCTGCTTCCTCTAGGCAACATTATCAGGAAACACAGCATCAACTTCCACTGCTATGCAGATGATACTCAGCTGTACCTATCAATGAAGCCAAATGAAGTCACTCAGATAGTCAGACTGCAGGCATGTCTTGAAGACATAAAAGTCTGGATGACTGGAAATTTTTTACTTCTCAACTCTGACAAAACAGAAGTTATTGTACTTGGCCTTAAGAACCTCAGAAAAATACTATCTAATCATCTCATCAGTCTGGATGGCATCACTTTGGCTTCCAGCTCCATTGTAAGAAACCTTGGAGTAATTTTTGACCAGGACATGTCCTTTGCCCGACTAACTTGTTTAATGTGAGGGACAGCTTTCTTCCACCTGAGAAACATTAGGGAAATCAGAAACACCCTTTCTCAGGATGATGCAGAAAAACTAGTCCATGCATTTGTAGCTTCTAGGCTGGACTACTGTAACTCATTACTATCTGGATGTCCAAACAGATCTCTAAAAGGCCTTCAGCTGATTCAGAACGCTGCTGCACGAATATTAACAGGAACTAGGAAAACAGATCATATCTCTCCTGTGTTAGCTGCTCTTCATTGGCTGCCAGTAAAATATAGAGTAGAATTCAAAATCCTTCTTTTAACATATAAAGCTCTTAATGGCCGAGTTCCATCATATCTCAGAGAGCTCATAGTTCCTTACTGTCCTAGCAGGCCACTCTGCTCTCTAGATGGAGGTTTACTTGTGGTTCCTAGGGTCTCCTAGGGACCCCATTGCCTACAATATTTGAGAAATATTGAAATATTTGAGTGAAAATGAAGGTCAATACTGGGAAACTGATGAACAAGAGTGCCAATTTCTGCCACAGTGTTTGCGATTTCAGTCGAATTAATCATTAGACCTGTTGTCATTGAGCATAGAAAACGATCCCATACTAGCTCATTAATGAAGAAATGACAGTGGTCAATCAATAAGTCTCCTGTATAGATGGAGAACCAGCACAATTGTCGAGACCATATTATAAACAGCTTTATGTTGGCTAATGCACCCAGCAAATAAATAATCCATAAGCAGGGCAGTTTAACATACCAGGGTGATGACTTTAATACACATAACCAGGCACTTAAGGATCGGGTGGGGTATAATGCTACTTACAGCAGGATATGTGCACAACGAAATCGGCAGTGATGGGACGTACAAATCTTTTTACTGACTCAGGTCTTGTTCAATAAAATCAGCAAATTTTAAGTAGTTTCATTTCAAGTAGTTTATTCATTGGAACGCGTGTGGTGCTGTAGCTGTCATTTGAGTAATGACTGAAAAAACAAACACTGAAGAGCAACATGGTTTGCTTCACTTGGCATTAATACACAAGTTTGCTTTGGTTAAACTATTGAGCACCCTTTTGGGCCATAGCCTACTGAAGTTGAAATTACTGATTACCTCATTTTCCGGTAGGAGAGCGCTCTATCATAGAAAAATGTAATAGCT
The DNA here is from genome assembly GCF_900963305.1 of Echeneis naucrates. Classification (NCBI taxonomy): domain Eukaryota; kingdom Metazoa; phylum Chordata; class Actinopteri; order Carangiformes; family Echeneidae; genus Echeneis; species Echeneis naucrates. The sequence goes on along the minus strand of NC_042525.1, from coordinate 18,444,862 downwards.
GTCACAGAGATGAGATTTTTTTTCAACCTGGTCACTGAAGACCTGTGGTGTATGAATTTGTTCCAACGGAAAGGCAAATGAAACACCCATCCCATAGCTATATAGCTAATGTTAGCTTTTGTACTAACGTCAGATAGCTCTCCTCACCAGTATTAACAGCATTGGTCATGTTACTGCTGTAACCACGTGAATACTGAACAAAAGACCCAAAGACCCGTAGTTATGAATCAATCCTACACCGAGAAGATGCGGCAGAAAGACCCATCCGTGAACGAATCTGAGCCTGTGGCGCACACGAGGGACCAAAGAACAAATCACTCACTGAGATGACTTGTTAGTTCAAAATGAACAAATGGTTTACCAACGATACATCACAAAATATGGGAAACATGCCCATACCTTTTAACAAATACTCTTTTCCATCCTAATTAAAGCTTTACAACATGAAACAGCGTTCCAGCCTTATCTGAGTAGTGTGACACGGTTTCGCTTGCTTGAGCATACTGACTAAATCATGTTTTCCTCACAGGGGTTAAGTAGGTGTGGGCTCCCAGACTGTTGCTTCAAACCATCACATTCATGTATGTAACTTTGTTATTTGGTAGTTTCCAGATACAACATATGGTGACATAACGTTTACCAGGCACCTTTACCAGCAAACGGTGAAGCTTTGTGTATTTACTGGAAAGGCATACACATGCACACAGCCCCACTTTATCCCAGGATAATATTGTACTTTCAATGACCTAATTATATTGTAAATAGAGCCCAAACAGGGAAATTCTTCAAGGATTCCCACACTCGTGGCTTGACTAATGTGCTTGGTACTCAAACTAATTGAAATACACAATCCATTCATACGCTTATGTATAGCAAAAAAGAAAAAGCAGTTCAATGTCATCTCCTCTTCTATTATCCTCATCTGTCCCAATGAACATTACTGACTGTGTTTGAAGGTAAGAAGTCGGTTCCCATCCTTGTACTTGCAAAATGTGAAGTAGATCTCAGAATGGCAACTTGAGCTTGAGAGTTTGTTTTCCATATGTTTGAAAATACATACAATTGAGACTATTGTCCACAGACGAATGACAGGATCATAAGTAAGTTTCCTTTACCTCAAAGTAAGAAAACCCTCTCCTTTCCAGCACAACTATGGCAGGGGCAAAGCAGAGGGTGGTTGCTTGGGTAGATGGATGAGACAAGCATTGGAACAAAAAACACCATTATAATGAATGTACTGAGGGCCCCAAATGAAAACTAACACAGTGAGGTTTCAGTTAAAGGAATTAATAAACAGCCAAGAAGAACAAACATATTCTGACTCCTAAAATGAAGACAAATTCAGACTGGGAGAGCAAGACATAAGAAATCCAGGCAGAAAGTAAATCAGAACGAAACAGGAGGAAAAGACAGCAGGAAATCCAATATGCACTTGGTTAAACTTCCAACACCGAACTACAAAAACAGAAATGTAAGTTGAAAGGAAACTGACAAGGATAAACAGGAAGACAGGAGACTTAAATATACATGGGAATAAAGACACATTAAGGTTTGGCAGAGGATCCCAAAAAATGGGAAATAAATAAGAAGTATAGCGAACACTCAAGGAAAATTGCTTCAAAATAACACATAAATATATATATCAAAAGTCCACATCAAGAGCACTGCAGTGATCTGTCATCTTTCCTCAAACCATAATATTTCCCTTAATATAACAAGAAATGTATTATAATGAATGCATTTATTTTCATTTCTTTTGTGCCTGAACATAACCAAATTGAAGTTGTGGTTACAGGCTGTTGAAATTAGTTTATTTTGCAGAGCATCTGGGCTCTACTGAAGAGGTAGCATGAGGATCTTTGACATTGGAAGGGAGCTTGCAGAGAGTGGTCGTGGTGGTTCAGCCATCTGGTTTTGATGCCTCACTGGGCAGATTCCATTGCAGGTCTTCAGAAGCTAGGGCACGTTCAACTGGGGTAAACCCGGAACCCACTGGAGAAGTCATATATTAAATCTCAAAAATATGTAAGATAGAGGTACAGACCATATTTAGTAAATCGCTCCTGTCAAATCAAATTCATGGCATGTTGTGCATTTACTGCTTCTGATCAGGATGCACCTTTGATCATCGATTGTGGTATGAAAGTTTACAAAAAAATATATATCTTTATATTAATATCATGAGTGTTTTTGCAGAGTTTTGGGGAGTTCAGTTTCATCGTCTGTCAAGTAGTTGAAAGTCTTTGAGCCTGTCAGTGAACTGACACAAATGTTTAGTTTCTGCATGTCTACGTCTGGCTGTATTTTTGTTCTGCCCTTCATTTCTTATGTTCAGTGGAGGGGAAAAAAGTCAAGTAAAATGTCCAGTGAATACAAACAACTGCATGTAAACAAGTCTCAGATTTTTAAACAGTTAGAAGTTGGAATGCCGTGAAACACAAAGCATTTATATAACCAGTGATTTGATCAAAGGTGCCATATAGTGATATGTGCGTAAACTTGTGAATTCCAACACAATTTTTTCTTTATCTTACTCTGTTTTCAGCATTGTACAAAGAACAGGAAATTGGCCCTGGCTGCATGCATCTGTGAGCAATTGAGTGCATTCGATTACCAATTGTGAGATTAGTTTTTTAACATAATTGCATTTCAGTTGCCACTGTGTCTGCCATACGTTCCTTTATGCGTTACTCATTAAAGATCATATTTGCAATCTTAGACACATCAAAGGGAATTCTGTGTGACAATTCAAACCAAGGTGACTGTGTGACAGCAGAGCTTATCCGCTGTGCTGCATCTCACCTAAGCTCCAAGAAACTCTGATTTACATAGAAATGAGGCTTGCTGCAGTTTTCGTGTGCGTTTTGTGCAGTTGTATGCAGCTCATTCAGGGCTGGGCATCCACTGATTGCAGTCATGTAGTGAAACCTCTTTTCTTCCTCTTTGATTAAAGACGCTACATGGAGAAAATTGTGACTCATCGTTCAATTGATGCTCCTCTGCACGTGCAGGAAAACAGAGTAAAAAGAAACAGAGGTTTCTCCATGGGAAACCTCTCTTCAGCTTCTGTACAATTGGAAAATGCTCTTTGTTTGAGTTGGATTGTTCAATAGACCCCTTCATTGTATAGAAACATTAGCGAGAATGCACGTGCAGCTGGGGGTCAGAAAATGTCAGGGCATAGTAGAGAGCGTGGATGTCGACAATCCTCCAACAAATTATTTGAAATATGTGCTTTCGTTGTCCATTAGGGACCTTGAGGAATATCTAAAGGAAACATTTAACAGAAAGGAAGGAAACGGAATAAAAAATTTTAAACCACTACTATTCTCACAGCCAACTACGCTACAACAAGGCATTGCTTCATGATGGACATTAACTCTGGGATAGCCAGCTAAACCTTGTCACTGGCAACTTGCTGCTATCAAGTGAATTGCCGTCAACACCAATCATTATTCCAATTGGATGGAATGTTGATTGACAGGGGCTGCGCCCAGTCAGAATCCAGGAAAGTCGTAATTCTGTTTATTTTTTTTAAGAGAAACTTGATGGAATAGCAAGCCAAACAGCACAGACCTTTACTATTTACTATGTGTTTAGTTAAATTAGACCAACGGAACGGCCCTTAGTGACATTCCTCCATAGACTTTGGGAGAGTTCAGTTGTTTTCTGACCCCAAGCTGCGTGCACATATTTATGTGATGTTGCACTCTTAGGGGTCTATTAGACCACAGTGGAAAAGCATCTCACCGACTGGCCCAACTGGGAGATAGTCAATTTCAATAATAGTCTTGATTCTGCACTTCCTGTGACTTCTATGCTTTCTGAACAGGCTCCCCCCTCCGTCTCACTCTCACTGTCTCTCTGTCTTCCTCGCTTTGTTGCCAATTCGGTGACTGCTAAATGGACTAATGCATCTCATTCAGTGTGCATGCATCTTCTATCTAAGGCACAAACCAAGTAAGGGCTAAGTTTTTGTTGATCCGAGATCAATATTACTCTAGATAAAGCACTGACACGTTCACATGGTTTCTCAAAATTCAAGATTCAAGATGTTTATTGTCATATGTACAGGAAAATCCATACAATCAAATTCAATTGCCCTTCTGCCTTAGTGAACACGAAAAAAAATCAAATGAACTTAAATCCTTGCCAGTTTTATAAGCAATTGACCACCCAAATAACGGTGGCTTCCTTATATTTTCATAATCTCTGTTATTTCTATCTATCTATGAATCCGCTGACAGATGTTCGCTCATGTAATTGCCTTATCACAGTACATGTGGGCCAACAACTGACAACTGCCATGGGCAACGCACAAAGGTGTGGGTGCTGCTTTGCTTACTTTTACAAGTTTATGCCTCTCATGTCACGCTAGAACTGAAATGATGTGTCTGGCTGATGGGATGCTGCAGCAGCATCCCATCAGCCAGACAGTGCCAGGATAACTCCAGCTCCCCTGCCAGCATCCACAATCATCGTGTTGAATAATGCAGAGCAGAGTCGACTCTTTCTCCCTCTCACACTGCCACTCTGTCTGTGCACGCACAGCAACGGCAATAAGCCCAGTGCAATGCCATCAACATGCTAATTGCATGGAGATAGGTCTTCCCATGGAAAACAGAGTAAAGATGGGCTCTCCACCAGCCACTGACTCATTCATCATAAGCAGGTTACATAGCCTAGGGGATCAATATTAGAGCCATGTGAGCATTCCGTCAATGTCAGCGTCAGCACATTAACGGCAGAAAACATTTACACAGATCCCTTGACATACAGGCATGAACACGTACAGACAAATACACTCCCTGGTTTTGAATCACAACTTCAGACACAGAGGTCTTGATGATTCTCCCTCTGGTAAACATTCCATCTAATGAAGAAAAAGACACAGCTGCGCACAAATTGAGTATTGATAATAACGATCTGACACGAGGATTAAATGGAGGAGAGCAAAAAAATGACTCTTGGTGGTGTCTTTTTGTTCAGGATGATATCTTAGTCTACTTGCAATTCATCAATGGGGGCCAAATAAGACCAATATGTCTTGTCATAATAAGGTGAATTATCTCCTGAGCAGTTCCAGGACCAGTACCATAGATTTTCCAAGTCTCTTGACTCCATTCACAAGAAGATATTCGCCATTTCTTGGCATGATGATGGTAGAAAAGAATGGAAGTCTTACTTAACTTTTAAGAATGTTGATTCCTTTTTTTAGTTTTATTAATGAACATGTCTTTTTTTTCCAATCGCTCCAATTTTGGAACCACTAGTTGGAAAAACCTCTATTGAGGAACAGCCATGGCTCCCTGGTGTCATAGAAATGCATAATAAATAAGTACATAAAAATAAATAAATGAATGAATTCATTTAAAAAAATATAATCTTATGTTTACCAGGGTTGGGCATTTTCTGCAGAAATGCTGAACGCAGCTCCTTATTGAAATAGCCCTATAAATATTACCCTGAAATAAGTGAAAAACTAGGTGGTGTGCGTGTTAAGATGGAGCAGGACTAAGGACTAACAGGAGCCAACACTTCCAGGTCTGACATGGCTGCAACAGAGAAGGCGGGTGATTTGATTGGTCAGGTGTGCGGATGAATGAAGTCGACATTAGATTAGCCACTTCTAGCCAAACAGCTGCTCTGACACACCGTGGGGACATACTCAACAGCAACAAACATTGAACAGCAGCAAAAGAGAAGACGGTAAATAAAACATAGGAATATGATAAGTATCTCTGAAACCCTGACAGCACAGGCAAGCCACTGGTTTGACACCCAAACAGACCAGACCTCTGCTGCATATCGTGTTTCCTTCAAAATGAAAAGCTTTATTAGATAGTTCCCCATAAACTGATTATTCACACGAGCATTTACACATATAGAGATTTATTCTTCATTCCTTGCAGCAGACAGAGGGAGTTGCTTAAGAAATGAATCTTGTCTTACTCTGCAAATGTATTTACTAATGACCAATGGAGGCTGACTGCCATGCTGCTGGACAGGCTGATAATTGAGATGCCTGTGTTCTGTCATTAAAGCATTCTCCAATGTTGGTGTCCCCAGTGAAGATGAAACATCAGACTTCACTGCCATTTCAATCAGCAGCAATACGACCACTGGGGTGATCGTCAGTGACAGAATCGCGGGTCATTAACCATTTCATGCTGTGCAAACATCAATAAATAGATGCCTGGCGAGGAGTGGCGTCAGGGGACTGTCAAGCCAAGATCCTGATTTTCTGTCATGCCCAGTCTGTTCTCGGGTCAACCTGCCTTGATACGGCACAGCATGAGGTCGGCTCTAAGCAGAATTTGAGCAGAGTTCACAGATGGAATTTGATTCAAATTAAATTAACACAGATTTTTGTCTTGACAAGAACACCAACGAAACCTGGGCCGCTGAGCCGTGGATAGATAAAATGGAGTCAACTGTTTCTCTGAAACACATGGTGATGAATGATCTGTCCTATTGTACAGGCTTGTGAGAGATCCCTAAGAATGTGAATATCCTATCTGGCTTGGCTATATTCTCACCAAGAGAGTGAATGATCTGAGCTGCGTACGCTGGTTGCTGGCAGACACATGCAAATGAAAAAAAACAAACAAACAAACAAATAAATTAATTAAATAAATTAAAAATAAAAAACCCTGAAACACACGTTTATACCAGATGTAGGCAGGTCGTCCTGAGCTCATGCTGATGTTGGCATAACACATCCCTGCTACTGTCATTCTTACACTTCACTCTTACACAATCATCCTGCCCATTGGAGACTAGTTCAACCCTATTCCTTTGCAGTTCTCTGTTTTCAGGCCTGGGTTGGCGGGAATTGCTGGCGGATCACCTTGCAGGCAGGATGATGCTTTCTAAACCAATCTTTTATGTAAAAAAAAAAAAAACAGCAACTCCCCCCAAAAAAAACATGGATGTGAAAATTTTACACAAGAAATAACTGTGAGGATGAAACAGAAAGCAGAAAATGTTATGGGCTGTTGCATTAGTTGATATAAGGCACTGAGAATTAAAATATAGCACAAACTTATTCGTTAAACATTTCAGGAATATTTCCTTTGCAGCTGAGGCCAAATTGTGTCTATCCTATGAAAAACAAATGAACAAACCAAACAAAACTGTCAGTATAATGTATGACCTTTTGTTGCTAGGCGACAACAAAAGGTTTTGGTAACTATGACAGTGGAAACATGATGTTAATTTATTTTAGAGCAACAAAGTGTCTGGGTCGACAGCACAAACAAATATGACCCAGAGGAAAAATGTGGAATTTCCATATGAAAGAAGCAGTTTATCCATGGTGGTTAAACAGAGCTAACCAGGATGATGATGTAGTAACCATGACGATGGTAATCACCTGATCCAGGACAGACCTATCTCAACCCAGTTCACCATCTTTCTCCTAATCTTCCCGGCTGTTTTAATGCCTAAACCAAACCAATCAATAATTGTCATTAAAGAAAACAAAGCAGTGATGGCTCTTGCACCACTCTGGGTACAGTTTGTGCTTTTCAAAGGGGCTTTATGTCATCCTACTTTCTGTAAATCTGGCCTACATTCAATTCTCCTCAACAAAAGCAAAATAATCAAGAGCGTGTTTGATAGATGTGATTTCTTCGGATGAGATTCTTCCACGCTTGTATGATAAAGGTATGTAAGAGAGCTGCTGTAGCTAGGCAACCAGTCCATGAACTTTGGGATATGCTAAGTCATAATTTTCTGTTTGGATTACAGTTGAACATGGTGTTGGTGATAGATTGATGCAGTCATACTCTGCCATGGATGAAATCAGGCCTCCGCTCCCCAGTGTTTTCAGCAGCACAATATACCACCAGTTATTTACAAAGGGTTTGGGTTTTTTTGGGGGTTTTTTTTGTTTGTTATTTTGTTTTGTTTGTTAAGTAAAAACTGAACCAGTAGCAGTGAGCTGCAGTTTTTTTTTTCATGTCCATGGCTTAGGAGTAAAATCTTTTTTTAACTTGTTTGTTTGTTTTCACACTTTTGCTTTTTCTCTTAGTAAGAAGAGCTCATTCTCATCGATCATTCAGGTGAAACTTGCAGCAGCAGGATCTTCACCAGCTGGGCATTGGTCCTGATGCTACAAAGTGTATTATTAGCTGATGCATATTAGTGGTGAGCTGGAATGTATAAATTGTTAAATTGTTTATCCATGGGTGTGCTTTATCACTTTTACATTAATTTGTTTCCTATTATTGTAAGGAACCCTGAATGTAATTTATTTTGGAGCTTTTTTTCCTTCTTATTTTCTTTCTCATGTATTCAGTGTTTGTTTGCTTGTTATGGGTGCTGTTGCACGACTGCCAGTCATGTGAACGATTTTTATCAAAATATAACCTCAATCCAATTATTCAAGCCTTGAGTTATTACACAGCACCGTTAGAAATACAATATTGAGACAATTACATTAAATGGACAGCAAATTAGATTTTTTTTTCAGCAATTTTACTTCAATTTTCTTTTACTGTCCTTCAGGATTGAAAAATGAAGCAATATTACTAGTACCTCTATGATCAGAGTTGATGGATGGAAGGGAAGGAATTAACATTGAGACAATGCTACAGAGGCTTGTGGCTCTATACACCTACTCATTGCAACACTCATATATAGTCATAGGGAGCAGTGGTATGCTTTCAGGGCAAGCAAGGCAAGTCAGTTAAAACCATAAATAGGCATTGATTAGAACAATAAGTGGAGCTGATACCTCTCCTTACAGCTGATCTCAGAACAGCTTTCTGTCTCATAGAGCACCTGATGCATGTGTCCTTTTATTCGTGTAATTTATTTCATTTTGAGTTGTAGCAACTGGGTGTGATCTCTGGAAGATGGTTTGAAGAGCATCTGTTTTACCTGGAGCTTCTGCCAGAGAGAGGATGAGCATTTGAACATGTTCATTCAGGATATAAGCTGATGGTGGATAGTGATCTACATGTACTGTCAGTCATTATTAAGATATAAAAATATGGAGTTGGGTCATACATATCCAGTGTAGGTAAAGTGTTGCCACATACCTCCGGCTCTCTGTTATAATTGACAGGATGCTGTATGCGTTTGATACTGCAATTCCGACTTGCTTCTCTTCTTAATATACCCATGTCCAATTTTCCTTTTTTGAACATGCCTGGCCTGGAAGACACACTATTTGCAAAAGTCAACGTCGGATCCCAATATTGGGATCACCTCCCACGTGCTCCGTAGAGAACAATAGAGAGGCCTACATGTCCCTCCTGATGCCTGAGCCAGAGTTGTCTGCCTGTTTGAAAATGGCGCCATGACCCCAGGATCCCCCCTTAGGGTGTGCTTCTGAGTTTGAACAGGAGGGCATTGGCTGGATGCCAGCGCCCTCAGCAGGGGTCCTTGGTGATGTCACACAGATAACAAAGATACTCTGTGGCTCTCCATTTTCACTTTTTCCCGTGCCCCAGTTGCAGTAGAGAGCTGTCCCAGCCTTCGTCTGAACCGGATCGCGGTTCGCGCGGAGGCAACCCCGGCAACTTGGATCCTGCCACCACAAAAGTCTGGGTCACAGTCTTCGCTTGACCGAACTGAAGAACGCCTTTGTGGACACTCGGAGCGGATCTCCCCCACTCTGAAGGAGCGAAGAAACCAAAGTAAAAGGCTTTACGTCTGGGAAGAGGCAATTAGAATAGCATGCATTGCATTTAGTTTTACCGTGTCTTTTGTTTATTTGGGATTCAGTTTATCTGTTTGCTTTATTTTGTTTTCTTTCCCCTAAATCCCATAAATTGCAAAAGTGATTGGTGTTACAGATCTCGTGTCGGCCCTCAAGCGGTCAGTGATTGCACAATATCACTAGTTAAAGGACCAATACCCGACTTGTGAACTCCGTTCGCTGGCTCGGCTATTGTGTAGTGATATTGTAACAATCAGCTGTGGTGATGCCGTCTGCGATCTCTTTCTTCTTCCTCTTCTTCCCCTCACACACATTCACACGCGGTAACCAGTCACCATCTTGGTACGATGAGTGCATAGCCGACGTCACTCCCGTGACAGGCTTAGCGTGATGTTGTGTTGAGCTGTATGTGTGTATGTACCTGTGACGTGGGAGTTGGGCGCTGTGTATGTGTGACGTCAGTATATGTGCAACAAAAAGGAAGTACGGTAGGCCATGATGGTGAAGGAGTACATCCAAAAGTGATACAAACAGTTTCTGAGCAGCAGCCACAGTGAAGTGGGTTTTGTTGCTGTATTGTATGAAGGCCGTGACTCTGCAGAACCGGAAATAAATGCGGTCTCCCTGTTCAAACGTACCAGTCCCAGTTTTTGTTTTGTGTTTTTACCTTAAACCAGAGACCTCTTACTACAGTTCGGGACCTACAGTCTGGATAGTTAACACTCCGTCCCCATCTTGGCCATTGCAGACGCCACTCACGTGACTCTCCGGCCATCTTTACTGCTCACACACGCACACACACTCCCACATACTCACACATTCCTTCTCTCTCCTCCTACACGCACACCCACACCCTCAAGATCCATAGATAGACTGTTGCAATGGTGACTGACATTGCTATCGCTATTTATTCGTATTTATTAGTATTGCTGCATATGATGTTACTATTGTTACTGCTATAGCTATCACCATCACTAAGGCTATCCATATTACTAACCCATTCTTATTACATGTGTGTTATCTGTTGTAGATTAGTGGTTGATGTGTGTCATTGAATAATCAAACTATGACAGCCATTTATCCAGAGTGATGTTATTTTGAATAATTATTGCTGTGAATAAATTCTGTTATATGTCAAACCGTCGTTGTGATTATTGTGTATAGTTGCTGGATTTATAACAGGCAGTGCTTGGATTTACTCCTTCTGTTAACCCTTGTGAGACTTGATATTGATTTTGCTAATTTGGATATTGGTCCCTGGTAACAGGGCGGTGCCCGAAATTTAATACTTATAGCAAATAATTCTAGATATCAATAATCAGTTTCATAATCATTGATATTAATTTCCAATCTCCAAATTACCCCTACTAGTGCACAACACCACAAAATTCTTGTGAATGACTCACATCATGCAGAATGCAGGGAGACGCAGACATCTTGTCAAGCAGTTTCACTGGAAAAAAAAAAAAAAAAAGTCAGTGTTGGAGAGCTAAAATATTTATTAACTCGAGTGAAGGATTCATATCAGTAAAATAAATCCTCTCTAAATGAGAGCAACTTTAATTTAACTTTAATTTCTATCTGCTTGTGTAAATAAACATAAACATAAGCAATCTGTATAGTTCAAAAGCAGCTCTATTGGATTTAACCCCTGTGGTGGAAAAGGAGTTCTGTGGTGGAGGAATGTGGAGCAAGACACATTCATTCTTTGCTGCCTATCTGGACCAGATGATCTGATTATTTGAGTCAGAAGAGGACCGGGGTCAGGCAGAGAGGATCAGAGTTTGTGGTAGATTGATAAAATAGAGAAACAGTTTTGATTTGCCCACCTGGTTTTTGTTAATCTTCTGACTCAAGAGAATTAAGTTGACCTGCCTTTGAGATGGCGGAATATCCTGAATTTCAATTGGAATGCATCGTATTGATTTGAGTTCCTGCAACCACACATCATAATATGATGAGAAAAAGCTCCCTACCTCGAGTGGCATCATACCCCGTACTCTCTTCTAACCGAGGAGGGGTCAAAAAGGGAGAGCGGTCTCTCTTGCAGAGATGAATCAGTCTGAATGTCAACTTTGCTTCTTTTTTTTAAACTTTTTTCTCTTTCTTTTCTGAGGTGGTTTTGTTTCCTCTCCTGGCAATTTCCTGCTTATTTGTGTGAGGATTTCCTCTCTTCTCTTTCAATGTCAGTCATTTTGATGAGCACCCTCCTTCACCAGGGTGTCTCGCCTGAGGCTCAGGTAAACGGAACACCAGAAACAAAGCAGATGGCGAACAAGGACCGACGTGCAATAAACCAAAAGTGATGCTTATCTCTGCTGCATATTTAGTGCCATTGTATTTATTTTCTTAAACCCAACTCATGCATACAATATTTGCCTACAGCAAAACATTAAAAAACTTCACTGAAGAGCCAGTTTCAGGCAAATGGGACAGAGATGAATAATGTAATAATGTGTAATGGATTCATATTCCTGCATTATTTATTTATTTAGAAGTTGGATATTGCTGGTGAAGAGAGTGATGCCTACAACAGCTGCTCTTTCGTTTCTCCACCCAGGTTAACTTTAATGACCTTGACAATTGGAAACAATTGCTCATAATTTTTAGTCCCTTTAAGAAAAAAGACATTCAGTCATATAGTCTAACAGCTGATGTTGTGAAACACCAGTGTCATGTCATCATGTGGGCTGTGCGCACTCGAACGACATTAACTAATAGTTAATTAAGCTGTTGTTGTTTTTTTTTTTTTTCCACTGTACTGCTGCATGTTGTAATATGTTCAGTACTTTAGTGTTTTCTGAAACTGAACTTAAATTCATGTCATTAAACATAAAATCCCCACAAAGCAAACCACATGCGGATGTCTTCTGGTACGGATTACCAAATCATTCAAATATATTAACACTTTAGCTGATGCAATGAGGAATTCACTTATTATATAGAATTTCATTATATTAGGGTTGAATTCCTATGTGAAAGTATGAATGTTGCCTTCGTGCAAAATGCTTTTTTCAGACAAGTTTTGACCTGAATGTCCAATGTAAAGAGTTGAAGGGAAAAAAAAAAGCCAACTCAAACCAGGACTATAAGCACATCTTATTTCATCCTTGAAAAATCTGGATCAGGCCTTAAGCTCCACCCACCCCCTACTGGGTCTAGGTTGAGAGTATCAGAGAATCAAAATGGCTAGAGGAGGAAACATTAGAAAGACTGAGTGTCATGTTTGAGCTGGTCCAGACTCAGATATTTATTTGTCAGCCGGTAACTGGGAGTGGCTGTTTTCTTTGAACTCTGCTTGAACAACAACAGAATAGGTTCCGTTGTTGATCCTGCATAATAAAACCCTGACTGCTTGAATCACCTTTTTTCGGTTGACATAGGCCAACAATAGTTCAAGAGGGAAGTACTAATTGTGAAGTTGACTGATGATTATGCTCATGATAGTTCTTGTATTATATGAGACAATATAAGAGCAGATTAAAATAATAATCATTTATTAGTCCCTAAATTGAGAAATTTGCATGTGATAGCAACATTAGATATAAAAAAAAAAAAATAGAAAGACAATAATAAACTAGACAAGGTAGAAAAATTACAGACAAAAATAATATTTAAATAAATATATCAAACTAAATTTAACTAGCAGAAGTATACATTGTGACATTGTTATTGCACATGAACGTGGCTGGGTGTGCAGTGATTTACATAGATTCCCACTACTTTTAGATATAATGTCTGTGCTTTCTACATTTTTATTATTATCATATGTGCTATATGAGGAAAGTAGTGGTTAGCGCCGTAGCTCCACAATAAGAAGGTTGTGGGTCTGGTTTCCGGCCTGGGGCCTTTTTGGGGCCTAATTTGCATGTTCTCCCCATGTCTAGGTGGGTTCCCTCTCACCGTCCAAAGACATTGTGTTCGGTTTAAACGGTGACTCTAAATTGTCCGTAGGTCTGAATGTGAGTGTGAGTGGTTGTTGGTCTCGGTCTGTCTGTGTATGTTGTCCCTGTGATGGACTGGTGACCTGTCCAGGGTGAAATTATTGACCCAGTACTGATATTTAAGTGCCTAATCTGAGAACTGGTGTCTGTCATATCTGACTTGCTTTATTCTAGAGAAGTCATCTTCATTATCTACTGCCAAGTTTCCGCCTTACAGGGACCAAATGAAATACAGCAGATGCCAGTATGCTCAGTCAAAGGTCACCTCATATAGTACTCGTATACCTTGTATACTGCATTTATTAAATTCATGCATTCAATACATCTCTGCTGGCATAATGATTTCTTTTTAGATAATTTCTACAATTTTAGAAAATTGTAGACTGAGGTTTTGTTATGATTGTGTGACTATATGACAAAATCACACCATATTTCCCCTGAATGTCCAGACAGCTTGTCTGCCTATGTGTGAGTACAGATGTGTTAGCCTTGGTGTTGAAGAGCTGCTGGGCTGCTCATTCACCTTCTCCATCACACGTGTAATAGCTGATATGTTTCTAATATGTGTCTAAGTGTCTTCTCCTTCCCGTTTGTGCTGCTTTAGTCCATATTCCTCAGTACATGCCTTTTTGCCAAATCAGTAATGTGGAATTTCAGGGCTGAAAAATTAATCCTGGGATAATTGTGTAATTTTCCCTTTCATAATTAATTAAGCTTCATCAAGAAGGATACTGACATTTTGCATTTTGCATGACTGCTCCAGTGCATCAAATCAAATGCTCCCTATACACAAGTAAACTGTCTCAGCAATCATAGATGATGAACTGGTTTCATGCTCTCCCAAACACAGCTGGGGCTTCAGGCAAGAGCATTTTCACTGCTAAGAGTAGTGACAGTTTATTAAGACTGCTTTTAACTCTGCTGGCTTAAATTCATTTTGGTTGTAGGCATGTTGTGATTGCACTGTATTTTTATTCTTACTGAGTGAGGTTAGGGAAATTTTACAGATTTGACATTACATTTTATATTGCTAAGATTTTTAAACCACCTCTATGCACTGCATGGCTTTGATATTTATAACTACTCTTAGACTTAGCTAGAAACTTGTACTTTTTGAAGAGCTGTATTTGTTCACATGTGGGAAGCTGTCAGGCTCATCTCACTATGCACCATACCCTGATTTCTTCCCTTGGGGTTGAGAAATCCATAAGAAAAAGAGACTGTGGTAAATCTATGAGGAAGCCAACCTAAGCTATGCCTGTGGGGTTTGAGTGGATGACTTTTCTGGACTCCTGGGAGGAATTCCCCCGACGGGGCAGAGGGGGGATGTTGAATGGCACAAAACAAACAGATGGAGGAGGAAAAACAGCTGCAAACTCTACACTGTAGTCGCATTAAAATCAAAATGATGGCACAAACTGTCGACTTGCATTAATCTTTTCAGCTATGCAGTGCCTGCAATTTCGTTCTTTAATTTAAAATTAAATCATAAATATCTATCACACATCTCCCATCATCACTCACCAAAATCTTATCGTCTGTTAACATTTGTAATACAGAAGGAAACATGTCACATCAGTGCATGTCAATCACGTGTTCACTGACAGAAACCTTGTGATATTTTCATGCAATACAATAATACAATGATGAAAAAAAATAAACAAAACACATAATTTCTATGGAATTTTTTAAAATATATTAAAATCTTCATGAATAAACAGGACCTATTTTCATTTTATTGTTCTTGCAAGTATTGAAAGCATCATGAAAAGATGATGATGAGACCTAATTGGGGTAGCACAGCGGCATTGTGGTTAGCGCTGTTGCCCTACAATAAGAAGGTTGCTGGTTTCCTCCCACAGTCCAAAGACATCATGTTGGGGTTAATTGGTTATTCTACATTGTAGGTCTGAGTAAGTGTGAGTGGTTGATTGTCTCTGTGTGTTGGCCCTGTGATGGACTGGTGACCTGTCCAGGGTGTACCCCCCCCCCCCGCGCCCAGTGTGTTGGCTCCACACCTGGGATCAGATGAGCAGTAGATGCTTATTGGAGTCAGGATTTATGAAACAAGGAGTCCAGTCAGTGGAAACAGATTGGAGGTGAGCAATGCTTTGACGAACCACTGGCATCGTGGCATAGTGGTTAGCGCTGTCGCCCCACAATAAGAAGATCATGGGTTCGGTTCTCTGGCGTGGGTCTTTGCATGGTTTGCATGTTCTCTCCATGCCTGCATGGGTTCCTCCAGGTACTCCGGTTTCCACCCACCGTCCAAAGACATCATGTTTGGGTTAACAGGTGATTCTACATTGTCCGTAGGTCTGAGTGTGAGTGGTCGTTTGTCTCTGTCTGTGATGGGCTGCGGACTTGTCCACGGTGTACAGCGCCCCTTGCCTGGAACGTTGGCTGGGATTGGCTCCAGCATCCCCCATGACCCAGAAATGGACGCATTTGGATGGAAGGTCAAAAAAAACTTGCAAATGTCAAAAGATTTATGATGAAGAATTGTTGATTTGCATGAAGGTGGAAAGAGTTTACATCTTCATCAACCAGTGAGACAAAGTTTCTAAACTCTGCTTAGAAATGGCCATCCAGCTAAACTAGTTTGACTCGTCGTTGTTTCTTCTGCATCATTTAGTTAAGCTCATTGTGATCTGATAATTTCATTTAAAAAAACACACCTGCTGCTGTATTCCCACGAACCTAATGATCTGGGTTATAACGCTAACTGAACTTATAGCATCTCAATATATACCCAATTACATTTAAGATATATTCAATAAACTAAAAACACAAACTGGTGAAGAAGTAATAGCAAACACTGGCATTGCTCTTTAATTTAACACCTGCTACAGTCGAGGCTCAGAGATGAGAGTTCGGATGGCATAGTCAGAGAAACACACAAGGTCTGTCCCTACAAAGACACGCATGCAAATAATGTAGCATCAGTTGCGGTTTAATGTTTAATTTAATCAGTTAAATTTAATCAGTCAACACTATTCTCCGATTATCACATGATTAGCAGCTGCAATTGATTCCATTTGTATTTTAAAAACATTTACAAAGCTGAAGCTAGGTAATGTCTCGATGGCACTCGCATTTACTGCTTGAACTAAATGTACAAAGCACATTCCCATGATGTGGTGTTACTATGAAAATTCTTTTATTCTGCAGATGTAATAAATGTCAGAATGGTTTGATCTCGTGATATCCAAATTTTCGTCTTTTTTCATAATTTCATAGAGAGCGAAATGAGACGAATTTCTGCCTAAGCACATCCCAAGGACTTTGAGGTCCAGGACCATTCTTGACCCCCCCTCTGGCCATGATGTTCTAAAAATCATTGCACACCCCACAGCCACCACAACCTCCATGGCCATGCTGCCATCAAAATCTTTATCAAAATATGCTGTTAACTTAAAACCAAAGGCCCCCCAGCATCGCCGCTCACTTTCTTTCCCATAATGCACCCAAACTGCAAACTACATGACGTATTCCAAAAAAGAGCTGCTCTGTTCTTGTAACAATACTCTACCTCAAACTTACTGCAGATCTCACACACAGATGATAAATCAGTGTGACTTATTTGCTCTCTTGCTATTGCTGCTTGTTAACACCTAATGCGGGAGTTTAGTTTCCACACACGTCTGTGCCTGCAGCATTGTAAATGATCCCAGACTGACTGGTGTTCTCTTGATTTGAGTTAAGAAGTCATTTATTTGTCTTAACGTCAATGGGACATGGCCAAGCCTACGGAAATAATAAGGTACAGTAGCTGGTAGTCAAGCTAACAAGCTAACTCCCCAAGTCAAACATTTAGGCGCTTTGTGTGAGTTTGTGTGAGTAACAATGAGGTGCATTTTCTGAGCAAAAAGTAAAAGGACCCAATTAGAATTCAGAGAAATCTTAGGAGTTGCTTAAAGACTAGGGACATTATAGATTATTCTTGTATATATGTGCAACTAGAAGATAAAAACAATGAAGCAGGAAGAAATGTAAACAACACCTGTGCTCGTTTGTGCTAGTTACATCGAAACTGCTGTAGGACATTTCACTGCATTGTCAATTCCAAACATTCAGTTGTCACGGCAACAGAAATCATGAGCATGCAATATCTGGATGACAGCCAGATATTGCATCGAGAGTTTATAGTAATTTTTTGCCAGCCGATTCACAAAAAGGTGTTTGGGATGGATGCTGACCGCACACAGAGCTGGACTGTGAAGCTGCATGTATCTTATTAGGTGGATCTTTTGAAAATGAGATTTGAATGAGAGGTTTGCTGCTGTCCTACCGCAAGACCTTAATCTAACCTGGTCTGATATCATGAAATCATACAGGTGCATTATTGTTTGAGTCGCGGTCAGTTGCAAGCCACATTCACAACAGAAAACAGTCATCGTGATGGATTTGAAGTTGCCAGTTACATATCAGCCCTTTTCATCTAAATGAGCCTCACCCGAGTGCAGCTAATTGCAGGCTTAGCATGCAGCCTCAGAACCCAACATGGCCCTGATGCTCAACGATGTCACATAAAGGAATTCCACGTGTCTCATTAGACTCAGTAATAGAAAGCCAGTGGGATTATTTACACTGCCGGAACATCGCTTTGGCTATAGATGCCAAAGCTAACTATGTTTGAAAAAACTTACTTGAATGAGGACTTGTATGACTTTTTCTGTGCTTTTCCTCCATCTGTCTTCATTGTTGTTTTGCGTTCACAGTCACAGCTGGATGAGCAGATCCCTCCCAGATGTACGCTTCTCCTGCTGCTTACTCCAGATGCAGGATTGAGGAAGGTGTTCCCAGGTCAGCTGGGAGATGCAACATCCCCCCCCCCAGCTCACACAAATTTCTTGGCCAAATGAGAGTTAATCCCATTTGTTTATACATGGCTTCCCAAAGAAACCATTTCTGCTGGTGTCTTTGCTGGCGGCTATTAATATTTAACAGCTGAGATATAGAGAAACAAACTGTCTTGTGTTTGGCGATGGCCCCGTAGTTGTCTGAGTTATTTTTGCTTTCTTAATTGCGTAATATTTGCCACGTGCAACACTGCGTTTGCTGCGTTCTTCAGAAACGCCAAACACAAACTAACAAGGCTACTCTGTATATATTTCCACAGTGGCACTTCATCAAGGTGATGTGGAAAACATGTTTGCCTTCTGATTGACACTCTTTATTTCATTAGCTCAAGCTGTAAGTGGTTGAAATGCTTTTAGCCCTTGTGCATTTCCATCTTCGTCTCCTCTTATTTACCGAAGTAACTGAGATGGATTTCCTGATTACATTGTCTAGCTAAATTGCATTTTGCCTAAAACCATGTTCACTTCTTCGCTAAGTGTCTGTCAATTTAGTTTGAGCTTAAGTCTGGCCGGAACCACTGTGGAAATTGCCAAAGCCTTTTCATCAAGTCAGGTTTACTCTCCAATATGGCAGCATATGAGTCTGAGTTCAAGCATGCAGTACACTGACAAACCTCAACTGTTATGATTTAAAGAGACAAATTTGGCTTGAATAAGTTGGAATAAGTAACCCCTTTTTTGGGGCAAAGACTAACAGTCAAACTGTAAACAGTTTTAAACTTTGGCATTTTTTTCAGTAGCTGGATTGCTCATGGCTCTCAACAAATTATACACAGCCACTGATCCCTCTATGTAACCCCTTAACTCTTTAATGTCCTCACTAAGGAAAAAAGCAAAGGATTTTTTTTTTTATGCATTTTTATTTCCTTGTTGCAATAATAACAACAAAATGTAAAGGACTTTAAGGACGTTAAAGGGTGAAGGAACCTGAACTGATGGACTTTGTTGCTTTATTTATGATGCTGCACACACATTCCAACAAACGTTTAAGTTAAATTTTCATTCATTTTGTTCTCGCTTTTTGGGCGATTGTTTTTGGGGTTGAGTCAACTATTCAGTGGTTTATTTGCCCTTGGTTTAGCATTTTCCGTCTGCCTAAAACCCAAACCCCGACCCTTTTTGGTTTAGATTTAAGCATAAGTAACCTTTTGCAGGTTCTAGAGGTTTGTCTAATCTTCAGCACTTTCTTGTTTAACAAGGTTGTGGTGAATGTCTTCTTAAAAACAGACATGGCCCTTGGAGGGGCTGTTATTTATTGTGCAAACTCTGTGTGTGTGGATGTGTGTGCCCATGTGAGTGTGCACCCATACCACCTGCTAACACAGGTGTGTCCCTGGCAATTCCCTCCACTGACTCTGTGCCAATGTTGCTACTCTTAACCCTAACCCTAACCCTGTCTGAACTGTTGGAGAGGGAATGAGACCTAAGGGAAGTCTGCACTGAAAAGCAAGTGTTCACATTTGTTTATCTATGTGTGCACCCTTCCTGCACAAACCTGTACAAACATGCATTGTTTTCACTTAAATGAGCTTAGTGTTATCACGTGTCTCACAAGACCAAACGCAGCATCCCTGCTCTCCACAGACCTTCAAGTAGGGTCCCTTTTCCCCAAGCAACAGTGGCATCAATACTCTTCTGATAATAGTAAATTAATAACAGCCTTGATATAAAACTTTCATAATCTTGTCATGAAACGTGCCTGGGGGCCCACAGCCAGCGACGGCTTCCTTTGAACTCGTTATGTGTTACCCCACCCTTGACCCTCCCACCCCCCCTTCCTGAAAGCTGATTCAAAGCTACTGCCACAATGGACAGATAATGTTGCCATCTGCACAAGAGTGCAAGTCCCAGACTGCTGAAAACATCCTCCTTTAATTACTGATTGTGCACACTTGTGATTATCACGTTGAAAAGTGTGCAGTGGGTGTTTATGGAGGCCCATGTCTCCGTTCTCAATAGTTTGCAGAGAAATTATAGTCAATTCGTGCACAAGGAACTATCAGCTTGAACGGCAGAACAGGACAGACCTCATATTTGGAGAAATGCTGGTGTGTTTATCAAAATTACAGGGTAGAGAAGACAACCTGTCCTGACATACTGAGTCGAAACTGTTACTATTACTCACAGTGTATGGTATATGACTTGTGTGGAATAGTTTGACTTCATTACACCCATGAGAGAACAGTTGTTGAGGCGATTGGGTTTAAAGGTCTAATAAAGGTTTAAATAATAGAGATGTCGACCTTCATCTCATGTGGTCATTTCTCATAAATCAGGTCTAGAAACTGAAACTAGAAATCAGCCATCGGGACTTCTGGGACTCTGCGATGTCACAACAAAGTACTGTTCTCAGCCACAGTCCCCATGCTCTACCCATCTGGACCCACATTCCAATCTTTTACAGGATTTGGTTTCTGCGTTTTCCTGAAATCTGCTATAGATTGATATGATTGCTCAAAACACACAATTCAATGAGAAGAGATTCTGAGGTCTCATAAGAGAGAGGGCGGAGATGTAAAACTACATTTCCATAGCCTCCTTCTGGCACTGCTATTATCCTCCACAGTGTCCTAGTTTCATCACATTAAGTTTGACTCACTGTGGATATGAGAGTTGGAAAAATATCACATGTAATTATACTGCATTTTTGGGGTTATCATACCACAGTTCCCAAACAGAATGGACATGCTCTTCGCATGTGCTTTTATGCCTAATTTTGTCTATGGAATGACTGTCGATATGAATTAAGTTACTTCCTTGGTCAATCACAGCGGCAGCAGGTATCAGGAGGATACCTGTACATGCAGATATCTGATGCAGTTGCACTGGAAAATCTCCCAAGAGACACCAAATCCTGCACTCTGCTCTTGCTAATGATCACAGTTTTGGTATTCCAGTAATTTTGTCCTCTATCGACCTGGACCAGAAGTAGTTTCAAGGTGAATAAAGCGTGAAAAGAGAACATGTAAAATCTCTTTGATGAGTAAACTGTCCAAAAGTTATTTGTGCCCTGTCGTGGCTCAGGATTTGCTCTTTAATTGCTGCTCTGTGGCTGATCACGAAGTAAACACTGAAGAGGCCGATCATGTGATATGTTTCCTGTCAAGATCGGTAACACAGTGCTGTATAATTAGCTGGACAGAACTTGTTACTTAGTATTTAACGCAGAGCAAATGGGAACTCTCCATTCACGGTAAGCAAGTTATTGATGAAAAAAAAAAAAAGTTGCGGCTCGATGTATTTTTATCTCTGACCTGCAGTGACACTCATCCTGACTGTGTACAGCAGCTTTTGAAAGCAATCCTGCCTTCTTCTCTCAATCTGTCAGAGCACAGCTTTCTGAGTGCCCTGTCCTCCTTATAGTGTCACTGTCCCGGCTGGCTGTCACGATTTGTCCCCCGAGCAGCCTGCAGCCACCCTCCAGCTAAGCCGCTATGGGAGACTGGGTGAGAGGCAAATAATGAGCTATTTCCTCTTCTTACTATCTATGTTGTATTAAACGTGACTATTCCTCCATTTTGGTGCGGTTTCTTTCCCCTGGAGATAGAGGGACCGTGTGTTTGTGAACAGTCAAACTAAGTATCTAATCTGCCAATTACCAAGTTCTGCTCCCCCTCTACTGTCGCTATGGTTACCTCCTCAGGGGCTGCCACAATGACTGGAAGGAGCTGGGGGATTACCATTGACAACAGTGGCTGTTGTTTCTTCATCATGGCTAAAACTACAAAGGACAGACATCTCTTAATGACTTGAGTTCTGAGCCTCAATTATCATTATTATTATTATGTTATTGTTTTTTTTTTTTTTGGGGGGGGGGGTTATATCATCAAACATTTCTTTGCTTGTCCAAGAATAATATATAGCTATATCCCGAATAGGCTAAGTGTTGGTTATCACACAGCTGGATGTAAAAGTCATTTTTAATTAAAAAGCCTCTCATGTAATTGCTGTGATCTGTGATCGCTGAAAATTCAGATGTATTTGTACGTTTCCTTGGGGCAGATTGCACAAACTATACAGTAAAATACATCAACGCAAGTGCAGCTCTTGGTAACTTGAATGACTTTATTTATTTATTTAATTTCTTTGCAATGATATCATTTTACTACAGCAACTTTTAAAGGGAAATTGGACCTTTTTCTCACAGTCAGCGTTTCACAACCTGTTGGCTGGAAGCCAGCAAGTATTCAAATGGGGCAGAAAAATCATTAGCAAAGATGCAGTTGCATAAAACTTCAGATGAATGTCATATTTTCAAAAATAAACAAAACATTAAAACTCTTGGGAAAAACTACTTTATTTATGTACTTTTCCGTATTAATGCCTATCAACGCTTCTGATGGTGGTGAATCATCTTCAAAGAAAAATGAGTAATTGAAATTCCCTTGCTTTCACTTCAATCCTGAATGTTTGATTGTGATTGCTCAAACTGCTTTGAGAAGTATTATTTGGCTTCAATATTGTTATGTACATGTTTTTTTTCAAGTGGGCATGAGGTCAGGAGACAGTATCTAGACAAATTCAGGATTTTCCGTAGATACACCCTGCCATAAAATATATCAGCAATGAGTAAATGCAGAAAATTTTTTAAAATCATTAAAATGGTCGTTATATATTAATGTAGTCCAAATGAGTTTTTGCCCCTTTTTTCTTCAGTTTTTCTCAAGTTATCACACAGACAGTCCAGGTATCAGCCAATAAAAAAGGCTTACTTAAAATACATTTGTCATTTGCACTGCATCACTGGAGGCAGAAACAGCTGCTGAAAAAGTAAAAGCATGTCACTTCTATGAAATTATTAAAATTTTACAGCATACCAATAGAATATACTCTTTTGCTTCAGTTAATAAAACATTGATAACTGGAATACAAAATATATCTTATTTGGACATTTTTAGACATCTTGCAGTTTAGAAATCATGATGCTGCCAGAAAAGCATTTCCTGGGTGCTGAATGGTCAGCTGGGCTGGTGTGACATTAACATCACTGACATTAATTCAGTGAATTTCAGATGCAAAAGGTGAAGTCCCTCCATTTAATTTGCCTTCTAGAACTTTAGAATCGCCTTTGACGACATTATTTGTATTTCTACATAAACAGTGAATGAATACAGAATGAATGGGCCGACTCTGTCCTTGACTGTGCCTTCTTGTAACATCATATCAGCCCAGTTCTTATTCAAAACCTCTGACAGACTTCTCTGACAGAGAGAGCCAGAGGCCCAAAACATTACCACAACATCCCCAGAGACTCCGTCTGGATAGTGTAACAAATGGCGTCAGAACTGGAAGGTCACAATTTACCTGAAGTAATGTGGGGGGGGGGGGTGTCAGCAGGCAATCAAGCTCTGCAAATCACCATTCAGCCCACAGCTCCATGTTCAAGGTCCCTTAAATACATAGTATTATTTCAGTGATTGAGGGATAAAATGTACGCAAAACGTCGTTATGCTACTCCTTGATTTATATTCATTGCTTCATATGAAAGTCTTACAGGAAACCACTTGTCCTCACGTCACCATGAGCAGTTATCGGTGTTATGATTTCGCTAATTAAATGCAACTGAATTGAGTTCAAGGGAGAATGAGATGCCCAACCACGGATGGGCATCTAACACGGATGTGGCAGACCCTGTCACAGATTATGTGAAAGACATTTTAGGAAAATAGATTCTGTCTTGAAATTTCAGCCCTGTTCAGAGCATCGTCATGAGAGCAGCATCAATGGATTGGGAGTTTCCCACCTGTGTTTGAGCCAGTGTGGCTCATTTGTTATGAGTGACTCATATCAGTTAAAATTTGTTGACTGACTCGTGAGGTGTATCATATGACGTGTCGGAAGGAAACGTGAATTTAGCCTGAATGCATGACCTCTGTGCCAGCTGCAGCTGAAACATGCGGTCAGGGCACAATTTCAAAAGGGGTCCACAAATTAGTCGAGGACAGTTAAATTGGTGGGTGGGGCTGTGCAAGCATGAGCATTGCACTAATACAAATCTATAGAAGACAACTGACCTCAATCCACATATCCTCACAAAGTCGGGAGGACAGGACTGAATAGAACCGTAATTACACCGTTTGGTGTTTATATTGGTATTTATAAAGACTGGGATGTTGGAACATAAATGCAGAGGCAGTCACTTGACTGGACTATCTCTGGATGGATTGCTATGAATCTTTAAAAGACATTACAGGCCACTACTTATACTAGCAATCCCCTCCTGCTACGACATGAGGTTGACATTCATGACTTTTTAGTGAAATGTCTGAAAAACGATTGACTGGGCTGAAGGAGATTTTTGGTGCCCCAGAGGTTGAATCTTGTCATAAATTGCTTTGGCTTCACATCTAGCAACAGCAGTCAATTTAAGTGGTATCAGATACTATTGCACGCATTCTCTTTGTTAGGCATCAAATCAGCTCTCAGAATAACTCTAGACTCGGGTGAGAAAGGTTCTCAGCAGTGAGAGTAAGTATTGAGGCTCTGGGCTTAAAAACATGATCTCCAGTGTTTCTGGTTTGTGTGTCCCTAATTCATGGTCAATTTACCTTACCAAGTAATTGCGTGAACACTGGAAAAGCATTTCTGACGTGTGAGAATGCAACAAGGGAAGTTAAGCGTGGGTTGTGAATAACACACCCTGCTACAAACAAGTAGGCCATTAACAAGGGCCGGAAGCCCCATCTTTCCATCCTGTGAACACATAATCACACAGAAACTTTGACACAGAAGATGAAATACACTGTGTTCTGCTGAGCTCCGATGGTAATAAGAGTGACTAAAGAAGCGAGAACCTGGCGACAAATCCCAGCACAGAGTGGAGAGAAATGAATTAATTTGGTTAATTCTGCAGCTTTGTGCTGTTTGAGAAATTACATGAGGTTTAACTGCCCTCATTTGGTTAATTATTCAGTTTTTTAATGCAAAATTCAGGTCCACCTTCAGAACTAAATATATCGTCTAATTTTAGGTTTCACGGCTTAAAGTATAATTTCAATCTCTTGATTCATTGTATTAATGTGCAAACTAAAGTACTATTTATTTTAGGGTGAACTTAAGGAAAATTATGCAAAAAAAAAAAAGTTCACATGTTCACAAAAATATATTTTTTAATACTCATCATAGCCACAAGATGGTAAAGGGCCTCACTACTCCTCAGGACTAAAAGATTAACTGTTTTTCACCATGTGATTTCTTAATGTTCTGTATGCATTTATTTGCAAATAACTGTGCATGAGATGCGTATACCATGCTTTCCCCTGCTTTCGGGTAATTACTGCGAATCAGAGTTGTATAATGGTCATTTGTCACAGGGAGAAATCACAGTGAGCTAGCACATCACTAAGGAAATCCAGAAAAAAACCAAACATATTAAGTCAAATAAGGTTATACTGTCATGTTTTTGGAGACCTAACCCCAAACCGTACTGTTGTGCTTCAACTAAAACTGGACCCATAATGCAGAAAGGCAACAAAGGTTTAAACTATTTGCTCTAAAAAATTTAAACATGAGTAAACAGCACAGGAGTGAATGACACTGATTTGGGGTTCCTGTGGGCTGATGGGTTTTTGGTCGAATCAGAAGAGGTGATGAGTGGCACAAAGAGAATGCAGGGAGAAGGCACAAGAGTCAGACTCACCAATGTGTGGTGCAAAATGAACTGCTAAGAGTGGGGATTCTATACTGGCAGTCACTTATAGCAGTCAAAGATAATCGGAGGTATGTGGGTGGTGTCGAGTGGGTTGGCACACATGAAATGAACTGTGACCAAATGCTCAACATGAAGGGAAGGGAAAACATGAGCAGGAATGAACAAGCAGGGGAACGAGAAAAAGTATTTTCTAAAGCCTTACACATACATTCCAAAATAAATCCCTTCGGAAAAAATCCTACTGTGAACTTTTTGTTATAAATACAAGCTATTGCCTCTCAGGGATTAGTTGCGGTACTTAAATAAAGTAGTTTGATTTTCCCACTACAGTGTTGTAAAAGAGAACAATGATGAAGAAGCTGGTTCGGAAAATAATAGGGGTCTTTGTAAACACAGAAGAGCCTAATTAAATTCCCGAGGGACTGAATTGGCATACCTGTAATGACTCTCTCCCATCTCCCATCAACCCGCAGGTTAACTTGTTAATAAATTGGAGTCTGATATTACAAGCTTAAAGCAAGAACCAAAATCAGTTTCACTCATTCTCACAATAGATTAAAGTCGTTTCTATTTTCAGCATACAATTGATGCACTGAGCCCATCAAAAGACGAGGCTATACTTAAACCTGCCAAGCACCGCTGGGAGGAATGTGTCCTCAGTCAACACTTGTTTACTCATGACCTTTCAACTTTGTAAAAATGTAGAGAAGGAAAACCAGTTGGATTCACCTTATGGAGGCTAAACATGACTCAAACTAGAGTAACAGCAGCTCGATGATCACCTCCTCTATGACCCAACTCCAGATACAGTAAGTGGAAGAAAAAAGACGGCTGTGGATCAGTGGGTACGGGGCTAAAGTCTACCACTTGGCCTCCTTAAGGATGGTGGAAGGATGTGCATCATGGTTGTTTCAGGTACTTTACTCTGATATTTTCACTGTTGTTGCCCTGATTGTCCAGTCCTCATAGTAACACATAGATGCAAGTGAACGGGATTAGCACAAATTTTGCAAATTGACAGGAACACTATCCATTGTCTTCATTACTGCAATGCACTGCTCATCAGGATTCCCAGTTGGGGACTCAGATATGTCCAAAACATCTCCAAAACATTCTAGAGCCCTTACAAGAGTTCACAAGTATGCACATGTCACACCCATTCTCTGTTCACTTCCCTGGCTTCCTGTCTCGGCTAGGATACAAGGTAGTAGTGCAAGTACAAGGTATACGTCCTCACACACCACTGCATCCATGGAAATGTCCCCTCTTTTCTGAAGCAATTACTCACCCCACAAACCTCAGCACAATCTCTCTGCCCCACGACACCTACTGCCTCTCTGCCTCCAGAAATAAGTCCTGTACCATGGGGGATGTGGCCTTCTGCTCTGCTGCCCCTCATTTATAGAATACCCTCCCTGACCGTCTGAGGGCTCCGCAGACTGTGGACACATTCAAACGTTACAAATTTTAATCTGTGAACTATGATTATTTTGCCTTTGACCATATTTGACTGATTGCTTTATATTGCATTTTTTGTTACAGTGTAGAACTTTGTGATTGCTTTACATTGCAAGTAAAATGCATTATTATAATTGTCATAGTTTTTAATATCTTGTTCTTAATTGTAAGAATTTTCTCATCAGGAAAAGTGTGTTAACAAAAGTGTTCAGAGCATTAGTCTTTAATCAGTGCTGTATGCAGCCCTAGTAGGCACAGGCAGTCACACCTTGCCACTTATCTGTACATCTTGTAACCGAGCTGCTTCGCTGCAGCAGTTAACATAGCACTTTTTCTGTTTCTAAAATGAGAGGACATTATTGCTCATTTACTTCTGCCCTGAGTTTTCCAGCTGGGGCTGGAGGATTACCAAGGGTGACCTTCTTCGTTACAAATCCATCGGACCTTTAAATGAAAACCAAAGCCAGGCTCACCCAATTGGATACAACATCAATTTTGACACACATTTTTTTCCCTCTTGTCCTGTGTTGCCTACCACTCTGGCCAAGAAGAAAAACTAATTGGACTTCACAATGAAATATCTGGAAGGGAGACTCACACAGTTCTCCTATCTCCTTGCCCAAGAGCGGTTGACACATTTTGGTCCTTGTCACATCCGATCTCTCTGCTCAGTATTTGGGCGTATCATCAGCTACACAGCTTTCTACCTCGCTTCTCTCAACGAGTCTCCCATCAGTGTCTCACCCTAGTCTCCTCTCTGTATTGTTGCATCAAACGCAGCCTGGCAGGCACAGTTCAGCCCGAACCTTCAAGTGTAATCAAGGGCCGACTTTGGTCTGCTGCATCACGACAAAAGCTACCTGACATTCTGTTCTAACCAGCCTTTGAAAAAGAATAACAGATTGTGTGGCTGTATCTGTGTGTGTACAGTTAGAGTAGGAGAAAGCCGCTAAAAGCATACTGACACAAATGAGCTGTGTACTAACAGGGATCATCAACCTCATCTTGCTTTTTGTCCATATATACTAACACACGCACGCACACACGCACACACACACACACGCACACACACGCTCAGTGTAATGGGGCCTGTGGTGAGCCCCTCTGATAGTGATGAATGAGCATATTAACATTGTCTAATTAGTGGCCAGGCACAATAATATTGTGTGTTCATGGGAGTGAAACAGTAAGGGTCAAACACCATGGCTGCCATTTATATTTACTTCTGCTTATTTATGTTGTTTATGTTTTACAATCCACTGATGTGGGCAACATTTCCCATTAAGTCTTAATAAGGTTACTATAAATGGGTTTACACTACTTCTAAAAACAGTGTAGATTTTATAGTAGTTTTAATATCAGATTAGCTGTTAGCTGGAGTGAGGGTTTTGAGATAATGCAGAGATGATGTATACTTGTCCTGAGGGATCTCACTCAAGGGATCCCCTTGATCATCTTTCATCTTTCATCTTTCATACTCTGCCTCAGCACCATGGTCACGTTGGGCCGTGGCTGCAGTAAATATTTACTTCAAATTGGCTCAAAAGGGGTACAGTCCAGAAAGCAGGCTGAACAAGTCCAACCCTGATCTCTGAGTTGATGAGATGGGAAACAGCTGATTGGGGTCAGTTCACTCAACTCTGAATCTATTCACTCTGATTTAAGAGCATGCATGGCAAATTTAAAAAGCTGCCATCAGCTTCTGATCTCAGATCTCAGATTTAATGATTCAAAAGGTAAAAAGGAAAACAACAGCAGCGAGGTAAGAACTTGATTATTCTCAAAAACTATTCAATTTTATTCAAAATCATACACTGGACCACATTATTTATCAGTCTTTTAATTCATTGATGAGATGTTGAGTGGTGGAAAGTTCTATTTGTTAATTCAGTTATTTAAATATAGTTATCGACTGTCATCTGATGGGAACAAATTTCAGCTGCAGCAGAAATTAAAATATGAACCTCACAGTTTAAGCCAGGAACACCTTTGTGATATCGATCATTTTTGGTTATCAATATTATCAAAGTTGACCCTTTCCTGACAGCAACAAGGAAAATATTTCAACGTAGTATAAATTTATATAAAATAACTGCAACATGAAACAAGCTAGGCTACAAGTATTCTAGCATTGATCTATTTACCTTTTTGTTGATAGGACTGCTCATCAAAATCATGAATAGTGAGTTCCTCATTGCTCAGAGTCTGAGTCAGAAGTTTCACAGATTTAATGTCAAATTTTCCTGTGATGGACTGGTGACCTCGCCCAATGTGACCTGGGATTGGCTCTAGCAGCCGCCGTGCCCTGGAAACAGAGAAATAGTAGAAAAAGAATGAATGAATGCTAAATTTGCAATGATGTTTAATGGCCATCAGGGGGTGACTCCACTGGTTTTAAGATATAGTATTATATTGGAGTCTATGTTAAAATGGCCCTGCTTTCAATTGATTTATTAGCTCAGTAAATGTTTTCCCCAATTAGTTTATTGTGTCAGTCTCTAGCTTTAATTCTTCTTAAATACAACATGACGTTCATTCTTTTAAATGATGATCCCATTTAAAATAGACCATAAAGAAAGGTAAGCATGAGGACATTGAGTTTTCACTAATCCTGCTTTCACTTCAACATGTATGTAACATAAGGTCCAGATAATAACTGAAACTGTATTTCCATGCTGTATTTGCACCATACGGGGAAAATGAAAGAAGGAGAAAATTAGAAGTCTTCCTGCATTGCTCTAAGATGGTTGCTAACATTGAGTAGCAGACCACTGCTCTTATACTGACCTAGGGTAGAAGTCTATAATTTCCACAAGTGAATAGTTATTTTTTTTTTCACCCATGCCATTATGCTGTGGAATTCTCATTATGAGTCAGCTGATGATGAGTTTTCACTGTAACAGGGAGTGGGTGGTGATGATGTGCTCAACAGTGATGGCCTGGTTAGATGGCAATGGCTGGTAGAACTACAGGTTTTATGTCCTGTTGTTATAAATTGTAACTCAAGTATTCTAAGCTGCTCAAAGGTGTCCTATGTCCACAGAAAATCAAATTATGAGATTTTAATGAATGTCAAACTGCTATATTCAGTGATTATGACTATGAGTTTTTAAAGGAAAGGGGCATAACTTTGTAGATAATTTTGCTCACTAGTTAAAACCTTCTGAAAACAACAAATAACTCCAAATGGCCATTTTGGCACAGTTTTGTGCTATTTGAGGTCTGGATTTCCTTAAAATTATATAAAAAAAAACACACACACACAAAAAAAAAAACACAGCACAACACAGGAAGTAACATGCAATCGTTGGAGAGCTTCTGCATGAAGCTTATTCAGTTTAGTTGTTTGTTCTTTATAAGCCTTTCCATTGCTTTTTTTTTTTTTTACCACTTTTTGATTTGCATTCACTTACAGCTGTTGCAAGTGCAATTGGTGAAATATACAACTACTTATGCTCCAGTGAACCGTTTCCCTAAACATTTTTGGTGCAAAATGGAATCTAGAGAGCTGTCAAATCCAGTCTACAGGATCATGACTTGTGAAATCCTATTTGATGGTAAGTTATTTTATTGAAAATGAAAGGCTGCAAGTATTCATTACCTCGCCTCTACAAAGGCTGTACAATGTGCTGAAGATATATTTTAATTTAAGAGAAGGCAAATGGACAGTAGTTCATGACAGAATTGCAGAAATGATAGAATCTGCATCTCACAGATGTACTACAACTACAACCTGAACAACAGTTAGACAAAACACGTCTCCAGCCTCAGTTATATCGAAGACAGAGATAAGGAGTAAGGAGAAGAAGCCACAGGATATCACCAACAGGATTTTGGTGATGTGATAAGATCAAGGTGTAATGGTGTCCAGCAGCAAGTGTTTCACTGATCACGCCTTTCTATCTTATCTATGGCTCCAGAAGAAAAGAGTCATTTATAAGGGTCGGTGTGTGTGTGTGTGTGTGTGTGTGTGTGTGTGTGTGTAACATATGAAAACTTATTTTGTACTAGCAATGCATTATTTGGTAGTTCCCATAATATCTACAAACAACACTCGCTGAGGTTGGAATAATCACTGTCAATGCTTGCATATGTCATGGCTCATCCTGTCATTAGGTTATGTTTTGGTTTTCCTTTTCCATTTAGTTCTGCACTTCCTGTTTTATTTTGGTAGTTAATTATCCTCTCAATTCAGATCGCTTCCTGCCCCTGTGTGTTTCTCGCTCCTGTCTCCATCATCATCCCTTAACCCTCCTGTCATGTTCGGGTCAAATCTGACCGACCACTCACTCACTCACACACACATTTCAGACAGATACACATCTCTTTCCCGCGCTTATGTGCCGATCCTCCCATGTGAACCAACTTCCCCATGAAACAATGTATCATATCTTCACACAGACTAGACGTGTCTGTTATGTGAACCCATCTCTTTCCCACGCTTTTGTGCCAATGTATCATCTTCACACAGACCCCATATATATAGCATGATGTTTGCCTTGCACTCCTTTTACTCTGAGCACAATGAGTAGGCCACTGACCAAGCGGTTCTCTGTCGGAGAGGTTCTGGTCCAGCTTTTTGGACATGATGAAGAGGGCACTGACATTGAACCAGAGATAGAGGAGGATGTCTCGGAAGTGGAAGACAACCTAGATTTTGATCCAGACTTTGGGGAGACTGACCTGTCAACAGATGGAGAGGGAGAGGCACCTGAAGAACAGGCACCTGAGGAGACATTCCAGTCCAAGAGTGGACACTTGCTCTGGTCTTCATCCCCCCCAGGACAGAGGAAGTAGAGCAAGAGTGGAAAACACCAAAAAGATGACGCCAGGGCCAACACGGTATGCAACATCTCGTGGGGATGACATCAAGTCCAGCTTCCAACTCTTTTTACCAGAGTCTATAGAGGGAATTATACTGGAGATGACAATCCTGGAGGGGAAGCGTGTGTTTGGGGACACCTGGAGAGAAATCAACTGCGGAAAGCTTTGGTGACTCCTCTTATTCCAAAGTGCCAGCACATTCCCTGCACACCAGCCTCTGCCAGTCTGGTTAGGAGTGTGCAAGCCCCAGCCCCAGCCACTGCCCTGGCTGCTCTCCCCCAACAAGGACATGGGCAGAAAAGGAAGCACTGTGAGCTCTGTGCCCCTAGAGACAACAAAACAAGCCTGAGATGCTGCAAATGTGATGCCTATGTTTGCAAGACCCACTCTGACCTGAGTGTCACATGCCCACACACACACACACACACACACATACACACACACACAACTTCATGTTGAGTTTGGTCTTTGGTTTTCAATTTAGTTTTTACATTACGTGTTCATTTTCTAATACATTTTCAGTGCCTATTTGTATTTTCACTATAGTTATTTTATGTTATTTTTTCCTTATTGCCTCCTCTGACTGCTTGCCTGTGTGCCAAACCTGCCTAAGTAAAGACGTAGTTTTTCTGGAAACTGACTGAGTCATATGTTTGGGTCTAGTCCTGAGGGGTGTACTACAAGACGAGATTAGTGTGATGAGTGAGGTATGTTGAGCCTAAAGCCAGACTTTCCCGTGTCACGAAGGTGGCTCTCTTTTAAGGGGACTACATCACTGGGGTAACTTATGCTGCGAACATAACCTGGTCCGGACCAGTTTTAGTTTAAAGTCGGCTATAAAAAGCGCCGCCACTTCACCGATCATCCTCCTTAAACATGACCTCACCGTTGTTGGAAAATCCAGTGGATTTAGGTGCAAGAATTGTTCGACATACTCTTCGGAGGGAGAGTGTTTTTTCCAGACTGGAGTGATCTGTTGCTATTTTCTGACGATATTCTCTATGAGCGAGACAGATTCTCAGCTGAGGGAAGATGTTACATATATAATCTTGTTGACCATATGCAAGTAATGGGCCCAAACAAAGCCATGCATTTACAGTAACGCAGCCGTTACACAGCAGTTTTTCACCCCCACCAATCACAGGATGTGTTTTATTATTTATTAAAGTTTTGGAAAAGGAAAAGTCTTAAGTATACAATGTTAATCATGCATAAGAAAAAAATTTGAAGTAGCATTTACTGCAGTACTCCAGTTGCTCGATCTCAAGTTTTGGTTTCTTGATTTCCAGCTCTAGATTGCTTTTGTAGAAAACCTTCACATTGTCTGCTCCATCCTGTATTAATAGACACTGAGGTGTTCATGTGAGTACATGACAGCAAGGGTGTGTGCTGGCGGCTTGAGCAACACTAATGTGTCTCCTTCAACTGTTAATTGGACTTTTCTCATCTGAGAAACAAAAAATATGCATTTAGTATTTTACCACCAAGGCACTTATACTTGCTGCTGGGAGCTGCCAGTGCCAGGGTCTGACTGAATATCCCCTTGTATCCCTTCCATGATCAGCCACCCTTCATTGTTTGCAAGGGCCAACTACTCTAAGGCCGTGTAATCTGCTGGAGCGGGCCCCTCCAGTCTTTCTCCTCTATTTTTTCTTCTTGTTTGCTTAAAATAATATTAACACGTAATATGTTACACAGTGTATCATTAACATTCCACTAAAAGAGGGATAAATGCACAGCAAATACATACCACTTATATTTCCGTGCTTGGTCCAGACCGTTTTGAACTGCTGGCACTACAACTAATAGAACACCAAATAGAAAATAGCTTAGACTTTATCACAAATAAGACAAATCAAAGTGATTTCACTTTGATTTGGCCGCAATCAAAGTGATATCCATGTATTCTTCATTGTGAGACAATGTCAAGGAGGGAATTAAAGTTATGATAGTTATGATTAGAAATGATACATCATATCGGCTATATTAACTTACACGATCTGACATTTTTTGTCAGGCTTCCTTTCTTGTCTTGTTTGTAGAAACAGTGTTTTGTTTTTTTTTTTTTGTGGAAATGGCTTCAAATGACGCCAAAACGCCCCTTTTTATGTGAACGCACACAGAGCCTGATGAGGAAAGCGTCGGTCGACAAATCAAGTAGATAACCACTGTTGTGATGCTCGTTATCTCTGGTTGGAGCTTTCGGTGTTGTCGAGCCAGCTCACCCAAAGAAAGCCCGGCTCTGCCTTGTAGTATACCCCTCCTGTGCATCAGAAATCAGTGTCAGCATAATTATTTAATAATATTAGAATTAACACTTCTTATGATCCTAATTGGAAAGCTTGGTCCGCAAATAAGAGCACAACTTACTGGCCAAAGGTGAAACCAGCTTTTACTAGTAGAAAATTCTTAATATGGCAAGAGCAATCCGCAGAGAATGGAACCATTCAAACAGCAGAATCTTGCGTGTTTTTGTTTTTTGTTTACCAGCCACAGCTGAGAAATCCAAAGAAAAATCTTAGAAACATAGACCAAACAACTGTAAAGTCACTGTATAATGATTCCCATCATTCTAATAAAAGGGAAACCTTTGGGACATATCAACTCAGGACACACTGGCTATAAAAGATAAAAAGATCGCTCCTGCACAAGAGCTGCTATGGAGGGAAAGGACAATTAGAGAAGAGAGTGGATGATTCATTTCACTCTGCTCTTCTACCTATAAGCATATAATATAAGAAACTATTGCACATTATACTGCGTACTGTATAGAATGGAAATATACTTTATTTGTGGTGTTTTCTTTTTTTTTTTCCTTTAATAGTGAATAGCCTAGCAACTAAAACTCTGACTGAGGAGGTGGAAATATCCTTTTGCATGTGTGTGCGCTGCTGTGTGTGTGTGTGTGTGTGTGTGTGTGTGTGTCTCAGCATGAGCTGTAGCCTCAAGCATCACTGATCAGAATGCTGCTCAGCTTCACAAGAGGTCGCTATCAGACACAAGGTGATCCTTCTTAAAAGATTAGGACTCAGTAAAAGGACTACATTATGCCTCAGACTGCAGACTGATTCAGGAATTAACTTGTGGCCCTTTGTGGAAATCTGAGGGTTAGGCCAGGGAGATGCCAGGATAAATATGTTGTGTGCACAGAGAATAGCCTTCATTGTGTACACATACATAGAAGTAGACCCAGGGGGCAACATGTCACAGACCACCCTAAACTGGCCTGGTGTAACACCCTTTGTTTGGCTGTTTGTTTGTGACATTTAAGTCCCCTTACAGTACACACATTGTTTATCTCAGACTACTTGCTCCATCACAGAAAGAAAAAAGACACCTAAAGGTTGCCCTTGCCAAGAAGAATATAACAATAGATGTTAACTTAAATCCAAATTTAAGCTGAGTGGTGGCTGCTGTCACTACTTCATTTTGTGAGTCATTTTATGTGGACATTTATCCTATGTCTATGAATAATCACAGATGGATTCACAGCACTCGGCGATCTGGTCTGGTGATACATATCATTCCAAGAAGGGCAGTGCAGGAAATATGGGTTATACAAACTGTGAAGTATGACTATTTTCCAAAGTCCAAGTTTGACACATTTCAAAAACAAAAAAGAAAAAAATAGGTACATAGTAAAGTACACATAATATTGTTATTTTACAGCCAAATTACTATAATGTATGAGCAGTCTCTGCAGTTGACTGCAGAGGAAAGCTTCCTAAAAAACAGTGTTTTAATTTTGAGTGTTCAGCTCTTTCAACTGATGAGGATCGAGGTGTGGCGAAACAAACACAAAACCTCATCAGTACCGAGAGTGTTTGCATTAACACAACCACTAACATTATGCCAGCCACTGCCATTTAATTACAAGGTAACAAGCAAAGCAAATAGTAAAATATGCTGACAACACTAACCATTATGATACCTCTGTTCTCTAAGAATAGCCCCAAGTGTAGGTCTAACTGTTGCTGACTGAGACTTAAACATAAGTCTCTCTGATGTCTCACTGTCTGATCTCTCAAAGAGGAGGTCGGTGGGGCTTAAGGTCTAATACAGATTTTCCTGTGAAAGTTAGAGTAGATGAGTTTAAAACATGTCTGGAAAAACTTTTGACAAAAGATAGATGTAACTGTGCGATAACTCACAATCGTTTATAGTTTAGCTTTGAGCTAAGGTGTGTGTGAGGGTGTGGAAGGGAGTGGAAAAAAAGAAATCCTCAAAAAGCTAAAAGAATCAATAAGCCATAGGAGATTGTTTCCTGGGCGTTAAACCACACTGAAAATGTGTCATCCTGATACTTGATTAGTTTACTTCATGGTGAGAGCAGCTTTGTTAACAGTGGGGATCCTCGACTCCGGAACGGTTATGTACCAACCACAGCACACATCATCGTGGGCAACAGAGAGGGGGTTTATACTGTCCTGGTGGGAGATTTAACAGGGTTTGCGATTGTCACTGCAAAATGTGATAATGTGGGGATCTATTCATTCCTTTCATCTCCTATCTGGAGCCCCTGAGGCATTTGCCTGGTCTCATGCCTGTCCTTACAGGATGCCCTGGCTCCGGTCAACCTCAATAATCCAACTGCAAAAAATGCAAAGTGAAGAACTGTTATTCAGTTAAAAACACACTTGGTTGTTTACTAGTTTTATCTAGTTTTTACTAGCAATGATAAGCAGGTTCATGCTCAGTTAGCAAATGAAGACTTATTGGCTGTTGCTCACTGTTTTACGCCTCAGCAGTCGGGACAAAGGAGATCCAAAGACTATTTGACCACACGTTGTTTGGTTCACATAACAGTTGTATAGCAGACAGATAAGCAACGCAGCTTACAAGGTAACATCACCTGCTTGTCTTTGAACAGTGTTTGTAATGTTTGACCATTTCTACTCATGGCCAAACATTAAGAGCTAGAAACTGCTCCAACTTGTCTGTGCCAGAATTCATCTGCAGAATTGCAGACACATAAAACTGCTCAAGGGGCTGTCCAAAAGCATGTAGATTCCAGGGAGACAGCCCTGTGTGCTCATGGAAACATGAACCAGAGCCTGTTAAGCATTATGGATCACTGTGGAGCTGGGCATGAAGAGACAGAAAAAGATTGAGGCAGGGGGTAAAAGAAAGATGGAGATGTCCCACTGTGAAGCTGCTGGTGGTCAGCTTCTGCAAGCTGCTGATTGTGGAGCTGTGGGTTTTTGTGTATGTCTGGGAGGGGTTATGAAAGAAGGTCTGGTAAAATAGCCACACAAACTAGTGTGAATTTAATTTAAGATTCAGTGGAACCACTGTGCAACAACACTAGGAGACCCGCTGTCATTTTTTATCCACAAAACACGCGACCATACCAATTGCTGTGTCTGACATGAACCAAGTGTGCAAAGGAAATGTCACTGAATTGAACAAAGAGGCACAAAACTAATTAAATAAAGGGAGTTTTAAGGTGAGCTTGAACATAAAAACTGTCTTAACACACACACAGAAACACAAATTAATTTTATTTATATTTATATATTTATAAATAAAATGTTATCTAAAGGTAAAGATGTAATGCAAAACACTTTTTTTTTCATTTTTTTTTATTGGGTAACTGCTTACCTTCATCAAGTCATTCAGGCAATAAAGCCTGCCAGCTAATGCATTCCAGCAGGTTGTGCTTAAAAATAGCAAAGAGCTGGTCGGGAGGTTGAACTGCTTGTGCTATGTCAGACCTTTGTGCAGGAGAGCCATCACAAACTTGTACCTAACATTTGCCAGGGTTTTTATTAGCAAGAGCTAGATTTGATCAGCAAGACTTTGGTTTGAAATTGTTTAGAGATCGAGGCTGACTGTAAAAGAGAAAGAAGCAAAGTTTATAAAGCGAGTAAAGTTACTCATCTAATATGCATGTTGTGACATCACTATGTGACAGACCATAAAAACACAGGATACTGTTAGGGTGTATCCTGTGTTTATAGGTCGAGCCATCGCAATACAAGGATGCCCCATCAGTATCACTGCCATCTCTTAAAGGCAGACATTCTTCGGAATCAGAATCAGTCTCTGATCCAGAACGTTTTTTTGGGGGGGCGCCAGTTTTCTGCTTCAGTTTGCTTCTTCGGTTTTCTGCAACACAATGGACAATATTGCTTCAATGCATGCATGCACATTTGGAGAACATTTCCTCTACTGTTTCCTCCAATACCGTGAAGGAGAACGTGACATAATTTTGGACAAAATCAAAATGCGTGAATGTGAAGTGAATGTGTGTCAACTAGTGGAGAATACAAGATTTGATCCTGTAATTCAAACTATTGTC
The DNA here is from genome assembly GCF_900963305.1 of Echeneis naucrates. Lineage (NCBI taxonomy): Eukaryota > Metazoa > Chordata > Actinopteri > Carangiformes > Echeneidae > Echeneis > Echeneis naucrates. The sequence goes on along the minus strand of NC_042525.1, from coordinate 18,406,152 downwards.
TGTTTATCCAGTATTGTTTGCCTCGGTTTTGCGACTTTAAAGTTCAAAGGTGAAAATTCACTTGATTATTAACCATAACCATAAGATTACCTTGGATATGAACGATAACAATACCTTAAAGGTCCCGCATGGTGTCAAGGCCCAGGTTCGATATAAATACAATGAAATATCAAAGGTCTGAGTCTGCAGAGAAATGCTTGCAGCCTGCATTCAGAAACTGAGCCCTACTCCACGCTGTCCAACTTCTGAAACTTTGTGATGTCCCGGAAACGTTCACTGACCTGAGCCCCACTTCGATGCTCTTATTATACCCAGTCTAGAATTCCAGAAGCACAACATGAAAGGTATCCATCTTCCCCATGTCCCAGATAGATGTAGCCACAGAATCTGATTTATAAGTTGATATTTATTGTCACCTAGAGGATTAACAAAGGCAATGAACATAACTGCACTGGCGATGCACCACTCCGGGCTGCTGGCTGGGAGACGAGGAGTATGCAGCTTTTTGTAGGTCACAATCTTGCTGATCACACATACCACCCGCACGCTTGGACCGAACATCCAACCTCAAAATCACAAACAGCAATTCAAAACACACAAGAGACACAAATCCTCTCCTCTGATTGGCTAACCAATTCGTTCTTACACAAGCTCTGGAGAGAAACCTACGAGATGAGATGCGTAATTACACTGAGCTGGCTGGCCCAGTGTAATGGCAGCAGGTTTTCAAAAGCACACAAATCTTCTTATACACATCAACGCATCAAATGAAAAGCTGAGGTGTGAAATATGGGGCCTTTAGTTGAAGTTCATGACCCATAACTACAGTCTCTTCCAAAGAGAAACTGCTGGGTTTAAAAAAGAAAAAAAAAAAAGCTCTGGATTTCATTTTTTAAAATATAAATGCTCTGCTCTGGCAGAAGGGCTGGTCGTCTCTTGGTATGTCCTGCGCATGGGTAGTCACAGGCAGAGGTGGACAATTTAGAAAAATAACACAGTTCAATTCTCCCTTGCAACAGGTAATTTTTGTGACTTATCTCTCAGGGACTCTTGGCTGATTGCCTGCAGGCTGACTGGACACTGGACTAATAAACAGTATTGGAGCTGTCAGTGCATTGTTGGGCTGTGCCACCGGCTGCCAAGCCACTCATTTCTGCTGGGAGGACACCAGAAGTCAATATCAGAGGATTATTTAGAGAAGCCTGGTAAAAGGATGTGAGTCCCTTCTTAGCCATGACAGTTGTCCTGAATCTGCTTGGCGCTTTAAAGAGTTGAACAAGCAAACTGTGACAGTCAGCATTTGAAACACTGGGATGTTTAAGCAAATACACGTCATCTGTGGAGCAAATTTGTATTTCACCTTTTCTCCTCACTCTCCCACATTTCACTTAATTGGATTTCCTTCTTCTTTTCCTCTTTGCTCCTTAAGTATATTGTCAGTTGAAGGCTTTCAACAGTATAATTGTACAGACCAGCCCAGTCTCTCAGCTCATAGATGAGGACTGATATCAATGTGAGTCATTTTCTATTTACTGTCAGGTTGAGGGGCTCAGAAGTCTGGGGAGTTAATGTGGATGTGTACAATGACAGGCACGGGCGAGTTACCACGGAAAGGGGAAGAGGCACAGAAGGAAAATAGGAGACAAGACAGTGGTGAAGCAACTGGGGTGGGGCAGAAAAAAAAAAAAAAAAAAAACTGGAGAAAAACTGAGGAGATCAATATAAAGAACAAAGAAACTAGGAGCTAAAAGATGAAAGCGGACTGGGTGAATATCAGATGCAGCCAACACACATAAAGAGGGAGGACAGATGAGACAAACACTGTTTTCCAATTCAGGAGCTGCATTCTCCAAAGTGTGTGTTTCTTGGCTGAATGCATCATATTAAAGCTTACTAGATCTGTCTCATTTCAAAGGCCTCCCTGAAATACAGCTCACATTCGAAGCCTTCGTTTGCCGTCTGCTCACAACCCATTGCTCACCAATCAGCTGCTCAATGAAGGAGTCATGTGATCTTTGAAAAATACCAGCTGCTAAATACAGGCTGCATCACTAATAACTGACAAAGGTCACTGTAAAATATTTCTTTGGCCAAGATTTAAAGCCAAAGCAAATTGGATAAAATTGCTGAAGATCTCTGGCTCTATAAAAGACTAACAGCGAGGTCCTCACTGGTGAAACTAAAAGTAAGACAGAGGGATCAGCTTTTTTCCACCCCAGTCATTTTGTATTGTCATGGCAAGAGAAGCTCAAGTGCAAGCAGTGATGGCTTTGTCAAAAGCATTAAGCCATGAGACTGTGGGATGAACCGGCAGACAAAACAGAGGACGCTGCGGCAGCTACATGGATTGAGCCATTTTATTGCTTTGTACCTTTGCAAACCCATAAAACTCAAACAAACTTAAAAGCTTTTGTTTTCTCATTCTTTTGGTTTGTACCTCTGAACGGGAAACCTCAATTTTCAATGAAGTGAAGAACAACCCTCATGGCTGTTGATTGTCATTTGATTAACTCAAGAAACAGAAAAGAAAGAAAGAAAGAAAGCCCAAAAAAAGAATTATCATTTTCAAAATAAAAGACTAACAGGCTCAGGTTTGTCAGATGTGAATATTTACTTGTGTCTTTGATCCTTTCTCTGAGAGTAAATTCAGAGTTTTTCTTCTTTCAGTTGCAAACATAATGATCAGTTCTAGTGCCAAAGCTTATTAGATCTATAAGACTTTGGTGGTTGATGATGACGCCTTTAGGTATGATCTCTGCGAGGCATCAATCAGCGGGTCCTTTGCTCTGAAGGACTCACTGATATGGGCATCCAGACAATTATCTTCAACGCAGCTGAGTTTTTAATCTTATACCTGAATGCTTGATGGGGCCCAGCTGTACCTCGAGGGTCCAATTAGGGCTTGACTCATACTTTATCATTTCATTAGGCTTGATTGGACTGGTCTCGTATTCTGTAATCCATTTGGACATAAGGCTAACTCGACCACTGGAGGTGATACGTTGCCCACTGGCACTGGTGCTGAGAGAGTCACAGACTAAGAATGCATCTGTGTAGTTTTCTGATAGCTTGTCCTTTTTTGCTATATTCTTTGGCCGCCATTACACTTCAATATTTATTTCAGGTCAGATTTTCAATTTCATAGTTTGAGTTTACGCTTCCTAATGTGGCTTTTAAAAAGAGCATCCGTCTTGGTGGTATTATGGGACAGGATAAAATCACAGTGAGTGTAAACATCAAGAGTCGTAATTGTATGATATTTTTCTTTGAAAAGAACATGCTCTGAGCGTGGAAGATGATGAATGAAGTGATTTTTACTATCAAGATAAACTGATAAAACTCCAGTAATGATGCTACGAGCTTTTCTATAGATAAAAAAGGCATTTGCCCCCCATCTCTGTCCTTGACCTACCCTGAACTACACAATATGCTAGATACCTAAGGAAGAGAATGGACAAGCCAGAGACAAACACATTTCAAAGTCAAAGTCTTAAGCTCAACACAAGATCAGAGACTACACCTAAAACAGATAAATATATTTCCAAGTTAGGGATGTCTAGTCTAGTCAAAACAAAAAAAAAAAAAAAAAAGTGATTTTTTTTTTTTTTTTCCTGAGGACAAAGTTATCGTCAAACCAAAAGCAAAGTGACGACAGAGAATAATATTTGGACTGACACCTCCCTTTGCTGCACTTCAGAGGACTAAGAGCTGTCACTGCTCTCTGCCAGAAGAGACAATGAGGAAAAGGGAAGACATGTGACTGGCAAAGGGGCAACTACACATCAAAATGCTCCTACTTCACACACATTCAAGATTGAAGACACAATTAATGGCCCAAAGACAAAAACAAACAAAAAAAAGAAAAAAACTACATAATAAAGATACATCTGACTCACCCAACACTCACTCTTCTCTGACCTGGCTCTTTGAGACTTATCTGTGATTTGGTAAATACACTGACACAAACAGAGCAATGCCATAACCAATGTCATTAGCTCCAGTTGTGCTTTTCCCGAGACAAGTCAAAATGTCAGCTGTGAAAAATGTATTTATGCATTGTTAATACTGTGGGGAGAGAAAGCAGAAGACTTTTTGGAAGCCCATTACTGATTCACTCATCACTGAATGACCTGTTAAAAACCTTCCTGAAGTTTTTCTGCAGCAGTCAAGGGGAGGTGAGCAGCTTGCAGATGTGATTCATTTGACTGTGTGAAAATCAATCGAAAATCAAATTCCTATTCTGCAAAACTCACACTGGCATGGTTTAGTGGAACACTCATGTGGATCTGATTAAGGCCTGGGGTACTTTTAGACTGTTTGTTTTTTTTGCCCTAAACCTAAGTTGAATCTTATTATTATTGTTATTATTTATTTATTTTTTATACCTTTTCATTCCCCTCTACTTTTATTTCCAAATTTCCAAACTTTACTGCCACCCTGCCTGACTATCTTTCATTTTTATTTCAGGAAGGAGACACTATAATTTAACTGTTTATTATTTTTTTTAAACTCTGATAATTTTTGGTTTAAAACAAAAACAACAAACACATCATGATTTTTTCTCTTTATTTTCAAGGTTTCAGACTACCTAAAAAAGGAATAAATGTACACCATTTGAGCCATCAGTATTATTATTACACAAACATGTGCTTTCACTGATGCAAAAAATATGTAGAAAGTCAAGAGTTTGAAGAGTCATAGCACATTAGTTTTTTTTTTTTTTTTTTTGATTTTCAGTCCAGTACCGCAATTGCTCACGAACCTCTGAAGTGTGAGGATTTAAATTTGAACCAGTCAAACTGTCTTTATGAGACCCATGTGGTTTCATCATTTATGCACATTATTTTGTAGATATGCACTTTAATAAGCTTCCACTGCTGTGATCTTCTTGAAATCTTGAGATAACAGATTCTCTTTGTTACACGCTGTTATGTGTCTATTGACTGTTTTTGAACGTCTCTTTACATGTCTCATAAATGTTATCGTTGAATGTAGAAGAAAAAGAGGCTGCGAGCAAACATCTGCACTTACTGGTTATTTACTCCACAAAACCTCATTTCCGTTCACATAAATACTTTGCAGGTGACCGATCACTTAGTATTTTTCAAAAAATCGAAACCTTTATTAATTTCACGACAGAGAAAATATTTATCAGAAATCAATCAGAATTATTTGCTCCAGCTCAGTTCCACTCTTGCCAAACTAAAATGCATACTGTGTGGAAGTTTCTTGTTAGTTTCACATGCAGGTTTGCACCGGCCTCTGTCACTTAGGAAGGACAGTCTCAATCGGCACACAATTATTATCCATTAATTATCATTAATAGCATGAAGTTAAAGCTGTGCCAACATAAGACATCACAGTTCTAAACACCTAACACCTTAGAGCTTAAATATGAATTACATAGAATAATCACATATATAATTCACGTGTCCAGTGGGGTTAGGGTTAGGGGTCCGTTAGTAGTGATAATGATAGCCAGGCAAAAGGAAGTTGAAACAAGCATTAAAGTAGCAAAAAAGAACATCCAGTTCCAGAAACAAAATCAGATTATGGCTTTGCATCGGAGTGGGGTTGAGAATCTGCCCATTCACAAATTTTTTGCTGGTCTGCTGATAGTGATGCTGAAAATAACCCTTTTGCTCTGGTTCCCTCAATCTGAAATTGCACATCCAATTTCTCAATACTTTCTTCAGCCAGGTTAGGGTTATGATTTAATTCTGTCCCAGGTGAAAAAATAAGACAGATTTCTGATTTGAGTAATCTTGCTTTAACTTGAGTTAAACCAGGTCTATTTCACCTGTTGTCCAAGTTCAGAGTTCTCAGACTTCTGTGTGGTACTCAGTCTCATTCACTCAAATCCCAACAGCGTCTTTTTCCAGCATATTACTTATGCTTCCATGATAATCCAGGTTATCCACTCCTGAGTACCCTGCCTGCTAGTGAGCCATGTCCTTCATTCATTTCTTTTTTCTAATTATATCTATTTGTTAATGTATCTCCACTAATATGTTTTGTTCATCTATATTTAATATTTCCCTTTAGGGTGTTTGTTCTGTACTACATCTCCAGTTTGACTGGACTGCACCAAATTGTATCATTTAGTTACATCACGCCCCTCAATTGAGATGGTCTTCTTCAGGGCATGGCTTGACCTTCCTCTAAATGTCCGCCATTAAAGTCAGATACCGAGGCCCAACAAGGTCACGTTGAATTGCTCACTGAAGCATCTAAGATACCAGGTAACGATTGCCGGGCGTCCTCTGTGATTATGTTACTCCTCAATGATATCAACTTTGATGACAGAACCAAAAGAAACAAGAGCTAAAACCAAAGCACACCGGCGCTTGGTTGATGTTAGGAACACCAGTCTTTTCCCTCAGCATGGCTCACGGTATTAGAGCAGAAAGGAAGAAGAGAGAGAACATTTGAGTCAGAACTCAGGACCTCTGTCACGTGTGGGTATAGAAATGAGGTTTAACCTCTTCACTCTCCTTTTTCATGCAAATGCATTTACAAACTGAACAATTTACCTCACGTTCTCCATGCAATATGTTAATTTTAAAGAATCATGGGAGAAAAAACAACAACAACATAAAAACAACAATAAAAAAAAAAATACAAACAAAAACAAACGGTCAACCTGCTTTTCCACGTAACAGATTCCTTAGAGAATTTTTCTGGCATTTGAGGTGTTGACAAAACCAAGGTCACATAACGCAGTAAGTCAAACACAGGTACTTCCCCTCCTGGATTTCTGAAAGTTTTGGAAGGTTTAGTCCACCCCCTCTTTCTATTTTCTGAAAGTGATAAGTCAAGTGAGGATACAACAATGTCTGCAGGGTCTTAAAGTGTTCCTGTCATGGTGACAGTGAGCAAAGGATGAATCCAAGTATATCTCTCACAACACTTGAATGATCTCTTGGGGTCTATTTCCTCATATGCCCTGCTTGTGTACTTGTGAATGTGTGTTGTTCGTGTACCGCTCTACCCACTGGTCAAGGAGGCAGTGGCTGGATTTTGGTCAGGCTTACAGACTGACAGTATAACAGGAAAACTGTCAGGATTGATAAATGGGTGTCACAGGCTATTTTCACTTATATACTTTTGAATAGACAGAAACCCTTTTTACCTTATTCACATGCACTCCTCTACCACCCAGGAGCTTCAGAGGAAATTTCAGGGCCACTGTATTTAATGAGTGTGAATCAGAGGAATCTTTTCCAAAGGAAACAGTGTGCGTATCTTGATTTATACCTGCCTAAATGCACAGGGTGAAATAAATTGACCTTGAAAACTTTCTTCACAAATTATTTCTTTACAAATCATACATCATGCTGCTGGGTACCACCAATTCTCACCAGCATCTTGTGTTCTGTGCTGATCTCAAATTTAAGAAACATTGAACGGGAAATCCATTGAAAAGGTGTGAGCCAGTTTAGATCTTTGACATCCACAGTGCCTGAAAACCAAACACACCGCTATTCCATGTGTAAATGTAATAAATAGAAATAAAAAAATACTGTCATGAAGACATAGGATATGGTCAAATTCATAGAAATTCATAGAATATAGTTGAAATAGTGTCGAATAACAGTCCACTGCCTCCATAAGGGGGCATTGACTTAGAAAATGAATGCAAGCGGGTAGAAGACAGAACAGCATTCTGCTGGGAGCAACATTGCTGATGTGTGTTGTTGGCTTGTATTGTGTTTTCAAACTAAAGATGAATTTGGGAGCTGCCACAAAGAGCTGCAGTTGATGGGTTCCAGCTCCTCCAACTGAGGTAGCCAACCCCACTGCTGTTTTAACAAAATGACCTCTCTGCTGTGCAATTAGAAGGAACCTGCAGATATTATAGGTGACATGAGCTCATCTGCATGTAAATGCATTATTACCAAAATACAGCTGATAACTCCCTGATCACTACATCTGACCTCAGTCCTCCCTTGTTGAGAAAAAAACTAGCTTACATGCTGAAAAGTTTGCTTTGGGAGAGTGTGTGTTCACACAGAAATCTGAACTGTAAATAACCCAGAGGAGAAGTGTGAACTACATGGCCAGTGTGAGACCTGTATCCATGGCGACTCTACTGTGCAAGCGGCAGCAGCACCTGGGTGATGATAATTGTTTCTTAGTCTGTGGGTGCCTTTGGGGATCTTGGTGAGCACCCAAGAAAGCTTGTTTTGGCTATTCAAATGAACACATATCTCAGCTCAACCATTTTTTAAATGGATATGCACCTGTTTCATTCTTCTTCCAGTCAGCTATCACCGACCATCTGTGTAATTGCTTTTCTTATTCAGTCGCCGGGGTATCTGTAATTATTGGCTATTCATCTGTCCTTCTGATTTCTGCACATATATTTATAGAAAGTCTTAACTGTCACACAAGCACAACTGCATCGGTTCCATCTGGTAAGACTTCATTGAAGTTGCATCAGGCACAAAACTTTTCAACTGCAAGCCCTCTGAGAGATCCTCAAGGACACACTATGAAATCTTCATGCAAGTCTGATGAACTGCTAATCAAACTAAACAAAAATTATAGAAGGAAGTAGACTATGTATTTCTTGACACAAAATGATGTATAGATGACTTTGTGTTTACTGATGAGTTTACTCATTCATTCATTCATTCATCTTCAACCGCTAATCTGTTTCACATTGGACGAGGAGCGGAGTCACCCTGGACAGGTCACCAGTCTATCACAGGGCTATCACACAGAGACAGACAGAGACCAACAACCACTCACACTCACATTCAGACCTATGGACAATTTAAATCAAAATCAAATCACATCAGATTTATTTGTATAGCGCCAAATCATAACAAAGTTACATCAAGGCACTTTACATATAGAGCAGGTCTAGGCCAAACTCTTTATAAATTTATTTAAAGAGACCCAACAGATCCCCCGATGAGCAAGCACTCGGCAACAGTGGCAAGAGTCGCCGATTAATCCAAACATGATGTCTTTGGGTTGTTTGTCTCTGTCCCTCTCTGTGTGATGGCCCAGTGTGAGCTGAGATTGGCTCCAACATGAATATAAAGATGAATGTAAGTCTTTGGACGGTGGGAGAAAACCGGAGTACCCCTAGAGAGTGTACTTGTATATGACTAATAATAATCATAACAGTACATTCTGTCAAAAGTCTTTTATGGGCTCTTAACAACATTTATTACATAAAGCAAGAAACAATACAATACAAGCGATGCATGCAAAACCCAATCTAAATGGGTGAGCTATGAGTTGCAACTTAAAAGAATTGCCATCTGTGCACTGGCATACACTGGGGGGAAGAAATGGCAGATGGAGATCAGGGATTGAGTACATGAGTAAGTCTTGAGAAGATCTGGAAGGGGGGCAGCAGGACTGGTGTCTGGGGAGTTTCAGATTTAACCTGCTTCAGTTCAGGGTAATTGAAAGTCATCTATGCATCCATATCATTTATGTTGGCTGTCTGGTTTGTTCATGCCACAGTGTGAGCTTGGGAGAGTTGTGTGTCATCGGCAAAGCATTGAAATTTGAGGCCATTTTGATAAATGACGTGACCAAGAGGGAGAATATAGATGAGGAGCTGTAACAGTCCAAGTACAGAGCCTTACAGAACACAGTGGGAGTGAAGGGGTTGTGGAAGATCTGTATCTGCAAATGGTTTTGTTGCCAATTCATAATAGTGTGACAGATTGTACCGGTAGTAGCAGTGAGATCTGACATTATATGCATGTTTACGTAGAAGATGAAATACCAATGAGGTTTTTTTTTTTTTTTAAGAAAAGAAACAGTGACAACAGAAAACATGACAAAAATAGACAAAATTCAACAAAATGACAAAAGTGACAGATCTGAGTCAAGAGAACAAATTCTTCATCAACTTTTTATATAATGTGTCCAGTAATTCAGTTTCACAAGAGCTGGATAAAATGTCAATATTTGTTTGTGTGGTATAAACTGTTATGGCAAGCAGGGAGAGAGACAGAATAAAGACATGGGGGGAAAGAGAGATTGAAAAAAATAGTCTCTGTCTCCCACCAAATCTATTCACAATTTATTCAATCAAATGTTGTTTGGCTTAGTGGTGCCATAAAAATAAAGGAAAAATGCGGAGAGCAATGGTGTGAGTGTAGCTGCTCCTTAAACTAATTGATTATTCATTTCTAGGCAATGAAAAAGGAGAGAAACACAAAGGGACTGATCAGCATCTCCGTGCAAACACAAACATCCCACACAGATAAAGAACCCATGTCAACAAAGCCACAATCTGTGACTGCAGTAAACAGCAGCAGACGCAAAGGGAAGCTGAATTCAAAGACTTTACTGATAATATTGTGGATATTCTGCCAATATGCAGTGATTCTTTGTGTATATATATATAAACTGATTCATGCATTAAGCATCCATTTATTATTTTGCCCTCTGTATTTGATTAACACATATGATTTTTAAAAAAATACAAAGCAAGAAATTCATGGGAACCCATTAGCAGCAGCAACTATGAAAGCTACAAAATCAAAAGCAACGTATATTTATTTGGAGCTGCTGCTACTGGAAAGCTAAAATAGTTGTTTTTGGTTTTATTTGTCAGTGTTATTTTAACATTTTTCTGAGACAATGATCTCTGAAGCCTGGGGCTAGATTTCTGAATACATGTGGCAATTTTCTTGATATGCTATTCCTAAAGAATAGACTGTATGTGAATGGGAGTATAGAATGTCCAGTGATATTGGTATTTGTATATATACACATATAGACATTGACTTTTTATCATGCAGACACAAAGTTTAAATCTGTTTATCACAAGGTCAGTGGGAGTGAAGAGGCAGTTAGGGAGATATGTCATTTTGAGATTTGATATTTTCATACAAATGGCTCGTACACTATTTAGATCACAAGATGGTGGCGCTCATAGTCGCAGCGGCTTACAGCACACCAAGCTCGGTGCTTTGTTTGCTTTGTGTGTATGCCTGGCTGGGTGTTTGTCTGGCAAAGCCTACTTACAGTTGTCAGGATCTTCTGATTTTAGGATTTGGTCCTGCTGAGGCAATGGGATGTCGCTTTCAGGTCTGGAGATTGTGCGCAATACAGCTCAGCTAGAGCTAACCTGAAAAGTAGCATCAGAAGGGCCAAGGCAGCCTACAAGAAGAAAATCGAAGATCACTTCAGGGACAACAACACAAGACAAATATGACAGGAGGTCAAGTGCCTCACCTATAAAAGTCTGGCAACACCATGATTGCTGAGGGAGACTCGCGGAAGTGCTGAACCACTTCTTTGCATGTTTCGAGGTGAAGGGATCAGAGGCAGTCAAAGCTCCAACACTGGACTGCAACAGCCCCAACCTCACAGTGCAGGAGCACAATTTGAGGGCCATACTGAAAATTATGGTGAACCCCAGGAAGGCCGCTGGACCAGATGGAGTGACGGGAAGGGCGCAGACCAGCTAGCCGGTGATTTCTCGAAGATCTTCAACGCATCACTGTCCCAGTCTATTATCCCACCATGTCTGAAGTCAGCCATTACGGTCCCGCTGCCTAAAGAGACCACTATCAGCAGTGACACCAGTGATAATGAAGTGTTTTGAGAAACTGTTCCCTTGTCACATCATGTCCTACCTCCCACCCACATTTGATCCACTTCAGTTCACATACAAGGCAAACAGATTGGCTTCCATCTCCCACCTGGAACAACGGGGGCATTATGCTAGGCTGCTTTTTGTTGATTTTAGCTCCGCCTTTAACACAATATTCCTGAACAGATTTACAGAAAAGCTGGACATTGGACTTCCTTTCACCACCTGCCGCTGGATCAGAGACTTTCTCCCTGCCTTTCTCCCTCCCTCCAGTGGGTGGATGTAAAACTTTAATTGGACAGTTTTAAGTTCTTTAAACCCTAAGTTTAACTTTTTTTTTTTTTTTTTTTTTTTAACAAATGTCAGAACTCCAGGTAAAACACAAAGCATTAAATTCATGAGCTGGATGACAGTGATGATGCATTTTCCTTTTTCTGGACTCTATTTGTATTGAAAATTTAAATAATTCTTAGACAGACCAAATATAAATTTCCTTAACAATACTAAATAAGAAAACACTTGTAAATAAGGAGCTTTGCCACCTTAATTCAAGAGGCTTTGTTTGGAAATGCATCTTTATAAATTAAGTGCTAACTGCATTCACAAACTGTGAGCCTGTTATATTTCTGGCATGTGCGTATAGCAGGACTTGCTGTTCATCTCCTGCCCAGCCACTTGAGCACCTGCAGTTTATCATCAAATCAACTCTACCAGACAGCAGCAGTATTTAAGCCCACCAGTTTCCACCAACGAGATGACAATGTTCCAAACTCGATTCTGAATCATTCCCAGCGTTTTCCTCATGTCCATCTGAATCCTGATAATGCTTTGTTTGCCAAAGCAGCTTCATCTCTCCAGTCCCTGCCGTTTCCTGCTGCATCTAGTTCTGCTGTCATGTCTGGATATCTGCTGAAACATGCTCTATAGCTCCCACTGCCAGCTCCACTTCTGCCAATCCCACCACCTCAGCCAGTCCCACTCCATTGACAGTGCAGCCTCAGCCCATTCAACTAACATCTCCACAGTCAACAATAAAACTGCCTTTGAACTGAGTAACTGCCTCCTTGCCTGTGTTCTGCAGTTTGGGTCCAAAATTGAAGTGGCTTTTAAGAGAGCCATTGTGCAGCGGGTTGTGCCTGTTCTGTTAGACAAACAGAGCAGGCAACTGAAAAACATAGATGAAATGAATATAAAGAGGTTTGTGTGACTTCCTCTGATTGCTTGAGACCTTTGTAAGTTGGGCAGCATTGACTTGTAATGTCTTGTATTATAACTAGAGCTGAACCCGTGGTATATAACTGCTGCTGTCAAAATATTATGATCTGCAAACATTAATTATCCCGATCGAGAGTTTTGACATTTGCTTAGTGTGTTACCTTTATTACCCAAATAAAGATGATCCAAGCCTCCACAACATTCTGAAAAGTGTTTGTGTAGCTCAGAGTGGGCTGCTCCACCATTACCATCTTGGCGGGGCCTCACCTTAGTTAACTTCCAATTAATCCGAAAATAGACAAAGTGGTAGGTTGTGTGCAGAACTGAGGCTTCAGTGTGTGCCAGTTTGTAGGAATGTTACAGTCACTCACCTGCCACTCAGAGTGACATCTCCTTAATTAGCAGAACTTAAATCCTTAGAATAATTGAAACTGTTAAGTTTACTCTAAGTCTTGTGCATTTTTATTACCTTTAAACTTTCTTAAATCCTCTTGTTTTTGGACATATATATTTATATATTTTCATCTTTTCTTACTGTATTTAAATCTTTTAGTTTTTAGTTCCAGTGTTTCCTCGTGGGGGTTTCCTCCCCCGGTTCCTCAGTGCCCTGCCATGTCATTATACTGTGTGTGCGATTTTGTGTGCGTTTCGGGCGATGGGGTGGGTTTTTCCCTTTGCGTTTTATATTAGTTGCTTGTTTTTCATGTTGTTGTTTTAACTCTGTGAAACACGTTGTGCTGCATTTTTAATGTATAATAAAATGATAACAGTTGCTGCTTGACTCTTTACCTTACCTTAAAATCTTCAACAATATGTAAAATGCTGGTTAGGATGAAACCCTGATATAATTTGCCAGAGATAAAGGACTTAATCTTAATCTGTTATGCAGATCAGTTTTTAGTCAAAGATGTTGTCCTTACTAAACAATAAGTGGGTAAACATCTCCTCATTTTATTTGTTATGTTCTCCAGTTGCTGCAGATAAATGTCTAGTGTATCATGGGCCTGAGGATTAGGAGTAATTTAAAAGAGGAGATGGTGAATATGGTGCTGACAAAAGCCAGCATTAACATGCCAAACGTCACTACCAACAGTGCAGAATACATCCACGTGTCATCTGTAAAACATGTGTGCAGGTTTAAAATATACAGTTGCTTTACAAAAACAACTGTATATTATTATTCATAAACTTTGTTGAATGTAAGCTCCATAACTCTGTCATGAATTAATCACCATTCTCAATATGTGCAAAAAGATTCTGGATTCTGGGTTCTGGATGTTACTGTATCTGTGAAGAGGTGGGGATCAGGAAAGAGAGCAACCATGGAGAGGTCATCCCAAAATGGACGGAGAGAGGCGGACAATGATGGTTTATGTGAAACATATGCTCCTCTCGAAAGGACTTGTCTTCAATTTTGTAAAATCCTTAGTCTAAATAAATTTGAAACATGTCATTTAGTAAAAATGTATCCCCGGGCAGTTGTCAAGAAGAAAGTAATAATCTATAGAGCCTGAAAGAGTTAGTAGTTACCTGTAAACATGTTTTTCTCTGCTGTGAATTTGGGGACTTTAACATAAGAGTCTACGGAGACTGATTCCATAGTGTGACTGTTTTTCAGCCTTGGAGGTTCAAACTTGGGTGAAAAGTACCTTTATTGACTATGAATCAGATCAAAATGTATATTTAAATCCATTAAATCTTTTAAAGTATAAACTGGTGGAATGGTTTGGGTCTACTTGTATCCTTAGAACAAAGGATCACAAATTTTATAGCTGCTCTGGTCTCTCCCAGGGGGGACCCAACAAAGGAAAATGATGGGAGAGTGTGTTTGTGTTTGTGAGGTAATCATGTCTTGAATCTCTTTTATATGTCTGTCTTTTATAAGGGGGCATTAAGGAGTAATTGCTTAGTGTAGACCCTATACAGACCTTCAAATCATCCCTAAAAACCCATCTTTTTAAACTAGCTCTTAAAGTGTCTTTGAGTGTTTAAAAAAACACGATATCAGCACCAATATATATTATGTATTATTATTATTACTAAAAATATTATTAACAACAACAACAGCAACAATAATAATAATATTACTGATGATGATAATACTAATTCAATATAAATCAGAAATATATTTTTGTGAGTTTATGATGATACACAATCAGATGTGCATGAATACACATATACATAATATCAACAGCAATAAAAAATTATATATCATGTCAAAGTAAGAGGAAACGTGTGTCTATTTGCTGTGAGGATGGGGGGCATTAACCCCCTGACCCCAGGCTCCACACCCAAGGATAACAACAGGACCACAAACTATCTTGTAACAGTCAGCCAAATGACAGCAATAGAATGGTCTTTAGGGAAAACAAACGTCTTGGTTTTAACGTGTACATTACTGTTGCAGGATCCCAGCCAAGCAATAGCTGCTTGGAAGCAATGGAAATTTTTACATCTAGTGTCCTCTTCTATCAGGTCAAATTTCTGTGGTTTAGAAATGCTAATTTCAGCTAAGAAATATGAAAATATTCACCCACTTTTGTGTAATGGGAACACTTTTTTCATGTTTCCCATCAATCAAATTAACTACTGAAGTGCTGTAATTACAAATGACATAGCTCACTCACTGAGCTGAAAATTGCACCTGTGACCGTATTCGCTGAAAAAGAATATTATTCCTATATATTTCTCATTAATGGCCTCTCTGCATCAACTTCCCATTAAACACAGAGTGGTTTTAAGAATCACACAGCCCTACATGTTTAGACCACATTATTACTTTCCTGAGATCACAAAGGAACATCTTCATCTGTCATGAAGGGTTAGTTACTGTCCAAGGACCAAATTATTGTCAAGATTTCCTGCTATGGCCCTCAAACCCTGACAACTTCACATTCAAATTGGTGTTGTTGCACCAAAACTAAAGAGTTATTCTTCAAAATGCCATGCTTTGGGGTGCGGATCTGGCATTATTTCCAAGGAGTGTTTTACATTTTCACATGAAGAAGAAATACAGTCCATCTTACCAAAGAGTAAATAATGAACTGTTAGGGTGGATATAATACAACTATTTATGCTGGGGAAGGTGATTAAAGGAATCGACTCTTGAACATATAGCCCAGGTTTGAATCGTAATCTGTGGGGGAGGAAGTTGGCTTCTCTGAGGCTTGCTGGGTAGTGGAGTGAACATGGGGCAGTCTAGGTGTTGCCAGAGAATGATTCTGAGCTGGAGATGCAGCAGAAACTGAACCAGCAGATGATTACAGTTACAGAGACGCTGATACACAAGGTTGGAATAGATTAGCAACTGGCGGTGCTACAGTGAACCAGGGGAGGCTGGACAGAAAGGTCTGGTATATACTGTAACAGGTGGAGGAGAATGGATGGAGACTGGAGGGTAAGTCAGCTAGACCAGGACTATGTAACACAACCAGATGGGGCAATGAAAAGCTCTCAGAAGGGGAAGCAAGCAAAATCAAAGAGAGAGGACAGAACTCTAAAGTTAAAATGAAAGGTTGCACTAGATATAAGGTATGTATTGAATATTGTTGTATGCAATATGCAGCCTCTTTGACCAGTGTTGTTCTCGAAGAAAAACATTTCGCCTCTTTTCATTTGTTAAACTTAAAAAAAAAAAAAAAAAAAATCATAAACATCTTCATTCAGGCTGTCAACTGTTCTGACTTTCACAGCAGAAATGTAGATGCTTTCCTGTCCCTTCACGAAAATTTACTACTGTGTTTTAACAAGCCCGAAGTGAGACTAAAATGACTCACTGAAGGCCTCAGAGAGAAAAACTTTAATGATCTCTCTGAATCCACTTGTGATTTCAACTTGTGCTCATTAGAAAATAAGTCACACTCAATAATACCGCCTTGTATCTCTGAAGCGCTTACAATATCCCAACAGTGAAAACAAGACCTTTGCTCCTGGGTGCACACACACAAAAACACTTCTAAGATTTAACAATGTGTGACATCATAATCTGGGGCCCAGTTCAGGTGTGTGTTATTAAGTTTGCTTCTAACGTTTCTACAGTCTGCACACGTAACTCCATATTTTAGGCTGCCATGAGTGTGTGTGTGTGTGTGTGTGTGTATGTGGATGTTTATTTAGGGAAAAAACTAATCCAACATCAAGTATACATAAAATAATAAAAACATGTATAACGAGATACCAGATTTTTTTTTTGTTGTCGTGTTGTTTCTTTTTATAATTTGATCATTTTTCACCTAGTTTCAGCTACAAAATCGGGGAATCAAATTGATGCAAACTTCACCTGGCTCTTGAGAGTAGATCCTGTCACAGGAGACAAGTTCAACGTTTTGTTTTCTGCTTTCAGCCTAGTTGCATTTTCATTTAAGTGAAATTTTAGTTGAACAAGCCCAATGTGTTTGTGGTGTTTATTTACTGTATCCTTTTAGATATTCATACTGTTTAAAGTGAGATGTCCAAGAATTTTTTCTTTCATTCATCGTCAACCGCTTATCCGTGAACATAACTGGCCAGTATACCAGGGTCATGGACAGGCCAACCACTGTCCATGACTTGTTTTTAGAATGTGTTAAACAGTGTGTGTGAGTGTGTATCTACTGCCACAGATCTACTGTAGCTGAATAGATAGAAAAGGTTCATATCCCTCCCGGTATGCAGACCAGTTCTATAAATGCTATCTTATAAGTTCAGACCTTCAAGGACACACTCTGTGTAACGTGGGCTCAGCAGACAGGTGTTAAACAGAAACTTAGATTTAGTGGAAAAGTACAGAGTAAGGATATATGATTTCTTAAAGAAAAGCCAATTATAACACAGGAATCACTGTATATCACTTTATAACCACTATGCCGCCCTGTGTCCAAGACTTATTTTAATATAAATCACATGAACCACATTTATCTAAAATCTGCTATATTTTATTTCAAGACTCAGAAAATAGTCAGTCAGCTAATCAGAGGAGAGGCTCGGATTCGCTTTTCTGATTGCCTAACTGACCTGTTGTCACAAATGCCCCAGAGAGAGGCCAGAGAGAGATGTAAAACTGCATTCAGATGTTTTTTGTTAAAGTCACAAATATATCATATTATGGATATAAACACTTCAAATAAAAGGTTGTAAAAATTTGAAAAATGAGACATTTAAATAAATAAAAAGTTATGAAACGTTCTTTCCTTGTGTGTTTTCCTACAAACGACTTCTAGGGTGTGATATTTGACGTTCTCTCCATCAGATCTCTCAGGGAACATTTTATAAAGTTTACTGAATTAATAATCCTCCAAAGACAGATTGTGCAACAGTGGAAAGCAAGCAGTCAGAGTACTCAAACTACTTATTCAAGTTATTTTCTCTCTGAGTGCTTCAGCTCATTACCCACGATTGTCACTTTCACACACTCTGAGGCAAGTCTTCCCTGTCAGCTGTTCAACACGTTCTCCACCAGTGGGACCGGCTCACTTTATTTCCATGGTGACGCTGAACCAAACATGTTCCCTGTCTGTTTGTGTGCGTACGAACAACACAGAGCTGGTATACCCACCGTCACTCTTAAAACACACGAACACACACAGACACAAACACACAAGGCTCTACATGTCTCCTCATTGCCACTCACTCACACAAATTTCCCCCAACACACAACCCCCAACGCATTCACAAAAGCACGTCCACAGACACACACACAGAAAAACATTTTTAATTGCCTTCCATAGCCAGCATGTACATGCTTCCCTTGTTAACTCCTGCCTGCATGGTGTGTAGGGAGCTACTTTATGATCATTACAAAAGAAGGAGGAACACATGAAGTGACCAGGGAACAAAGCAGGGTATATCACAAAAGTATTATTAAATGTGAGAATGCACATGTATTCAGATTTATATACATGAGCTTAAGCATAAAAACAGGGGTGTGTGTATTCTGTGCGTGAATACATTAACATGAACAATATTTGCCTGACTCCTTTCCGAGCCCATTAACAACATAAGCCACAACCGCAACAGTTTGTCTGCTTTAAATTATCCTTTTTGAATAAATATCTTTATTGTAATCATTTTGAATTGAATTAATATGAATGAATATTGAGTGACAGGAGCTTCACATATGGCCTTGCAGCAACCGACGTGTTCGTATGTGTCATGTTTGGGAACCACAAAAGCCTGGTGATTCTGAAAATTTTGGAACAATGAGAAATAATATTCCTGTTATTCCGTTTTTTGTATGAAATAGAATGTTTTTCCATTGGTTCAACTGATATTAGCATAGCAACTTTTTACTTATTCTTGCTAAGGTTAGTTATGGCTCAAAACCTTTGTTACACTCTCTGTCAGCCGCCTCGCGGTGAAATAATTATCTCCCTGTGAGTCTGGTTAACCTATTCGACAGAGGAGGTTGGTGGGAAACTGACTGAGATAATGGTCATTTACTCATCATGAGCAATTGCAAACACTTTTACCTGTCCAAGAGAAAAGAAGGCATGTCTAACGCGCTTACGTAAACAGAGAGATTTATCACTGCCATCAGCTGCTGAATTATATGCACCAACAGTGAAGAAAAATTATTTTAAAGGTAAAAACAAAATGATTTCAGAGCCCTAGTATTTAATTTTTTTACATTAAAATGTTGAATATGACTTTCCTTAATTCTTCCAGAAATGTTTAAATCTAAAAAAAATTTGATGTTTTTGTGAGAGTAATGGTCACTAACATATGATTGCCTTCACTAAAACTAACTTTTTATCCAGTTTTAAGCCACATTTGATTGAGATGGAAGACAAAAAGCATTCCATAACACCAAATGCCAATATTTGGTGTTAATTAGATTGAGAGACCTCTAGTGACCTCAAGCTTTTTATTCCTTTTTTTACCAGTTCATGTGAAGCGCCCTGATTTGGTTCACAGCAGTTGAAGGATGAGTATCAGCATTTTACTTCACAGTCTTACTGAAATTTTACAACTCCAGCATCAAGCTGCCATCATCCAACGATCACCTATTTTCTTCTACGAAGTTAGCCCGCTAGGCAGCTTTTATTTATTTGTATAACTCTAATTCTATCTGCTTTTTATCTGAAGTCTCTTCTCTCAGTGACTTTCCAAACATCATGAGGAAGTGTTGGGCTGAAACAAAATCTCCTCAAATCACAGCATAATTGCATTGAAGATTGTCGAATTACTTAACCCTCCGGTCGTGTTCACCTCCCGACCCTTACTTTAGTGTTTCTGGTCAAAATTGACCGGTCTGTTCTGCTGCTCTGCTCTTAAATTAGCACAAAAACCATTTTTCACCACCAAACTTTTTATTCAACATTCTTTAGCTGTGAACAATGTCTCAAAGTAGTGTTTGACATGAATTTATAGAATTAGAGATAAAATAACTGCAGTGAAAATACAAATAGGCACTGAAAATGTATTAGAAAATGAACATGTAATGTAAAAACTAAATGGAAAACCAAAGACCAAACTCAACATGAAGTCGTGTGTGTGTGTGTGTGTGTGTGTGTGTGTGTGTGTGTGTGTGTGTGTGTGTGTGTGTGTGTGTGTGTGTGGGCATGTGACACTCAGGTCAGAGTGGGTCTTGCAAACATAGGCATCACATTTGCAGTATCTCAGGCTTGTTTTGTTGTCTCTAGGGGCACAGAGCTCACAGCGCTTCCTTTTCTGCCCATGTCCTTGTTGGGGGAGAGCAGCCAGGGCAGTGGCTGGGGCTGGGGCTTGCACACTCCTAACCAGACTGGCAGAGGCTGGTGTGCAGGGAATGTGCTGGCGCCTTTGAATAAGAGGAGTCACTAAAGCTTTCCCCAGCTCTCCTTGGAAAAGTCTCCTCTTGAAACTTTTCCCCTGATTCCAGGTTGGGTCGATGGCTGTCCACACCACATATGCGTTGAAAGCAGACATCAAGGATGTTGTGGAACAGTGCCACAGGCCAGCGGGCTGCCATTGGCTTGCAGGCGTATATACCAGTAAGCTGCAATAAAAGGAACAATAAATAAGAGTTTGGGAACAATATTGAATCTGTCGTACACAAAGTGCTATGATTCACTTAAATAAAAATAAAATAAAATGCATGATGGATGAAACTTTACATTACCTTATCAAGGCAGTCAACGCCTCCTTTGTTCTTGTTGTAGTCCTGGATCATAAGGGGCTTCCTGTCCTCTGTGGTGCTGACAGCAGCGTGTAGCGAGCTCATCAGGATGACATTTCTATTCTTCTTGGGAACAAATGACACAAGAGTTTGCGTGACAGTGAAAGCAAGTCTGCCTCTCTTCCTCTGGTCGATACCAGTGCAGGGGGAAGTTCAGGCTTGTTCTTCCTCACTTTCCCTACCACGGCGATCTTTCTTTTCAGCAGCTCCTGTGATATTATGCCCTTGGAGACCAGTTGTCATGTCCAGCACAACACGCATGCCCTTGTTTTTTTCGGCCCTTCCAGTACTGGGCTTCCCCATGTATACCTGCATATTCCAGGCATAGCTGCTCCTGGCGTCACATGCTGCCCAGATCTTTATTCCATATTTCTCTGGTTTGCTTGGAATGTACACCTTGAAGGAACAGTGACCTCTGAAAGGAACCAGTCGCTCATCAACTGTCACGTCAGGGCCTGGATTGTACATAGGTGGTAGGCGCTCCACCCACCTATCCCAAATGTTCCTGATGGCAGCCAGTTTGTCATTTCGCCAGCGGACAGGTCGTGTATCTCTGTTATCAAATCGAATAATTCCTGAAAGGACATGAAACTGTTGTAAGGACATAGTTGCCCAGAATATACACCTCCCAGACTCTGCATCCCACAGACTTTTTGTAACCTCATTGTTTGAGTGATATACTCCAGCTAAAAGCAACAAACCTATGTAGGCTTGGAGGTCTACCAGGTCAATTTCTCTCCAGGTGTCCCCAAACACACGCTTCCCCTCCAGGATTGTCATCTCCAGTATAATTCCCTCTATAGACTCTGGTAAAAAGAATGTCATCCCCACGAGATGTTGCATACCGTGTTGGCCCTGGCGTCATCTTTTTGATGTTTTCCACTCTTGCTCTACTTCCTCTGTCCTGGGGGGATGAAGACCAGAGCAAGTGTCCACTCTTGGACTGGAATGTCTCCACAGGTGCCTGTTCTTCAGGTGCCTCTCCCTCTCCATCTGTTGACAGGTCAGTCTCCCCAAAGTCTGGATCAAAATCTAGGTTGTCTTCCACTTCCGAGACATCCTCCTCTATCTCTGGTTCAATTTCAGTGCCCTCTTCATCATGTCCAAAAAGCTGGACCAGAACCTCTCCGACAGAGAACCGCTTGGTCAGTGGCCTACTCATTGTGCTCAGAGTAAAAGGAGTGCAAGGCAAACATCATGCTATATATATGGGGTCTGTGTGAAGATGATACATTGGCACAAAAGCGTGGGAAAGAGATGGGTTCACATAACAGACACCTGTCTAGTCTGTGTGAAGATATGATACATTGTTTCATGGGGAAGTTGGTTCACATGGGAGGATCGGCACATAAGCGCGGGAAAGAGATGTGTATCTGTCTGAAATGTGTGTGTGAGTGAGTGAGTGAGTTGGGGTGGTGTGTATGGGGATGTTTTCTGTCTGATGGATGAATATAGTCTGGATATCCTTTCATTTCCTATGGCGGTCACTTTTGACCACAGGTGTAACAAGGTTGATTAAAACACTCAAAATTCAATGAAAGAGGTGATCATCACTTTTATATGTTCAAGTGCATAGTGTGGAGGATATCATCAGGCCTTGAGGCAATCAGATGTAAAACACAATATTTATGAGTGTTTTAAGTTGTAAATCGGTCAGATTTGACCCGAACACGACAGGAGGGTTAACACTCGTGCTGTCAGCCTCACAACATGGTTACCACGCAACATTTCCAATTCAGAATTAATCTAATTTGTTGTGCATGTTCCCACTAAAAGCAATGAGCTGGGAATGTGAGCAGGCCAAATATTTCATCTGCTGCCATGTTGTTTTTTTCACATTGTGACCCCTCAGATGTGAAATTCAAATCATTTTGAGCTGTCAATATCAGCATAATTCACATGGAGACCCAGGCAGAGACACAGTTTCCAATCAAGACAAGTAACATAATATGGACTGAGGGTGAAAAAAAAAAAATGAGAATAGCAACTTTTAATATGAATTGAAGTGCAGCGTTATCTTTCCAAAGTTAAACACTCTGTGTGGTGTTTCTCTGCCTTTTCCCTAATGTATTCTGGGACAGCATCCAGAACCCTGCTCCAGTTCGGTGACCCTGGCTCAATCACGATGTCCGCTCTTTGTCCTATGCAATGAACCTGCACATACATTAACTGACAAGACCTGCAAGATGGATGTGAACACATGAAGGATTTCATGAAAGGGCTCAAGATGCTGAACAATGAATGGCACAATGGGTTACATCACATTAGATGTCGGGTCAGAAGCATTTCTTTAGCTAGTAAACCACTGAGACCTCGACTGTATATACACAATCAAGTACAGTATTTATTGCATTATTATCTGCTTGAATAAGTACACAGATCCAAAACAAATGCAAACTTTGGGGACACATTGTGATACACTGTGGTGATAATAACAAACCCTGTACCGCAGGTTTTGTTCACATCCGCTTTCATCCTTGTTTTCAGTACATTAGACTAGAATGACTTTTGAGTCTCATTTAAAAGCTGCATCACTGCAAAGTTTTGAGAAAGTGGGCACTGAGAGTTTGAAAGGTTCAAAAGAAAGCACTGAATTAATGAGGAATTTCACTGTGAGGCAGTCTAATTACGATTATTATGTCATGCCTTACAGATGTGACGAGGATTCTTATAAATATTTCCCTGTTTTCTATCTTCACTGTATGTTACTCAGTATTTTCCGAAAAGTCTGTTTAAAAGCAACAATCCTGTAAGTCCGAAAAAGGTATACTTATCAGGCTGTTAACAAGTAACACAGAGCAGAGGAGTCTAAAAAGCTTAACTCTGAACGACTGGTTGGATTCTTTAATCGGGACCCATTCATAGTTATTTTCATTCTTGTCTCAAGAAAAAAAAAAAAAAAACATAAATAAAATTCCAAATTACATTGAAAGGTCACTTTCTTCTGATTGGCCAAACCTCAGGAATGTATAATAATTGTTAATACTTGGTTACGATAACAGACAAGCAGAGTGTACCTCACTCATCTTCATCCGCTTTATCCGTCACAGGGCTGCTGGAGCCAATCCCAGCTCACATCGGGCAAGGGGTGGGGTACACCCTGGACAGGTCGCCAGTCCATCGCAGGGCCAACACACGGAGACAGACAACCACTCATGCTCGCATTCACACCTACGGTCAATTTAACATCGCCAGTTAACCTATACATGCATGTCTTTGGACGGTGGGAGGAAACCGGAGTAGCTGGAGGAAACCCACGCAGACATGGTGAGAACTTACAAACTCCACAAAGAGAGGACCCAGGACACAGGACAGAAAGGATCCATGCCGGGAACCAACAGCGACAGCGCCAACCACTACGCTGCCGTGCTGCCTTGTGTACCAACCCAGTGATGACAATCTGACACTGTAACATAATGCAGCATATATGACAGAAAATAAGTAAAGCACAATAGGCCCCCTCTATGGGAAGTTTCCAGAGGACAAGATCATTTTGGACAACATTACAAATGAAAACTAAAATACTGGTCTCGAGTAATCAATTTTAATGGATTTCATAAGTGATAGATGCAAAAGTTCAGCTCAGTTAAGTATATTAAGGAAGCAAGAGTACAAGAGCCATAAGGCATCAAACAGTTTTTCTTTTTAGATTAGCCTGCTCAAGTCCTTCATGTCAAAATGATATATAACAGGAACTGTGAGCTCTTGGAAAGGGAAGAAAGTAATCCATTATCATGACCAGTGGCATCTCATTATCAGATGTTGAGCTCATTGGATGTAAGATAACACCAACACTTTCAGGTGCTACACCATTCAATTCCATTTCCACCAGGCCATCACGATTTTTAGATCTATTGTGCTCCCGCTCCTGTGAGTCTCGCCGGCTAATAGCGTGTGCCAGATAGTGTTCTCTTAATGTCAGTAAAGAGCTTTGAATAAGAGAACAACAAGTACATTGTTGCTCTAAATGCCCATGAGTCTTACCTCTCTCAGGACATCAAGGGAAAGCACACGATGCTCGGACTGCCAAACACTGACTCAATAATTGGGTGACCGTAGAGGACAGCACTAGATCTCAAACAAAAATGTGTTCTCTGCTAATATACTCAAATCTTTGTCTGGGATCTCTCAGCCCAAGTCATCGGCAACAGTGGAATGCAGTAGACACAGCTATCCAGAAGAGGCTCCACGCTGGCTCGCACTTATAGCCCCAGCCAAGATGCTTGTGTGCGGCTGTGGGTGCATGGGAACCAATACTACAGCGCTTCCTTTTATGTGGATGCCCAAAAGGTCTGAAGAGGATAAATGCAACCAATTACTGGTACTTCAACACTCATCATAGCTCTCATTGTATCCACGTGGCCTTATGACAACAATTACACACTAACACTTCACAGTCACACACATTTGGAATTAGGTCATTGAAACTCATCTAACTGGAGAATCATCTTCATCCACACGTCCGTGGCTATTCTCAGCTGTGATGCAAATTGAAAAGTCCTCATTCTACATCCAGGGGGAAGAATTATATTATCATAATAACATTATGTAATAAACATACAATAATATAATTGGATACATACTCATGGACACATTATGAGATATACAAAGGTTCCACGTAGGAGCAAGACATCTGGATCTGGACTGTTCAGAGATTCAAAGTACCTATTTGGTCAATCTCTTTATGGTCATTCTGCACATTTTTGCTACTTTTCAGGTCATTTCATATATCTTTGTGTTTGTTTTACATTTTATGGTTGTCCTATGCGTCTTTCTGTAATCGTTTGTGTTTCTCTGTAGTCATTTTTCATGTTTATGGAGTTCATTGTGCATTTCTCTCTGCAGTCATTTGCATGCGTTTACACTTGTTTATGGAGCTTTATGGTCATTTTGCATCTCTTTTGGAGGTCATTTGATGCTTCCTTGTAGTTGTTTCTTTGTATTTCTCTGCAACATCGGGATGATGCAGAAAAACTAGTCCATGGATTTGTAACTTCTAGGCTGGACTACTGTAACTCATTACTATCTGGATATCCAAACAAATCTCAGAAAGGCCTTCAGTTGATTCAGAAAACTGCTGCACAAATATAAACAGGAACTAGGAAAAGAGTTACTGTCCTAGCAGGACACGCCGCTCTCTAGATGGAGGTTTACTTGTGGTTCCTTGCGTCTCCAAGAGTAAATCTGGAGGCAGATCCTTCAGTTATCAGGCTCCTGTATGGAACCAACTTCCAGTATCGGTCCGGGGGGCGGACTCTTTAGCAATTTTCAGGCTTAAAACTTTTTTGTATGACAGAGCTTATAGTTAAAAAGTCTCTCCCACTATCAACCCAACCGGTCGAGGCAGATGGCCGCCCCCCTGAGCCTGGTTCTGCCAGGCTCAGGGGTGCCAAGGTTTCTGCCTCTTAAAGGAAGTTTTTCCTTGCCATAATATAAAATAATTTTATAAAGAGTTTGGTCAAGAAAGTGCCTTGATGGAACTTTGTTATGATTTGGCGCTATACAAATAAATCTGATTTGATTTGATTTGATTTTAACATTATCCAGGTGAAGCAGAACTTCTAGGCACAGCTGCCAGTTGATAATCCGCAGCTGAACTTCAGCATTTAATTCACAGTGGAGATGAAGAGATCCTATCTGAGTGCTAATCATCTTGCCACAGTCCCAAAACTTTCTAACAAATATTCTTAAAAAGCAAAAATTTGACCAGCAGAAAAGCTATAAAATAAGAGTCCAATGTCTAGCAATTGGGCAAATATGTCTGGTCGGTGGTTGGGAGCAAATCACAGTGAATGGGGTTATAAAATAATAAAAAAATAATCTTGTTGGTTTTTGATTTTGTACTTTTGGACAAGAATAAACAGAGAGTTGAGAAAAAGAGAGAAAAAAGAAACTTTGAAACACTTTGAGAACTGCCCTGCCCTGCAGCCTGTCCAGATCATCAGCTGCCATTTCTTCTCTGTCTAAATGATTCCACAAGCTGAGACAACCATGCCTCCCAAAATGAGGGAGTCCTACCTGTGCACAACTGGGTTTGACCACTGGGGGTTGCTGTGTCAGTAAGATATTGAAGGGCTCCTCAGCTCATGATCACACAGTCTTCATTTCACTGCATTAGATGTGTCTCCATGGCTTCCCTCCATGTTTGTGACATCTATACCGTTTCATGGAAAAAATGTCATCATGCCATGTGTTTGAAAATGCCTGTAGTATACTCTACATCTATTAGAATTATGAGATGCAGCTCATTACAAAACAGCAAGGGTGTATCCCACAGCAACTATGAGCTTATTATAGCATCACGTCATGTGGATTTTGAAGCAGAACAGACAAAGGCAAAAAGCATTTTGGTGTTGTGCCGTTGCTTCTATTTAAGTTCAAGGCAATGGGCAATTAGTCAGTGGGCAAACACAGCAGGAAGAGAACAGACAGTCAATAACAGCACTAAGCCGTGGTGAGAAACATGCACGCAAGAGAGCAATACACCAGTAAGGTACATTCACTTCACCCACCAAACAGGTTCAGTCTGCGTTTTGACCTCTATTTTTTAAAACATTTCTCATATTCATGTTATTGCAAGGTTAAATATCGCAAAGGAGACCAGCAAGAATGCTACTTGGCTACATCAAGACGTTTCCGCCCCCCGCCCCCCTCCCTTGACTTTAGCCACCCTATTTGCATAAATGATGGATGATGATGGATCTAATTTTGATTGCAATACTGGTTCGTTTATTTGATAATCAAATGACTTGGGAAAGGAGGGAGGTCGATATAGTACTGGGTTTATGGGGGTAAAGCACAAGAATCAAGAGACAAACAGACAAAATGCAAGGAAAATAGCAGATGAATGATCCAAGGAATTAATTGTCACACATAACCAAACACAATCAGACAAAAAAATAATAATAAAATACTCCAACTAACCCTCACTGAAAGGAACTTTGTCCCTGCCTCTGTTCAGGTCAAACTATGTATCTTCTTTTGTAGTTAAAAGCCAGTCAGCCAGTGGATTGTCTCAGCTTAGTGAATCTAGGAACAACAACAGCATTTCAAATCTTTTATAACATGCTGGCTTCCTTATACTGATAGACCAACTCAAAACATTGATGTTTCCAATGGCATGTCATCGCATTCTAAAGAAAAAAAAAAAAAAAAATGCTGCGACAAAGTTACAAAAATCTCTAACATAGGGATGATGGCTCCTATAAAAATAAGAGATACATTGTGTAGCATGAAATCCACAGCATTATTTTCACTTAAAAGGAGAACAAGCACACATAGAGAGACCGAGGGAAAAAAATCAGCAAGGCAAAACTAGTCTGTGGCTGCAGGGATGTTAGCTGGCGCATGTGTGGTATTAAGTTGAAGTTAATACAGTCATGGGAATCATTTATTGCATCTCATGCAATATACTTGAGAATTCTGAAAAGTCACAAATTTGTGTTTTTAGGCTTCAATGGCACATAGGTGTAAACTTCTGTTGCTGTTTATCTAGTGTGTATGGCTTCTCCCATGCTATTAACCTCCCAAAAGTTGATCACAACTTTTAATGGCGAAGAAATTGGCAAACAAGAAGTGGACACAAAATGAAACTGTCAAATGAAACTGGCAAAGTAAAAGAGAAAAAAGTAAACAATTGTGTGATCATTGAGTGGAATCCAGTTTCAGCTTGGCTAGAAGGGTTCAGTCTCTTTCAAGTAGAAAAGCTGCACATGTTAAAGCCATATTTAATAACTTCACATATACCGTCACTTTTTAACTATGATTAACCCATTGGCGGTGATCAAAATGGAAAGGCTGCCACATCAATAGGACCAACATTACATTCCCAACACACTACTGCAGGGCCAGCTTGTTAAACTGTCTGTCAGTAAAGGGTTAACCGACTGATCGGACAAGCCTGTAGGGCAACGTTGAACCACTGGCCCAAAGGGAACAATTCTGCAGAACCTGCTGACCAACCCATTTCTCTGGAGTAACATTGTGAATACAGATCATCTAATGTAAGGCCCTTTTACATTGCGCAATTGCTTTTACCTAAGTAGGGAAACATGCATTCAGTATCTGTGA
This sequence comes from Echeneis naucrates, assembly GCF_900963305.1. NCBI lineage: Eukaryota > Metazoa > Chordata > Actinopteri > Carangiformes > Echeneidae > Echeneis > Echeneis naucrates. The sequence continues at coordinate 18,377,161 of NC_042525.1, read as the reverse complement.
AACAGTAGATGTCTGTGTGACTGAATGTGCGTTTGAGTGATGCTGCAAAGAAAAATTCCTTTTGTCTCTCCATTGGTTAAGAGCTGCATTGTGTTGCAAAAGCAAACAAATGAAACAAAATGAAGAGTGACAGGGAGAAAGGCAATAGAAGGAAAGGGGCAAATGAGGATTTTTTTATTTATTTTTTTTATTTAATGGAACAGAGAGTAGAGAAAAGTAGAAAGAAAGTGTGACACCGCAGTGGTGAGCTGGAGGAAATTGAAATGCAGTTGGCTATGTATTCTGTTAAGCTCTCATAACTCTCTCTGCATTCTTAAAGCCCTGTCTGTAATTTCCCTCTTCACACTTCTCTTAGGTCTCTTTTCTCCCCCCTCCCATCCATCTCCTTTATCGTTCCCATCCATCCTTTCCAGTCCATCTTGTACTCCATATTGTGAGACCATATCTTTATCAGCCACGCTCTTTTCTCCCTCTTCTTGTCTATCTCCCTTATCCAAACTGCATGTGGCAATGAGCTGTCTACTCCCAAGAGCAGCAGCAATCCCTGGCCAGAGGAAGGCAGATCCCCTATAATAGATCTTATTACATTCTGCCTCTGGTTATGACACTCTTGAGCAAGGTTCATCCAGCTCAAAAAAAAAAAAAAAAAAGAAAACAGAATAAAGTATCCTGGATTGTCATACATTCTTTTAAGTGTATATAAAAAAAAGCTAACAGTCACATTATCCAGCCAATAGTCTTTTGTTTCTTAATTAGGATGGCAGGATATTTATGCATAAAATACAGCATCTGAGCCTATGCACAAAGCATTCTTTCATTCTTACACCACAATATGTAGGGATAGACAAAGCAAACCTTAGCATTGTAGGTCTTTGTTACTGTTACAGGCAAACAGGATATGTAATCACGTCATGGTGAGACCTTGAAACATAAATCTAGTTGAAGTCAGATAACCAGGTAACCAGATCAAAAAAATTATTTTTATTCCCTTTGGTTGGAGAAGTGTTCATGGCCATAATTTGCTCAAGTAGTTTCTGTATTTCTTTTTCTCTGAAGCTCCAAAAACAAGCAAAAACAAAATACTCACGCAATCTTAAATGAGCACATTGCTACGATTTTTCATACTAAAGTAAACAGGTCACTAAGCGTTGCTCAGTTGGGTTAGTATTATGAGCATTTTAAGTACCCCAATACACATATAACTGAAAGTCAAGATTACTTTATAGTTTCCAAACAATTGTGAATCAAATAAAAACGTATTTAAATTGCATTTAAAAGCAGTCGTGTAAATCATGTAAATCAAACAATACAGGCTGTTATTGTGAAACATTTACAGGAGCTTGGAACATTACATCATACATGTAATGTACATACGTCCGGGGTCACGGGGGTAGCAACTTCAGCATCTACATTACTTCACTACATCAGTTTTTAATTACTGCAGTTGGAGACCTGATGGCCAAAAAGTCCCAGTTTCCCTTCCGCCTAACTTCCTCAAAATCCACACGTATGAGTAGTTAGGGAACTAAGACACAACTTGTATTCATAACCTCTGTGTAAGAAAATCCATGATTGTTGGCATTGATTGTTTTTCTGTCGTCTGCTTTGCAGGTAATGTCTACAACCTCCATTGTTTTGTTATAACAATGGATGAAATGTGCCACGCTTCCTTTCGTTGCAGATTTTGGTTTAACCTCAGATAAGCTTGTTGGCACTACCACAAATGCGAAAGCAGACTGAGGTCTGATCACCCACGCACACGCTGCACCGGTCCTGTAAGTCTAGTGATAAAGTGGGAGAGGGTAGAACAGGGGTCTGGCTCAGGGGTGAAGTGGGAGCCTGGTGGTCAGGGGTTAGGTGATAGACAGCTTCCCCTCACATCCAGGCAGTAAGAACAAAGCAGACACTCACCTAAGGAGTGTGCGACTACGTAGTCACATACACATGGTGAAGGTTCTGATTGTGTTATAACTCATATTCAGAACTTAACTCTGAATTTCAGTACCATTCACAGTATCGCGTGGTTGAATGTTGAAACGATAATAATATAGTTTGGATAAAAAAAAAATAATAATAAATAACTATAATAATAATAATAAGAAGAAGATTTTCCAGCTGATCATGATGGAAGTGGCCAAAATCCTACTAAAGCTATGATGAGGCCAAGCAGCCAGCAGGGATTCCTTAATGATGCCATTATTCATTCAGTGAAGTAACCATCTGATCAATTATTACCTTGAAGAATTAAACACAGATGCAAGTGGCAACAAGTGGTTGGTGATAAATCCATACAATGACTGTCACTTTCTTTTCTAGAAGAAATTCTCTTTTAATGACACAACATAATGCGCCTGCTGGGTCATTTGTTTTATATTGAGATCTGTTCAAACTAAAGACACTCTCAGGGCAGTGTTAGCTCTCCTCCCTCAGGCTTCTGTCAGGAGCTCTGATGATCAGTCAAACGTGTCAAAACGTGTGTTCGAATAAAAATGTGATAAGGTTTTTGTCAAGACTCAGAGAACCGAGGGCAGCGATCTGTTTTGTTGTTACATAACAAAGCCCCAAACGTCTGTGGACTCAGACTTTTGTTACTTCGTTACTCATTGTGTTAACGTAGAACCTCGACCTGACTTTTTATGAAAGAAGACATGGGCATCTCCCTTCAGGGCTGTGTGGCACCATTAAATCTATAACAATTTTACTTTTATTTGATGCTAATTTGGAAGAGCACCAATTCATATTTATCTTACTCATTTACTGATTTTCAAGACTTTTAAAATGTATATGGGACAATGGAGCTGAAGGAAAAATAAATCACATCAGGCATTGGATATTCGCAAGTATTTCCAAAAGTGCAAATTGACCTGTTTGTTGTCTGCTTGTTAATTGTTTTTGTAATGTGGTTTCATCTTCTGCATTGTTTGTGGCATTTCAGAGTTTCACTGTTTTAGCGTTTTTGCTCTGTATAATCTTGTTTGGGATTCAGTTTGTAGTAGTTTCACTGAGTGTTTCTCACTCATGTGTTATTATTTCTTTGTCCTCACTGATACAGAAAGAAGAATCCCTTATTCCCTCCTCATGCATGAAAGCTAGCTCTTTATCAGTCACCCCCATGGAGAGGGGAAGAGAAGACAGACGAGAATGGAAAGCTTCATAAAGTGTGGAATGGGTAAAACCAGCAAGAGAAAATAGTGGGTGGAAATCTGTTAGAAATTCATGGCCGTATATGGTAGATAGCATTAAAAAAACATAATAATGATAATTCTACGGGACACATTAATGTTACTGTTCCATGACCAATTTTTGGGTCAGAGCCCAGAACTCTGAAACAGACTCAGGTTCTTTGGTATCAGGATTTGGAGCAAAGTTATTCATGAGACCAAAGGTGAGTTTAACACATTTATTTACAGTTCTCAAAATCGTTCCTTGTTAGTCTGCGTGCACTGGTCCCACTCCCTTCATCCTCGTTCACATATTGTGGTCTTGGTCAGTTAGACAACTATTGCAGCAGCCTGGCCCATCACTGCCCCACAGCAACTTTCCACACTACACACTGAAACACACAATTAAAGTCCCATGAGGGATTATGTTTAAGGTAATTCACTAAAGATAGTGAACCAAAATCCAGGATTGGGTAGGCCCGTACTACGAGTCGTTATGACTGAAGATATGGCCAGTTCTATATCCTGGGATGGTCGGGACTATGGACTGGCTGACTTGTCTCTGGGTGTATTGAAAAACAAGTAAAACCCGTTTAAAATGGAAGACTAAAAGATGAGCAATGGAGGTAGTGAGAAAGTAATGGCCGCCACATAGATGCACCGCTGTTGTTGGCCCCCCCCTCAGTCTGCCAACACACCGCATTCTGATATCTGTAACAGGGGCTCTTCCTGGGCCCCCGTTATCGGCCAGGCTGGAGTTGCAGAAGTGAACAGGCTGCTACACTGCAGGTCTTGGCCTCACCCCCCACCCCCCGCCGCTCAGGTTATCTCTTCATTGCGGCCGCACATTGCCTTCAGGGGCAAATCTGTCATGTCACGTTACATTTCAGTCATATCATAGATCAACTTGCCACATTTAAGTTACAAAAACACTGTGCTATCAATTCTGTGAAACATGAACTCTGGCACAGAAAATTCCTAAATCCACCCTGGGGTCGCTGGGTAACATTCATACATTGGCACTCGGACTAGAGAATTCAGATTCAAGCATTTCAACCCAAGGTATCACAATGAGTCACAAACTGTAGTCTTTCAGCTTCTCCAAATTCTCTTTCTTCACTTCCCTCCTAGATTCCTGCCAGTCGGGTTCTCCTGCTGCAGCTCTGCTTGAATTTATTAACCCTGGTGCTGGTGAGAAGTGGTATGCTGAGGGAGCAGTGACCTCATGCCTCCAGGTCACAATGCAGCTCCACAGACTAGCTGCTGATCTGCTGCTGGTCTAACTCAAGCTGCTGATCTTGATTCGAGCTGTTTCCAAAGAGTAGATTGACTCTGAAGTCACCAATATCCTTTGCAAACAAACCAACAAACAAACAAACAATAAAAGCAGGAAAAACTGAAAACTTGGCCCAGGGGGGAAAACGTGCTGTAGAAAAAGCTTGTCTTGTTTTCCAGTGAACAAATCCACGGTCATAGTGAAGAATCTAAAAATGCTGAGGTCATTTGTGTAAATTCCCATCCTGAAAAGAAAATCTGACGGCTTTAAATTTTTAAAGGTTTTTTATATTTGGGATTGTACAGTGTTGTCCAAAACCTATTGACATCATCTGACATTATCTACAACTATAAACAAAATTTGTCTATAATAGCAGCATGAGCTCGTTCACATATTGCAGATCTCAGAGCCTCACTGCTGTGGTTTCTATATGGCTTTGCCCCGCTGTTCATTCTGACATGACCTTTCTGTGTTTGCTGGGATGCTGTCAGAAAGCTCCCGCTGTTGTCACTGGTAAAGCTGGTACTGCAATCTGTGACCAGCACGGTGTATCTCATCTACGGGCTTGGATACGCAGTGATTTATGAGTAACTCCTTTATTCTCTGATATCCTTGTAGACATTTTCCTTTCATCTGAGAACTGAATAAACTCAACTTGAGCCATAAAGCTTTGGGATATGCAGCGAAACGAAAGACAGGAAAATACCAAACCAATTTCGCACCCACTTCTGTTGGCATATTCACAATGGGTGCTTTAAATAAAGGTTGGGATTGCCTATTTTATTGCAAACATATTGCAATGTATATGTATCGCCCACAATGCAACTGAACCACAAACCACTGGCCCTGGGCCCATTTCACAGTGGACTACTAAATAGAGTGCATACCTACAGTTTCCTTCTTTCTTTTTTTTTTTTTTTTCTTTTCAACTAACCCTCAACCAAAGCTGCTTCAAGGTACACCACTTTGTGAGTTTTTAGATTTTTAGCAGCTCACTCTGTAGACATGAGAAGCTTTATTATTATGTTTACAGGCAGTAGTTGTCCAAAAGTCCACTAAACAGAATTTAATTTTGGACCCTAACCTTTATGTGAAAGCTTTTGGCCAGTGTCCATACTGTTCATTTTCCACAGTTTGTGTTAACAAAATGCTTCTAAGGTTTCATGTTTAAACTGAACACACTGATAAAGCAATTATCTGGTGATTCTGCACATAAAATAAAATCACATTTATTTACAGTACAGGCCAAAAGTTTGGACACACCTTTTAATTCAAATGAATAGGAAAGCGTGTCCAAACCTTTGGCCTGTACTGTATATAGCGTCAAATCATAATAGAGTTACATGTTACATTACATGTGAGAGTATGCACAAAATGAAGCATACCGAAAATATAGCGCAGTGAAATATCACACAGGTCTAAAAGATTTACCTTTTAAAAAGCCTATTTTGCTCAGTCTTTATCTGGGCCTCCTCTTTTGAGGCAGGCAGGTAGGCAGGATGTAACTGACAAGGTGGACTGGCCTGTATTAATGCCTGCGTGGGAGGCTCATTTCCAAAGCCAAGACTGCATGGGAACAGAATTAACAAAGGCAGCCTCACACGTTCACGAGAACCTTATTACTTTTATGATTGAGCAAGGGCAATTATTTGACTTTTTTTTTTGACTGAGCCGTTTGAATGGTTCATTGTGGTTATAATAAATGATGCAGTTTTGTTCATGTTCAAAAATAAATTAGTTGCTTTTTTTTTCCCCCAACTGGGAGCGGTTTGTCCTTCACACATTTCCCTGTTCTTTTGTCTCACAGGAGCTTTTAGTTCAGCGTTTGGAGTTTGTGAATAGTCAAAACACAGCTCCTCGTTGGCCGGCTGAGTGTATGTGATTTTTGTTGGGGAGTGTGCATTGGGAACACTTGGGAGAGAGTCAGACAGAGTAAGGAAGAGAGTTTGTATGTGTTTGTGTGAGTGAGAGAGAGAAAGAGGGAGAAAAAAAAAAAAAAGAAGAGAGCTTGATTGAGGGAAGGACGGCAAGGCAGTGAAGAGATACACTGTGCAGCATGTTCCATCCATGGAGGCCAGCTCTTAATCTGCAGCCTCTGTGGGCAGACCAAGACAGAAAGAGTAATGGCGGTATGAGAGAGAAGGAGGCAGACGGAGTTACCTGGAAAGAACTTAAAAAAAAAACAAAAAAGCTGAACAAAAATGAAGAAGAAAGACAGAGACAAAGTGGGAGGATAATAGCAAAATTTCAAAAGAAGCAAGGCTATCCTCTGGACATGAATCTGACAAAGACAGACTACAGCTTCATTGATATTAGCACAATAAAGTACTGGCTTCAAGCAAAATTACAGAATTTTTACAGAAAGTTGAATACATACAGTACAGGCCAAAAGTTTGGACACACCTTCTCATTCAAATGAATAGGAAAGTGTGTCCAAACTTTTGGCCTGTACTGCAACTTTCTTCATTCAGTACAGAACTGAACTGCAGCCACTCAGGCATGGTGTATTCCAGTTGGCAGGCTGAATTGGTCTGACACATCTTCAGTCAGGGCCCAAATCTGTATGTGAGCGTACTTCTGGGGACAAATCCTCTAGCAGAAAACAACAACCAGTGCTGACAGTTTAGGACAGGAGCTAAACAAACACGCATTTCTAAATTTCATGCATGAGGTTGATTTGATTTTTGTCTTCCTTTGGCAGTGAGAAGCCAGGTTGGTCACTCCTGCCAGCTGGGTGGCAATAAGACTGAAGATGAAAAAAAATCAAATAAATAAAACTATCAAACTTGATCTAGCCGGGGAAATCTGATCCTCACTTTTGGCTTGTTCTTCTTCTCTTTCCCTCCATCTCTCGCTCTCTTTCTGCCTTCCCTTGGCTGGTTGTCTGTGCTTGACTTCACTTCGTCTGTCTCTTCCTCCACTTCCTTGGTGTTTCCAATTGTGGGCTCCTGCTGCAGAATGCGCACAGCTCATACGCTGTCTGGGATGTTTGGATACACGGTATGCATAATAAAAATAAATAAATAAATACATGCATGTTGTCAAACCAAAATTCTTGCTAAAAATGTTACTAGAGATCTCCTCTGTGTATCTCAGCCTCCCTCTCTTTTCTCTGTCACTGTGTGGTGGAGCTTTGTAGGTGTACTCTGTTTGGGAGATAATTGCCTGGACCTTTGTAGTCCGCTCCCTGAGCCTGTCTAAGGAGGATAAAGGGTTAGGAGGATAGACACACACATACACACAGACACACACACACACACACACACACACACACGTCTCCATACTCAGAGTTAGTGATGTCTTTATGATGGCAGATCTGTTGGCATGCTACATTGTGGCGTGTTTATTAGTGCGTTTATACACAGACACTTACATTCCCTCTCTCTGTCTCCCTCCCTCTCTCTCTGTCTCACACACACACACGCACACTGCCAGTGTCCTCGTGTCTTGCAGACTGACAGAATCCATCCACCCACCTGCTCCTCTTCATTATCCAAAATGCAGAGCTGGAGATGTTGGGCAGAATATCTGGTCCTCTCCCGTCTCTCTCCTCCCTTTCTTTTTTCTTTTACTTGTATTTGTTCCTTCTCTCTTGCCTCCCCATTGGCAGCTATCATCTCTATTCCACATCAGCTTTTCGGCTTTTGGTTTCCTCTCTGCCCTTCTGCCTCGTCCTCCCTCCTCTTCTTCTTCTCTCTCGTTTTCCTCTGTCAGTTCCCATTGTTTCTTGTCCTCCAATGTCTCAGGTATCTCAGGTTTTCTCTGCCTTCTCCTTACTTTCTTGGTCATCTACCCCTTTTTTTCTTGTCCCCTTGTCCCTTGATTCTGGTTCTCTATATACTTCTTCTCTGTTTTCCTATCTGCTCTCCTTGCTTTCTCTCCTCTCCAGCTCTCCTCTCCTATATCAACATGCTCGCCACGTATTCAATTATTCTGGACTTGATTACATGTTTAAAATGCGACATTGAAGGGCGACCAGCTACTTACTCTCCAAAGGAAATCTATTGGCGTCCTGCTTACGATGCTGCAAGGTTTCTCCAAGCTTTGGTTTTGTTTATGCAATTTCACCAACGGGTGTCCTACTTTGGTGCAGGGAGGTGTGTGTTGTGTGGAGCAAAGGGGTGGAGGGAGGTGTGTTTTTGTAATATGGTTGTCTCGATCATTCAAAAATCTTTTAATGCCTGTTCATTACAGATAACGCTCTGATCTTCACGCTGGCAAAATGTGCTATCTAAGTTGGGTTACATAAAATTACTGAGCGTTTTATCGGCCAATTGATGCAAACACTCCCAAGTGACCTCTCTGCTGTTGTCATCACTTGACTCACATGTATACACATAGCAACACAGAGCCAGACACACAAAACACAAATAGAGATGAATTGGAAAAGAAATGGTGAATAGCAAAAGCTTTTATCCACAACAGGACATCTTAAGTGACCCTGTACGCAGCAGAGGCAGGTGCTGTCAATCAAGCAGAGGTACATGCCCACAACAGTCCCAAACTGATGGCTTATATCAAGTGAGAGCTATGTGCGTCTATATAAAACCTGTAGTCTTCAATACCGGGTTTTCATTTTGTCCTTAAGAATCCATTTTTAAATTACATTTCTGCATTTCACCGAATTGTTTGGATCGTTAATTTTTATTCACCTTACAAGTAGATGCATTTTCAACTAATAAGGTCGGAAACACCTGCAATTTCAATTTGCAGTTCAACCCAAATATACCAATATAAATGCTGTATGTCTACCCATATATGTATATGAATATATTAATTGGATTTATTTATAAAGATGCCCATATTTTTTATTTACTTTTTCAGGTGTTTTTTTTTTTTTAATTGAGTATATTATTATATTTTTGGCTGTCCCAAGTTGAGCCTCTAGTTTTACAGATTTTTAGCTCTACACATTGGTGGTGTGAAGACTTGGTATGGAGCTGTGATGACAGAAGTTTCATAAATACATATTTAAAAGACTTTAGAGAAAGATTTAAAAACTAGCTAAAAGTAAGGCAGTCTAAAATACTGCATAGCCTAACAAATTAAACAATTTGAGTGTCCAGATTTGTAGTATATAGGGCTTCAAAAATGGCTGATGAACAGAAGAAACATGGAACATGGAAGTGTCGTTGCCCCACAACAAAAAGTTTGTGTGTTCTATTCCCAAACCTGGGACCTTTCTGTGTGGAGCTTGCATGTTATCTCTGTGCCTGCGTGGGTTTCCTCCGGGTACTCCTGTTTCCTCCCACTATCCAAAGACATCATGTTTAGGTTAATTGGCGACTCTAAATTGTGTGTGAGTGTGAGTGGTTATTGGTATCGCTCTGTCTCTAAGCAGTAGAAGATAAATGAATGAATGAAAAGTGTGCCTTCGACATTGTGCAATTCATCATATTTTATCAGTGCTACAGTTACCAATTAACTCCACACTTGTCAGTCCTGATGCAAAAGTACAATGACTCTTTATGTCTGAAGTCATAATGCACACTACATAATGTGATACAGTGAATGAACCTCCCATTGTATGCACTTTAAATTTTTGAAGCAAAATTTGAATTAAATTTAAATTTACATTTAAATTTGAAGCAAAGTAAAACTCAAATAACTCACATGCAGGTGTGGAGGTTGAGTGGAGGAGGGAGCAGAAACTCTTCAACAATGTAGTAGTTATTAGCTGTGAGTGTAAAACAGGATGAGGGTGACGCCTGCTGCAACTCCAAGATTTTGAGGCCTCGTCCTTGGCTGTAGGTGAGTCAGCCTCACTGCACTGGTTTATTCATCCCTCCCACTTGTGTGATGGAGAGCCTTGGCATGAATTATTCCCATTTTCATTTCCTGACATTGAGACCATCCCTTGTGGACCTTCAGCTGGGACTTTTAGTGAAGCTGCTGTAGCGACGGGGATGACACTGTATCATCAATAATGTTAGGAATTATTCAAAGTCAAAGTCAAGAACATCCTGGATGAAAATGACAAATCTTTCTGAAAACGTACCCCCAGTTGCCTCTTCAAGTTTTCACAAATAGATCCCACTGTGATGACTGGTGGAGGATGATGTCGCTGTAAATAAGCACTCACGATAATGAGTTTGCGTTTTCAAATGTGTGTATTGTCTTTTTCTCTTAATTACTTGTTGTCAGCGTACCACAGTTATTTTTAGCAAGTTAAAAATGCTCAAGTAATTATCTATCTCATTTACAAAGTGAATCTCCCTATCTGTGATGCTAATTGAAAATTGGTCCACTTAATGCTATTTTTAACATAATCAGAAATAGTAATTGGGATTATTTTATAGTAAATAGTCCACGATATCAATTATCACTAGAACCGCCGTGAGGTCATTTTGACCTCTCTTGCCACTTGAAATGCATGAAACTGTGTTTGCATAAAACCTCTATGTCTCCCAGTCTGACTTTTCTTAAAATTGTGTTCTACATCATCGTGTGCATTTTCATGATTCTGGAATAAAAAAGAGAAAAAAACTTTGGTTTTACCCATAACCGCCAAGAGGTCATTTTGACCTCCATTCATACTGATGCAAAATGATAAAAACACTGAATTCATATCATCATATACATTATATAGCCAGTCAGATACACAAAAAACACACACAGTAATGCCCCCCACTCTTACACACGCTCACACTCTCCAAAACCAAGGTGGGCATGGATGTCCTGGACCAAATGCTCAGACAGTACTTCACAAGAGCTGCACATGTTGGATCTGGCCAGTGTCAATGCATGCATCCTTTACCGGAGCTGCACAAACGAAAAAATTGCGAGGCATGACTTCTGCAGTTGTGTAAGGCACTTCGCAGTGACTACATGCAAACGAAAGAGGCAGCTGAGGCTGTGCTACTGCCCCTTCCAACAGAGAAAGAACAGCCTCAGGAGAAGCAAAGGCAGTACACAGTGAAGACGCACTGCAATAAAAACAAAACCACCAAATCCTGCATCAAGTGCCGGCGACCTGTGTGTGGTCAGTCTACTGCCAAGGTTTTCGATGTTTGTGCTGGCTGTGAATAAATTGTGAGGCAGAATTTGAGAGAATAGGGAGTTACCTGCTAGGGATGCCAGGGACCGATGTTTTGCCACCAATATTTTTTACTTTTCCACTTTACTGGATTTTCATTGCCAACAAACAGACAACACAAAAAAACAATAAAATTTCTACCCCAGACTGCTTGCTATGCAACGCCTCAGCTGAGCACCAGACTAGGACAAACTTGATCATAAATATTTCAGCCAGAGCTCATGACCACCAACGCTTTGGAGGTTCTGAAAGCAAACTAAATGACAGAACACACACACACACACACACACAAACACACACACAAAATGACAGTTTCCTATGTAGAATATGAGAACAGTGCCAGCATCCACAGAAACAAAAATGACAAGAGGATGTTTCTGTTTGGTTAAATTTATCCTTGATACATATTGTCTGACTTTAGAATTGCTTGGCATCTTTAAAACAAAGGTTGAACAGTCAGTATTTTTTTTTGTATTGGGGTACATTGAATGGTACTTTGTGATGTCTCATCAAAGCAGATACTACTGTCGGCATTTGCCCTGAGAGCTCAGCCTACCAAAGCTTTGTTGCTGCTAGACCACTGGAAAGAAACCTGAGTGATGAGATTTACTACTACTACTCTGGTTATTTGATTCTTAAAACAAATATATATATCTTCAAAAAACAGACAGTAAAAGTGTAACATTGGAGATCTGCTGGATTAATTAAAACATCAAAACTATTATCAAAAATATTATTATAATATAATATAATATAATATAATTAATATTATTATTAATATATTTGTAAATTTTATTGCAGAGTAGACAAATGAGAATCTGAAGAAAATCAAAATTTTTTGTCATGAATTATAAAAAGTTATTAGAGAGAAGAAGACCCAAGGCAGAGGAGGGACATGATCCAATCCGAAGTCCAATACCTGGAAGAAGAAAGGTGCAGGTCTGGAGCTGTCGAACTTGGATGACAAGGAGCCTGGACAAAGTGGGACCTGCCGAAGCACAAGATCACGTGGCCTGAAATCTACAGAATGGAGACTGGAGCCCTTTCTCATCTTCTTCCTGCTCTGCTCAGCGTATGACACCCTTCCATCACCGACAAACCTCCACAGATGGGGAATGAGGGAGGACCCACTGTGTAGGCGGAGTGAGAGGAACTATGGCACACATACTGGCAGGATGCAAGACAGCACTCAGCCAGGGAAGACGCAGATGGTGCCATGACAAGGTTCTCTGTGCAGGGGCTGTCATCATGGAGAGGCAGAGACAGAAAAAGTACCAGACCAAGACGAGACCAACATCATCCATGCAGTTCATAAGAGAAGAGATGATTGTAATATTGACTGATTTGATGCCCGACGGGGAAAACTGCAGTTGATATTCTATTATTATTTCAACCCAGAGAATTTTCTTCAAAGACAATTATTCTATGGCAGAATCTATGTGTATAAGTATAAACAAGTTAAAGTACCAACATGTGGTTTTCCTCATGGTGTCTGTCTTATTGTCGCCATGAGGTTTCTAGGTATTTAACTCTAAAGTAAGATAAGTAGAAGGCACACCTTTTAAGCAAAATGACCTGTTGTCACCACACCAGGGCTACTAAAATACTTTTCCATGTTTCTGTCTTAGAGTTTTTTACAGTTATTTACACACTCAAATGAAAAAAATTCACACAATTACCAAATCTTTGCACGCAAGAAGCAAAACACCTGTCCAGAGTTGCACGACAATAAGCACAGACTCAGCTTCACAGTTTTTGCAAAACATTACACACAGTGATTTGCTAAACTCTACATGCATTTTAACACCTTAGACACAAATAAGGATCGTGAGGCTTTTTTCCTTACAAAGCCCTGGCTTGCCAATGAGCACACTCATGAACAAATTGGATAAACGCATCCACCAATTGTGGAAACACACATGTGCTTACAATTTTTTTCATGATTGCATAAACAGTAAACACAAAAGAATTGCGCAATTATCAACACCTTACACTCAAGGAGCAAAAACATTGACCCAGATTTTCACCACTATAAACACAAAGTCTGCCTCACATTTGTTGCAGAACAATACAAAGTGATTTGTGAAACACTAAACACACTTGTTGACATTATACACAGAAGTATATCACAATGTTACTTCCTTGCAATTCCAAAGCACTGATTGGCAAATAACCACACCCATGAGACTGTTGATTAAACACACAATCAGGTGTGATTGCTTCATTGTAGACACACCAATCAGGTTTGAGCACTACAACAATGCTGCAAGTGAGCTCACTTGCTTTCAATCAAAATGGAAGAAGGAAGACCTGAAACAGGAGGAGAACATCCTCAAAGAAGAAGAGGACCAAATTTGTCAAATGAAATTTGTGCAGCACTAGTTGATCAGGGATTGAGGGAGGCTGGACTGAGAGTTCAGCCAAATCTTTGCAGATTTACAGTGGCATCTGTCATAAGGACATTTTGACAAGAGAACAGGTAAAAAAGAATCTTGTCAACAGTGACCGTAATCAGCTGCTTACTGCATTGTATACACCAAATCAGCACTTTTGATTTCCCTTCCTGTGTCACAGGGCAGTGTGGGGGTAACATCACCCATTACACAGAATTGGGTCCTCCACTGTCATGCCAATATGGGCCCTTACAACACAGATCCATTCTCACATTTTTAGACCGATTGCGAAACCTCGTCACAGCAATTACAGTTTTTCTGGATTGTTTACACAGATTTTCTGAAGGCATGCCTCGTACTCTCAGAACTCTACAAAAAAAAAAAAAAAAAAAGCACATTGGGCAAAACCCCTCAATTCTCCTGCAAAATTAAACTTTACATTCAAAACAATGTTATAAGAGCACTGTGATGAATGGAAAACACTTCTCCATTCATGATAATGACTTAGGCCTTTTCTTGTTTAGTGTTACACTCACTACAGACAGGACATAAATAAGTGTGTTGTAAAATATTTCATAATATCATTTTTTTTATACTCAGAGAACACAAATATATTTAATTTTTTCCACAAAAATACAGTTGTTGTTTTTTTTTCAATTGCTTAAGCACAACTTTGAATTGGGCGCCTGCTTTTTCAAATTACTCTTGTAAAAATTATAAAAAATTAATAAAACAAATTTAATATTTTTTTTTTAATTATACACTATTTTATAAAAATTATATTTTGTTACCATATGAAAACATACGGGGCAACATGGCAGCAGTGTGTGTGTGGTTGTGCTAATTATGTGTCGTGTTTTGAAATTCCGAGCCCTGTTTTCAAAATCATACTGAAGCAATCGTAAAAAAAAACTGTAACTGAAAACATAGCACTCAGGTAGGTATAAGTGCTAGAAAAGCCAAAACGTGAGTTCACCTGTCTTCAACAAAAATGGAAGGCGCTCGAGGAAGAAGACTGGAAATGAGAGGAGGAGCTCAAAGACCATTGTGTGGCATTGTGCACTGCACATAATCTTTTTACATGTAAAATTACTACTATATCGAACAGTGTCCGATTGTATCTTACTGTGTTTCAGAAAGTCTTGCAAATGGATGCTGAAGAAATCTAACATGAATTTATGTATGCTGATGAGAACTTTGCAAAAACTAGAAGAAGAGGGAGAAATATGATTGGACACAGGGCAATTTCCGATGTGGCAGGGCAAGCGAGGTGTTTTGTTGACAGATTACACAACATCATCACAGCATTAAACCAAGTGGACCCGATGCAGTACATTTGTCGTTTGGGACCACCAATCTCATCTGGTCCAAAATTGGTTCCATGAGCACCCTGTATTTGCAGTCCTATACCTTCCACCATACCCCCCCTTCCTTAACCCAGCAGAGGAGTTTTTTTCTGCATGGCGGTTGAAGGTATATGACCTTCGGCCCTACGACCGTTTGCCTCTCATATTATCGAAGCAGCTTCTGTGCATTGGTGGATTCACCACACAAATTGATTCTCCCTGCAGTTCTTGCCAATGACAACTTGTGATGTGGACAGACAGCAAGATAATGATCACAGTTACAGTGTTTCTGTTGTTGTTGCTTTAGTTTTCGGCTACTGTAAGTGTATGTACTTCATACAGTAATTTTTATTTGTAAGAAAATTACTATTTGTTGATTTGTGTACTTGTTCATTGTATTTGTTTGCATACCTCAAAGTAATCATGAATAATGCATTGTGTTTGTCAATATAATATTTTATCCCATAACCATGCTCTCAAACAGCATTTCTGAATGAAATCCATCACTCTATTTCTCAAAAAGTGTTTTTAAAAATCCATTTTGAATTGATTATGGTCGTGTGTAATAGATTGAAACCGTGTATGGCCATTGAAAGACCGTGTTAGTGACATGAGAACATCCATCCATCCATCTTCTACCGTTTTTCCTTTTCTGGGTTGCAGGGGATGCTGGAGCCAATCCCAGCCAACATTCCGGGCTGAGTGGAAGGTTACACCCTGGACAGGCTGCCAGTCCATCACAGGGCCAACACGCAAAGACGAACAACCACTCACGCTCGCATTCAGACCTACGGGCAGTTTAGAATCACCCGTTACCCTAAACATGCATGTCTTTGGACGGTGGGAGGAAACCCACGCAGAAAATGAAAATTCTGCACAGAGAGACCTCAGGCCAGAAACCAAACACACAACCTTCTGATTGCGGGGCCCCAGCACTAACCACTGGAGATCAATCACGTGTTACTCTCCCTCTCGTTACCTCAGACATCATCTGCAGTCATTCTACACAGGGAGAAAATTCCCTCAGCACAGGATGAATATCTGAACACCATGCAAGTCTGAATTATTTTTGACATTATTGTTTTTATATTTCAGCAGAGAGAAGGAAAAAGATCATGACTAACTGAACCACCAGGATGAATTGTACTGTAATGAGCTTCAGTAGAGTTTAAGATGCACACATGCACCACACACATGCGCACGCACGCACTCAAACAGACACACAAACATCTTTATGATGTAGCTCTTCTCAGTTATTTGTGCATACTGCTAACGGGAGCGAAAGCCTGAGTAACACTGTGCAACGAGCCTTAGGCCCACTCAAAATACAACTCATCACACCTCAGTATACACACAGACACACACACACACACACACAGAAATATCTCTCAGGATTTTAATGGTGGCTCAGCAGGCTAAAGCAGATAGCAAGTACTCACAATGTCAGAGGGGTGATGTGATGAATACGGCTCATGACCCTTCTTGCATGTCCTCTCTGCGCTCTCGTTTTCTTTCAAGCAATCAAGTAAATAAGAAGTACCATAAAAATAATGTCGAACAGCACTTCACTTTCACACACAGGCAAACTTTGTTGGAAAACACATAACACACACACACAAAAAAAATAAACTAAAGAGATCTCAAAGGTGGGCATCCAGTTCTTTAATTTTTTTCCACTTCTGTGGAGGTAAAATGGAACAAAAGCAAATGGAGCTGTTGGTATCTCTTTGTGTTTGCACTGATAGCATGTTTGTCTCTTGTGTTATTTCTTACGCACATTTGAGAGCTATAAAAGCATTTTACTGCACAAACGAACAACTAACTTAGTCATGTTTGGTTCTGCTTGAGACACTGCATCCTTGGATAAAGAGACTTTACTCAAAGACACTAAAATCACCTGCTTGTGGACGTTGTGCATGTGTGTCTATGCTCTGCGTGTGTGTATACTTAATGGAGCAATAACTGTCTGCTGACCGCTTTAACCAAGCTCCCTCACAGTACGGTGAACATTTATGCTCACACTTCCAGTAGAGTGATAGATTAGGTTTCAGTGGTGTGAGTGAACTCACATCTTGCGCACGTGTCAGAGGTGGCAGCCCATCGTATTTTTTCCTCCCTCCTTATATTCCTGTGTATTCAGATGCCATGATCATTTGAATTGACTGTATTTGGTTTGTGCATTTTTATTTTTTTTTTAAACGTCTGCATACACCTTGTCTATATGGACTCCTGGGGACCATCATGTTGATACAGAAACTGCTGGCATTAAATGTGTCCCACTTCAAGGGCAGCATCCTTCAGGGGACATGCTCCACCACCAGCACCCCTTGGCAGATGTGATATACCTAAATGAATCAGTCTGGCCCACCCTTTTTTGTTATATCACAAAGCATCACCCCTGTTGTCTCTCACAACACATGAGTTTTTTGATCATTTTCAGATGTAGATCCGCTGCACTCAGTTACTACCGCTACCCTTCTTCTGCTGCTGTAAATGTCATTTATCAGCACTTTTCAGCCAACCCTGTATTCTGAAGTGCCATTACACATTTGTAAAAGCCCACATGCAGTGCCCCACTGACCTTATGGATAAGGCACTGGCCTGCTAAGCCAGGGATTGTGGGTTCATGTCCCATCTGGGGTGAGTCTAAACTTTGGCAATACCACACAGCAGAGTCCGCTGTGTTCAACATATCCTCTGCTGAGAAGTGTGTTCCCAGTATTTTTAATAAAGCCATTCTGATTTACATTTATAAAATGTTCCTTTTTCGAGCAACATGGCCTGATGTATTGATTGCTTCTGTCGGTCTGTTCTCTTTTGAATACGAATGCAAAGTGGTGTCCATGTACAGCCACCTGAGGAAACATTTTGTCTGTTCGAGAAAGGGCCAATTTGCTCAGAATAACAAACGTCTGTTACTTCCACTGAGGTCTGATGCGGTTTTACAAATTAAATCTTTTTATTGAAGGGTAATGTGAGATGACATTTTTGATTTGCAAGAATGTGTATCTAATGTGGTCTGTGTTTAAGAGAAAATACAACGCAACTGCAGGTTTGATGCCACATAACTCTCGCATTTTCTATTTCCATTTTCTTAAGCAATATGTTCTCTATGAAATTACACAAAAAAAAACATCCATGGGAAAAAAAAGGAAAAAAAGTCTGGGGAATTTGGGACATAAAAAGATAATACATACAGTTCTGACTTAACTGTAAAAAACCGCTCATTCCAGTTCGTTCCAAATATGATAAAGGACACACCTGGCGTTCTTCATTTATTACACACATACATTTGCAAGGTGCCAGAAACAAAGTTACTTCATGCTCCTGGTCCTGTACTTGACCTGTTACTTTTCCAGCCAGTCCATGGTAATAGGCCCATTTTAGATAAACTGTCAATGTACTGTCTGTCTCTGAATGGGTGTTAACTGGTTAACTACCCAATGAAACTGTAGTCACCAGCTGACTGCTCTGCTGTTAATGATGAAAGGAACCAGTGAGCTGTTGGTGCTGATCCCAGAGTGTCCTTTGGAAATTCGGAAACTCTGGAATCAAACGCTGCATGCACTGACTTTGCAAGAGATTCAAGAGATTCAAGACAAAAGCAATATACAGCAATTGGGGCATAGTTTTGAATTGAAATAACATCACAACAGGAAAATGCAAAGCTTGAACTGGATGTTTGTGGCAGCAATACAGTAGAGTGGCAAGAGGAAGGCGCTGCTCCAGGATAACAGCAACAATCCTGGTGAAACCACAGCATGTATGCAAATATGTCAGAAACACATATTAACCTTAGAGTTGTCTGAAAGGTAAAAAATGACCCGAGAACATGTTTAACAGCACGGAAAACCCCCAAATCATCTTTTTTTATCTTGAAATTTTATGACTTTTCCTCCAGTGAGCCAAACATTAGAAAAAGTGAAACATCGCCTATGTTCATATTTCCATGACAGCTGTACACAAAAAGGGGTACAAAGGTTGTCCGAGGGGTAATTTTTGACCTGGCAGTTATACAATCATTTGCACACCACAAAAAGCACAAAAGCACACACACACACACAATGAGAAGTTGAGATTATGTGTACTGCTGACTGTACTCAGACAAAGCTATAACTTCCTTGCGCATGTGCAGCATCTCCCCTCCGATGACCCCCACACATGACTCAAGTTCACAGACAAAACAAAACAAAACAAGCATTTCTTGAAATTTCCTAATTTTCATTTACACACTATTTACATATATGTCATTTACATATTTCTAATTGCTTTCTAAGATAAAAGTGGCCTTTATTTTGCCAAATTATCGTTGTAAAAAAATGACCACTATATCAGATGTAGGGGTTTTGGGGACTGATCCCCTTTCAGAGCCTTCAGGTTATTGGGCATTGAAGCAGTGAGGAAGAAACCAGCTGCCCACAAAGCCACCAAAGCAGCAGAGATAGCCTTGAGGCAACTGTGGCTGAAAAGAGAAGAGCCTTGGAGAGCGGCAGAGCTAATCTGGAGAAGTGAGCTGTGGCCTGGTCAGCCTCACTTGGGGGAGTGCGAATGAGGTTTAAAGACCTTGAACAGTGACTCCAGGAGCAATCACTGAAAACGTATCCAGACACATCAGCAGAACTAAACAGACACAATGTAAAAGTTAAAGACACCACGGGAAGTGGAGACACGTATCAGCCTGACTTGACTTTCTTTCTACTTTAACAAAGAGAAGGAAAACAGATAGACCGATCAGACTGATTAGGATGCTTTGCAAAGAGATCAATCTGTGTATCCTTTGTCAATCAGCCCAGCGGGTTATATACAGAAAAAGATGATCTGATATCTGATTCTTTTAGCCCTGGGGGGAGTTGACATTTCCAATATCAACTGTTTTATTTCAGAATAAACTAGTTTAAAAAAGATGAGATCAGGGGTGATGATGAATCAGATATTTTCTTTTATACTCTCCAAACTGTCTCTGCCCTTCATGGTTTCTATCTCCAACAGACAATCTTATCATCATTGTTCCATTATTACCTCCACACCTGTTTGTCCACACAGTGTAATTTCTTCCGTAACCTCAGCCAACCCCTTTGCCTCCTCCTCCAGACATCTCTGTACATCACTCTGTACATGCCTCTTACTGGTTAAAATAGCTTCTTTCATTTTGCAGGCATGCCCAACATCTCATAACATATGACATCGCTCCCTCTGATGCTAACCAGAGAGTCTGGCTTTAAACCTCATGACTTTACCAAGTAGCGATTACACACTCTTCTCGTCTTTTAGGTGAGTAGGTGAAAAATATCTTGCATCTGTCGCACATCACATGGTTTGAAGCCCTCTTTGAAAACATCCTCTGAAAACTCTTGGAGTAATTAACCATGGGTAAGCATGGGTCCCTTTTCATTCACTGATGTGCAGAGGATGAGAGTGACTGTAAATACACTTTTGACCCAGTGGCACTGTTATTGGGCTTTATGACATCAAGTGAATGTATGTATAATGTGTAATGTATGTGTAGTGTATGTCTAGGCTACAGATAAGTTTGGTTTAAGTGACCACAATATTGCTGCATCCAGACACTTTGGGAAAAAGTAGGTGTGAAGCAACATTTAACTGCAAAACATATGCATGTATATTTATAAAAAAAAAAACAAAACAAAACACTTTGAGCTCTAAACAGCTTTGAATAAATTTTTCATCTTGAATGAATGGACTTGTTCCTGTAGTTAAGAATTATATTGGATAATTGACATTTCTGCACATTATTTTCAAGAAAATCATTTATTAAGGTTTACCAACTTAACTGAAAAACTGGACTTTGTGAATTTCATTATATTTAACAGTTGCAATGCTTATACTTCGACATAAAAATTAAATGTAGCTTGTCACATTTTAATCATGGCCTTGAAGAAATGTTTATAACCAAAACCAAGAAGCTGACATAATTATAAGCTGTACAAAAACTACGCTATTGGCTGTAACTGTGTTTGCTGCATAAAAAAAAGTTGAAGTTTAAACCAAGCCTCACCAGAAATGAGATTGAAATGAAATATAATGTTAATCTTTAGAGAAGGCCCTGTATTATTGCTGTGTAAATGTTGAAGTGATTTGTGCAGAAAGGGTAAATGTAACACATGCAACTGTAGTATAATGGTGAGGAATGATAGTAATCAAAGCGGCAGTTAAAGTACACATTCAGAGAGCTAGTAAACAATGAAGGTGCCATTTAAGTGGACTAGCTATCTTATTTTTCTTCTTGAACTTCTTTTTGAACCTAAAAAAAAATGTGTCCACTGAACCATTTTAAATTGGTATTTCGCTCCATGAGTAAATAATTTTTCCAATGTTTGACCATTAAGTACTAGCAAATAGCGAACGCTGCATTCACAGAATTTTGTACCATTGCTTATTAACAAGGGCAGCTCTTTAGACTCTAGATGAAGCTAACACAGTTAGCAGCGCTCAGGCAATCCGGCCTGAATCCGAACTAGGATTTAGTCACAGGCACCTAAGCTGGTCCCTGAGCTACGCTTCACCCTGTAAAACCCTGCACATTATTATTTCCAATTATTTGGTAACACAATGATGCTCACAGTGCAGCAGTTCAACATTTGCGTGTAACCTCAGTCTTTTACAAAATATACATGAGTAGGAAGCAGGCTATAACCTTGGAGACTCTGTGTTTAAGTACATAAAGCAATAAAGTGTGAAAGAAGAAGATAAAATACAATGCCTGAAACTCCAGCCATTAACAACAGCAACACAAACCACAAATAAACTGAGAAAGGAAAAAGAAAGAGGTGGCACTGAACATCTCCATTCTTCATACTGCAAGCCGAATCTGTTTTGTGCCTTTTCGTCTTGTTTATGTTTTCGACGTTAGTCCAAGTGGTGACAGACACATAAGGTATTCTCTGATTCTCTGCAGCACTGTGGCCTTGTGAGGTTCACTGGTCCACTCCATCAAGGTAATGTGATTAGTTTACTAGGCCCGGGACCTGTACAGGTTTCCTCTCGCTGCAAGCCCTGTGTTTGTGTGCGCATGTGTGTTTGTAAGTGCGCTTTCAAGCGCTGTGTGGACACATTGATGGATGAAGAAAATGAACAAATCAATACAAAGGGCCTGTCATTGCAGCTACATCCCAATTTATCTCAGTGTGCCTGCACTGTCAGTCAGCAGGCAGAGACGGAGGAAAGGAAGGGAAGGGAAGGAAAGAGAAAATAATGATAAGGCAATGGCAGAGGCTGAGAGGAGTAGATGGGGAATAGGAAAACGAGGAAACAAATTAATAGATGTAAAGGAAAGGAGCTGATGGGCCAAAGGAGATCGATAGGCAGAGGATATGCAAGACAGGATTAGGGAAAGAAAGTGAAATGGATGATAAAGTTACAGTGACTGACTTGGGTATTTTTCCAGTGATGATATCAATCAGATTCAGTGCTTTGCCTGAAAAGGTCACATGCTGAAGTTGGACACCTTGAGCAATTCAGTCCTACACATGCATGTGGAAAACAAGGCATGTAAAAATGTGCGCACACTCGGCGGCGCCACAACATTCCTTCATCCATCCAATCCCAAACGGCCTGCTCTCGTCTCTTGCAGAAGATAAGAATGCTAACCCTTGACGGTTGAAAATGGATTAAAGGTGGCTTGATTGTGAGTCAATTTTCTCTGAGCTGTAAGCCTCAATGTGTGTTTTCAGCACCAGTGCTTTGCTTTTAAGTTCCAGCCTGCTTTTTAAAATTTAAGTATGGTATTAAGTTATCTAAAGGGAAATAACTCAATAACATCACCTCGCAGTTGGCTCTTGCAAAGCTGTCTGTGTGTATGTGCACATGTGAATCTATGTTATTGTGTGTTCGTGTTCACTAAGCCTCAGTGCAGAGGAAAGAAAAGACTGCAGTTGCATTAAAGCAACAGTCTAGGCATTTTCCGCCATCCCGGCTCGCCACAGCTCTCATATTGTCTATTCAACTGTCACAGCTGACAAGCCAACAAATGACTTTTTATATTTTTCTATGGGTCAAATTTTACATGAATCTCAAGGCTCTGGTTGTGAAAGACTGAGTGCGTGGTGGCAATGTTTTGTCAGAATTGATCACACCATGCACTAGACGGTACACATTTCCAATTTTGATTCGTACAAATGCCCCAGACGTGTGAGTTTCTAACATGTGCTGGCAAAGTAACTATCAGAATAATCTCACCTTCTGAAGCTTTAGGCCTTGTTAAAAAATGGCCTTGAGTTCCAGATAAATATATCATCACAACTGTGAGACAACACCTGAATTAAACACTGCATTCAAAACAAGACCTTCTATGATGTTGACATAAAAAAGCCCATTTTAAAAACAATGCCCTCTCACATGAAACTGCTTCCAAATTGCAACAGAATATATGTTAGGAAAGAAATATAACGGCTGTTGGAATTTTTTCATCACCACTATAAATAAACGGAAAGTTTGAATTGTCATTTAACTTCTTTAACATTTCAATAAACTCCCTCTGCCGATGTCAAGGGAAGACAGAGCTCAGCACCGGCTGTCGTGACTAAGAAAGAGTTTAAAATGTCAACATAACATTTGAGAGCTTGTCTTGGATTTCTCTGTATGCAACTGATTTCACGATTGTCCCCTGCAACATTCTGTTCACCTTCAGTTAAACGGCTTCACCGTAAACTATTTTCCAATTCAGGAGGCGCCACATCCAAAAGCTGAACATGAAGATCGATTGCACGACAGTAGTGTGCCTGGGCAGTCCTGTCTCAAAGGCTTCTCCAAACTGCATCCTTATGTTATAAAATAGATGGACCCTTCATGCCATGGCCTACCCCAGAATCTATTGTGTGCTAGTAAGGAAAATGAAATGGCACCGACTGCAACCTGATAGACGTTTTCAGTATTTTACGGCTAACAGTATCTTTAAACCAAGAATGTTAAGATATCTGGTTTGGGTGAAAAAAAAGTTACGTCGTCATAGCGGTCAGACCATTTCGTTTCAGTCCAGCCTTCAGGCCACACCTACGGTTCATCACAACCTCTGAAAAGATGCAGTCCCTCTACTGGGCTCACATGGAGAACTTCATGCAGTCCAGGCAGCAGATGATTAAAAAGCTGAGTCAGACTTAAAACCTTTTTAGAAGTGATAGCAAGTCACTAACCCATGCGCCCTGACTCTTAGATAAGTTGCATTTATTCTTAGAGAGGCTAATCAGACAGCAAGGGGAGCTGCAGGGGAAATAATGCAGACTCGTTCTTAGTCAGCTGCAGCACATCCTCTTACAGAACCTTTAAAGATCATGTCTTGTGTTCTTACCCTGCAATCATCAGTTTAGCAGCTGCCATTGCGCACTTCCCACCTGCAAGTATAATGAACATCATCGCTGTGTTATTTTCTGTGCCAAGCACAGTTCGCACTGGAAAAAGAGAGGCCATTTATGTCATGCCATGATTGGGAATGACCTGTATGAAAAGCCTTTTAATGAGAGATTACACACTACCCACATGGAAAATAAACATTACTGATGCTCGACACTTCCCACCTGGCAGGTTGTGTGTCGATTTTGTGACAAACTGCAGTGTGTTATGGCACATCGGAGCGTTTGCTAGTCATAGAAGTTGCCAAGCATATTGCTTAGAGGACATACAACAGCTATGTGTCACAGTGGTGGTGCCTTTACCTTGCTCTGCGCTGTACGCCAGCTGTTTGATCTCATTAAGAGGCTATTTCAAATCTGTTATAAACCTTGTTCAGGCTTAAGTTATAGAGGCACAAATTTCAAAAACGGTCATGTCCTTGTTTGTCCTGTCATGTGTCACATCTGTCAGTCTCTCGTTTTTGTTCGAGGACAAACAATTTTTTTTCTGTACACCGCTTTGTCCCCTATTACCCCCCTCCAGCCCTCTCTCTCCGGTGTTTAATTGTAGGACATTCAACTTTAATTGGTGTTATGGCTTTCTGTCCACGTTAGCGCAGTAATGAGACCATCTCTCACTCCCCCATTAGCACGTGAGGCATCTTACCCACTCATAGGACTAATACGAGACACCCAAAACAAATATAATAGGAGGAAATACAGCATGATAGGAGGAAAAAGAAATCTCTAAAGATGCTAGACAATGCTAGAGATGTATCCATTCCTGCATGTCCATGTAAATGTGAAGATAAGTGGATTTGTGTGTGTGTGTGTGTGACTCTTGGGAGCCAGCTGCTGCGAGGAATTATAACTCAGGCCAGTCAAAGACAGCCCTAATAACTCCGCCAACTGTCTGAGCTGAGGGTATTTTAAGATGTTGAGCTTCCCATCCATTATTGATGAGACAGATCTGGATGTCACAGAAATTAGCACCTCACTATACTGCTCTTTAGCTAGAGGCTTTTCAATGTGACATCTGCACAGATACATGACATTGTGTATGTTAGAGAGGTATGGAGGTAGGGCTAGCCCTTTTAGGTTTAGACAGTAAACAAGCAGGTGTATCTGTCAGGATTCAGGATTGAGGATGCAGAGACGTTGTTCCTTAATGAACTATGCTGTGATCCAGCTGTGTTTATTGGCAGTTCGACCCTAGTGTCTCTCTGTGATGTGGACTATAACAGGACATATATATATATATATATATATTCTGCCATTAAACACAGCTAGACATGAGTATATCAATAAGCTCCACAGCCATCATTTAACAATAGCTGAGTAACATGAAAATATGCCTCAGCGAAATAAACAACTTCCCGTATATACATATATGTATTGACAAAGTCATACGACAAGTACGACAACGACACTTGTCGGTCAAATAAGGACATTTCTTCTTCATGGCGGTGTTATTAACTTAACTCATCACAGCGACCTTGAGACCTTGATTACATGTCCAATGGGCCACATGGTCCGAGGCAGCTGCAGGTCCACCAACATGATGACTGCCTTATCCAAGAGGTCAGGAGGAGAAGAGTGCCATTTCTGTCTAGTCTGCAAGCTGGGAAGGTACTCCCTGATGAATCTGGACCAGAACTGGTCAGCAAGAGTCAGTGAATGCCTCCAACACCTGCGGCTCAGGATCTCTGTCTCAGGATAATCCACTTGGGGAAGTGACCCATCAGGCCGCCCCATTAGCAGACTATTCGGTGTCACAGGTTCGATACCTAATGGTTTTGAATTGATGATAGCCTCGACTTCCAGGAGCACAGTGAGAAGGACTTCCTCAGGAACAGATTGACCCCCCACCCAGGTGTGAAGTGCAGATTTGACGGATCATACTTCTTTCTCCCACACTCCGCCAAAATGTGGGGCTGCAGGGGGATTAAATTGGAACTTACTTCTTTGGCGGACAAGTTGCTTGGTGACATGCTCTCAAAGGCCTCTCTGAGTTCTCTTTCTCCTCCTTTAAAGTTTGTCCCATGGTCAGATCATAACTCTGTAAGGGTTCCTCTTCTAGCGATGAACCGCCTCAGAGTTATCAGGTAAGCATTCTTATCCATACATCTGAGGAGATCTAAGTGTACTGCTCTGGTGGTTTAAACACTTAAATATGATCCCCCAGCGTTTCTCACACCACCTGCCCACCCTCACTAGCATGGGCCAAAAACAATCCACATCAGTGGAGTGGAAGGCTGGCTTGTGTACTCAAAGACGGGCCACAGGATGATAACCCATCTTGGGAATAGCAGGCTGGGCTCTCCAACGTTGGCATTTAACACATGCACGATGATGTTAGCAAATTGTCTCCCGCCCATGAATTATCCAGAATGACCTCCACAACTCTGCAAAAACCCACTCTGGACCAGGATGGTGCAGGTCATCATCATACTTCTGAATGAGCAAGTGTGCGAACGGGTGGGAGGCATCTAAGAAAACAGGGTGCAGTGTCAAGTCATCTAGGCCTTCTAAGCTTTGGAGTCAACCACCTACTCTTATGAGCCCTTTGGATTTGTCCATTTCAGGGGCTAAAGTGAGTAAGCGACTCCCAGATGAGACAGGTTTCCTGGCTGCCAGAAGTTTGTAGTCCTCGGGAAAAGACTGTTGTTGGGCTCGCTGCAGAACGGTTGTCTCTGCTTGAGATAATCGCCAGCATTGACGGGAGACGTGGGGGCGGTCTGTCCATTGAGCTCTTGAGCAGTGTCATCCACAAGCTCCTGCCAGGTGTTATACATGTGATCATCCGTGCAGGCAGATGTAGGTGAGGTAATTGTTACCCCACAAAAGGCAGCCTTGCAGAGCTCTGTTGCATCTTTGAGTGTTTCTGTGCTGGGCCTCTCTGGACAACTATCTGGGCTTTGGAGCAGGAAGGGAGGTCTTTGTAAACATTGATTTGGACTTATGAGTGCTTCCAAGGTCTTTCCCCTGGTCAGATCATCCGCAGGGTTATTCGCTGAGTCTACATAATGCCAGGTGTGTTTCTCTGTTAGCTCCCGTATCTCAGCTACTCTCACTCCCACAAATACCTTGTAGTGGCAGGACTGAGAGTGTAGCCAGGTTAGCACAGTAATGGAGTCTGACCACAACACTGTGAGAGAGCAAGTTAGGGTCATCCCAGCCAGGTTGCTTATTCCATGGCTGCCGGATGATGAGCTTTGCTCGGGTAGAGAAGGGTAGCAGGTAACCCAACCCAAACCATCTAAATGAATGTTCCTCAGGGTTGGTGCCTCATAGGCCGTTGACCTGTGCTTGTAACCAAATGAGTCTGTTTCCCAGTTCCAGCTAAGCCCAAGCGTTGATTCCTGAGGGTGGGATTTATCTTGCGCCAGCCACTTGTCCAGGCTGTCAGATCTGGCCCTTTGAGGCAAGTGGCTCAGGACACTTATTTCATTGCAAGCCCACTGCCGCAGCTCGAACCCTGCGGAGGACAGAAGATCTCAGAGCCGAACCACTAACACCTTTGCTTCACCTGGTGTAGATACACTCCGTAGGCGGTTGTCAACATACAACAAGCAATTCCAAAAAGAGAATTTCAGATTGTCGTCAGGTTGGCTATGGTCGATTAATGTGGTGCTACAGAGCATATGCCGAATAGCAGGGGCTACAAGTTGTGCCGAAGGGCAGGACCTACCACTCGAATGTTCTCGGGGGCTCATCTACCTTGAGGTCACGCAACAGGAACCTTAGCAGAGGTCAATCATCAAGGAGGAGGCGTACCGGATGAAACATCCCTTTGATGTCTCCAATAACTGCTATGGGACGTTCACAAAATCTTAGCAGAACTCCAAGCAAAGAACCCCCACCTCTCAGCATAGGCAACACTGACTCCTTTGGTGCATGCAATGGCGGCATATTTGCATGGTGCAGTAGGGGTGTGGCATACTTGAGGATTCCATCTACCATTATACGGCCTGTCTTGGCTTCAAGCAATGCAACAGCCTGCTGATCCTGCTTTGACCAAATCACTTCTCTCTCTGGTCGGTAAGGTACAGTGTCTGCTTACCAGAGTCTTTCAACGTGCTTACATAGCTCATCCGGCAGTGGTGGGGATGAGGTGAACAAGCATTGTACAGAGTTGGCTGGGAATGCCCTTCATACCAAGAGACTTGGCTGCAGCCGGTAGCAGCATAGTCCTCTCAGACCCATCATCAAGGGTCGCGAAGGTGTCTAGGGTTTGCTCGCCATAACGTATAAGTACTGGGACAACCTTTAACATGACCCAGTTCCTGGCTCCAGGTCGGTCGAAATAGATGGAGTCAGATGGGGAGCTAGTTAAGCAACTCTCTTCCTTAGCTGCTACGCCTTTATTGCCCTTCACTGATCTGATATTGATTTCATGGAGAGCCAGCAGGTGTTTTCCCTGACAAAGGTTGCAGGGTTTCTTTAATGTGCTTAATGAGACCACGCACAGCGCCAGCACCATTTGTTAACCTAGATCCACTTTTTTACTTTTGGTCTTTGGAAAGCTTGGTAACATCGCTGCACTGACTGAGGTAATGCTCTGTACTCTCTCAGTAGGCACAGTAGGCTTTACTCTTAGCTTTCTTCTTTGCTGGGTTCTCCTTGTGGGGCAGGAAATACAGTCTCTGAAGGCTCTCTAGCACCATGAAGTACAGCTACTGTCTGTTTTACAAGACGACCATCAGACTTTGCTGGTTTGACTGTCAAAGCCCTGACACCACTCATAGCGGGGCTATTGTGACAGATCATGTAGGGTGTGGGTAGCCCCAGGCTGCTTGAACTGATGCCGGCGGAAGTCAGCTTGCTGTTCTGCATGAGGTCGTTAGGTCGCAGCACACCAAGCACCACACCTGTAGCTGCTGAGAGGTGGTACACTGGTGCAGGTGTTGAGTGCACTGAAGTGGCATAGGTGGGAGCAGGGCATGGGAATGGCTGAGGGGGTCATGCAGAGGTCTCATACAGGTTCCCTTTGTCTGGGGCAGGGCTTACAGACTTCTGAGGGAGCCATTGTATTGGGTGTGGAGGCTCACAGGGCTGATATACAGTGTCTTTAGGGGGGGAATAGGGTCGGCGACTGTTCAGCTCTGATGTCTCGAACTTAAGGTGGCACATGCCTCTAGGCAGGTCTTCAACAGGTTCAGGCCATGGGGGGGGTGCAGGCCAGTCTTTCGTCTCTAGCCCTGTTGGTTCTGCTATATATGTACACACGCGACTATTCTGCTTGGGAGATTTATATCGCAGAGTTTCATTCCAAATCAGGAAATTGTATCATGTTGATAAAGAACAGCAATAAGCATATTTATGGAGGTCAGCAACGCAGATTCGAGTCTTGTTTTGTACAAATAATCAGAATTAATATTTATTATTCATAATAACGATGATTTCCTGCATTCCTGAAATAACCACTAGAGCTTGTCTACGAAAGCAAAGTAAATCCCCAAACTTTACAGCAGAGATAAACATGTTCACAGCCCCGGTTAAACTGTTCTTCCAGATTAAAAATGACCCACCTTCACTGCACCCTAAAATAGAGCAGCGTCATTGAATTTTAAGTCTCAAATCGATTTTGCATGATGAAACAACCTGTCATTCACCACAAATCTGGTGAATCGGTTTTGCCTCTTCACACTGCAGAAAGGGGACACCATTTGTTTTTATTACAACAACCCTGACATCATAAGTACAGGTTACAGCCTGCCCTGTTGTTACAGCTCTCTCCCCTGCTGCACTTTGATCATCCCCCATTAGTAGTCTTTGATTTTATTTTATTAAGTCATTGTAATTTTATAAAACAATAATTTGGCTAAAAGTTCAAGCTTATCTTAGTAAGCAAATGTTTGTTGGAAAATTAGGACATTTCAAGAAATCCTTGTTTTGTTTTGTCTGTGAACTTGAGTCAAGTTTGGGTTTCATCAGAGGGGAGAACGCTGCATGTGCGCAAGAAAGTTCTAGTTTTGTCAGCAGCCAGCAGCACACATATCTCAACTTCTCATTGTGTGTGTGTGTGCTTTTGTGCTTGTGGTGCGTAAATGATTGATATATGATGTACCCTCTTTGTGGAAATATGAACAAAGGTGATGTTTCACTTTTTCTAATGTTTGGCTCACTGGAGGGAAAGTCATACAATTTCAAGATGAAACAAGATGATTTGGGGGTTTTCTGTGCTGTTAAATATGGTCTCGGGTCATTTACTACCCTCAAGACAACTCAAGGGTTAAGGGCGCGTTGCTCCTACTGACAAGTGACTGACCGTCCTCTACTCTCCCAAAAATCTCGACTAATGAATTTGAATCATCGGATATTCCTCGTATATCACATTTAGTATCGTACTGATTTTAAATTGGTATTTTTTCTGGTTTTTAATGTGACGTCATGCCATTAACTTTAAGAATCCCGTGCTATATTTTGCGTCATTTCGTCCCATATTTATGATCTAATGCTTTTACTCCTCTTTCTTGCTGCAGGATTCAGGCATTTTGTGATTAGAAAACACTATTTTGCTTTTTCATTTAACATCACGTTTTTTTTTGTTTTTTTTTTTTGTCTTTGTTTTTGAAGATACCACTGACAATGTCATCCCCCTGCAGCTCCATCTCCTGCCGGGAAACCTGATTCTGCACTTTTCCCCCAAACCCTCCTCCAGGTAAGAAGTTCGTCTGTGGGGTGTTTTGTGAGCTGATGCCTTACTTTGCTATAATTTACATTGTTTATATATTGAAGAAATAATTAACAATGGTTTCATTAC
Source organism: Echeneis naucrates (assembly GCF_900963305.1). Classification (NCBI taxonomy): domain Eukaryota; kingdom Metazoa; phylum Chordata; class Actinopteri; order Carangiformes; family Echeneidae; genus Echeneis; species Echeneis naucrates. The sequence goes on along the minus strand of NC_042525.1, from coordinate 18,345,839 downwards.
TAAACACAAGACTATGAAAAAAATCTTCTAACTTGTGAGTGAAGAAATAGTCATATCTTGTAACTTTTCTCTACGAACGTGGAGAAACTCCTCCTCCAAAGAGGAGTATGTGATCTGCAATAACATGAGACATAATGTCTCATTAGGCACCCTTAAACATGACCTTTTGTATTCAAAGATGGGGAAGTCATGGTTCAACCACTTTTTAAACCTTTCTGTATAAATGGAAACACAGCTAGACTATAGCTAGCCTACGATACTAATATTTGTCTCTGTTCTCCTTGTCCTTTCTCTCAACCCATCGCCGATCACAGACCCTGCATATAATCCACATATAAACCCAGAGCCATCTTCTATCTATCTATCTATCTCACTATCTGTCTCTCTCTCTCTCAGCTTGATAGCCATTTGTGTGAGTGTTTGTTAGTCCACCTGTTTTTCTGGATCATTTTGTTTGTTTATTTGTTTGTCTGGGGTTAGGGTTAGGACAACACATACAGCCTTGACCCCCAGAATTCTCACTACAAAGAGGGGAAGCGAATGACTATGAAATCTGACCACGCTCTCGCTGAAGCCAGGGTTAGTATTTACATCATACTTTACCTGAGTATACATGTGGGTGACAATTGGCCTAATTGAATTGAGGCCACAGTCAGACTTTACATGACTGTATTGCTTCTGCAGTTGTGAAATCTGTATGCAAAACATTGGAGAGCAGGTTTTCCAACAAAATTGTTCTTAACTACAAATAGGGACATTTTGTTAAGGGTCAGATAGTGAATAAATCCTTCAGTTCAGTAGATGTTGGGGTTTTATTTGATTTCTCACGTGTTTTTGCTTGTACCTTTAACCGTATCAGTTTGTCAAAACTTTTATCAACACATAGAAAGCTTCTCAGATGAGGAAATGGCCATGCTCTGGAAGAGACACTCAAAAAATCTAAGAGGACAAGGCAAGCTCAGGAGGAGGCGTGGTGGGCGACGCAGAGCCTCGGCTACAGGTTGTTCAAATTGTTTCAGTGTTGAGAAGTAGATCACAATTTTTTTCATTGTCATTGCAGTAAATTCATGTAAATATAGTTTGTCTGATTTTATCCATTGTTAATTTAAATGTAGGTATAAAAAACCTAATTGCAGGATTCATCGATTCTTATTCCTCTGTGCTTATTTTCAGTTGCACAGCCTCCAACTGGGTGCTCCCTTTCATGCAGCTTAGAAAATTGGCCTACTTTACCCTCGGCAAGTTCTCTGGTGAAATTTGGTAAATCAGCGATGAACGAATTTATCTTCAAACCCATCCATCCATCTTCAACCACGAAGATAAACATTGAAAGAAACTTTAAACTCTGAAGACAAAATAGTAAATTGGTGAAGAATACTAATAGTTAGCCAGTTCCATGGTGATTAAAATAAGTGTGAAGTGTTGAATTGTTTTAATGGTTGTTATATAAATCAGTTATATTTGAAGTTTATATTTTCTTTACAGAAAAAAAAATATGGAGAGGCTCTCAGCCATTTTGGCATCATGTCATTCTGATGAGCCTCAAAGAAGCTTAGCATCATCCTGGTCTTTCCATCAGCAGAAAGCCTCAGAGCGCTGGAAAGAGTCAAGACCATACAACTGCCAACGCCTCATAGCGAAAGAGGCTGTTGGTCATCCAGTGTGTTTCTTCTGCAATGAGCCTGCTGTCATTCGGTTGGTATTCTTAAATACTAAACTTTTTCCATGGTAGGCTTTTTTAGAATTGGCGGTTAGTTTCTTTTGGGCTGGTATAAGACTTGAAAATTAAAAAAGCATCCCACAGCAATATGGCAAATCTGTTTAGGACCACCTCTGCCCGCTTGTAAAAGGCTAAACAATGTTATGCAGTTAGACTTGGCACTGAAGGCTCCTCTCCAGAATGAATGTGATTGTGTAGAGACTAATCAGCTGGCTGTCAGCTGACAACAGCTGGGGGGGCACTTATGACTTCAGTGTCTTCAGGGCATGAATTTGCACAAAACTTCATTTATAGGAGAGGATCATTTGTGGATCTGCTTTTGTGCAATGGTCCCGCGCCGAGGGTTCGCATTCACTGTTTGCAGAGTTAAGTAGCAGACCTAAGTGTATTCACGCTGTAACCGTGTCATGTTGTGTGTCACTGTCTGGCGTCTACAAGTGGAGGCTAGAACAGTGTGGCATGAGTCAGGCCAGCGGGACTGCTTGGAGCAGGGTGACTTGGACCAACAGGCCCACTAAAGGATGTTGATGTCAGCAGAGCTGTGAACAGAGCTGAACTGGGAGAGGGGTGGAGTGCATGTGTGTGTTTATCATTTGTTAATTATGTTTATTTCTTGATGAGTAGAAATTGTATTTTTGCTCCTGTTGCTTGTTCAGTATTTCTAATAAACTTCACCTTTTAACATGTGTCAAGCACAGGCCCGACAGAATATTCTAAGGGTGACCTCAAATAGCGGAATCAGACCTCTCTGAATCGAATCGTCAACTATCAACCTTGTCGTCCATGTGTCGGAAAATATGGTTTTGAGAAAAAGTTTTACCATTCTGAATAAATAGGGGTGCTCCCTGCTACTGAACACTTGATTTTACATAGAATGTTTCTTATTATACAGCCTCTCTCTCTCTCACTACATGATGTTGTTTCCCGGAAATTTATTTCGAACCTAATGTGTATTTACAAGATTAAACTAAAGGTACGCGTTCTCTGTCCATCGATCGCGCAGCACCTACACACACAAAAGCTTATACCAACTGGAGAATTAAATTTGTTTATTCAGGTGTTTTAGCCGTTATCTCTGGAGTGGAAAAAGACCCAATGGAGATCATGAACCAGTGACGGAAAAAGAAACCCGATTCAACGATTTGTCAACTATCGAGGAAATCTGATGAATCAGATTCAACTATGAAAATCCTTTGTCACGGACACCCCTCAAATATTCCACTTCTAACTATCTCATTCCCACCTATTAAAAACCACTGCTATTTTGAACAGGGAAATCATTCTAAGCAACTTGGTACATAATGAAGCAGTAAAAAACTACAAGTCCAGTATGAATGCAGAGTTCCATAGAGGGAGAGATTAAGCAAGATTGCGGAATACATTCCAAACTGGACCAGGCTCCCACTCCACCAAAGTCTCTGTTTTGCCCTATAAACACAATAAAGACCAACAAAAAAGAAAGACATCTATCATTATTCTAAAAGGCATTAATCCCAATCTTAGGAATCAGCTATTATCTATGGTTGCAGTCACTGAAATTGGGACATTTCTGATGTTTACATAGTTTCATAATGATACGTTCAGTAGATTAGGACAACAAACAGGAATAATTTTTGCATATTTTTTTGTAGCTTCTTCCTCTCTGGAATTTCCCTTGTTGCCACTGCAATATGATATTATAGTTTACTCGTGTCCTTTAAAAGATGACAATATTCCTTCTTAATTATGTAATGTATTAATAAACAGAGATAATGAGATCACTAATCACTAATCAACAGAGACATGAGATTACTAATTTATTCCCAAATAAATATTAGTGGATACCTGACTTTTTCACCATGTCTGTGGGCTGGGCTTGTCCCCCCATGATGGTCTGCTCCACGTACCCCTCCATGTTTGCCTTGTTTGGTTCTTCCAGTGGGTCACAGGTCACAGTGTAGTGTAATTATCTCCTCATCATTGACATCTGGATCCTGGGTCCAACCTGTGTAGTAAAACATGTTGTGAAATCTCAACCAGATTTGTGTTCTCTATAGATTACAAGAACATTTTGAGTCTCCTGGATCTATTCAATTACACATCTGTACTCTATTTAATTCTTTGTGACTGTATCTGTAACTCAGAATATTATCACATGGTTTGATCTATTAAAATTTTCTTTTGTTTCTCTGTAACAGACCATTGCTATGGCTGCTGTAGAGGACCACTTTGCATCAGCTTCTTGTATCAGAGCTTTTTTTACACAATAATGACCAGCTCCCTGCCCACTATCCCTTGCATACTTTTTGCCTCAATAAACTCTTTAGGAAAGCTGTTCCTGTTGGCTGTGAGAAAGGAGGATGCTGAGAAAACTCTCATCATGAACAATTTCTCTCACCCCTGCGTGCCACGCATGCACATTAGTCCCACTGTTATTGGCATTTTACTCCATTAACACTATAATAAAATAATAATCTAATAAAAATGTCCTTAAATTAAATTAGATTAAAAAAAGTTCTATTTTATTTTATGTATAATTTTGTTATACAGGACAATGCCAGTACTTATAGTATAAACTTAAAAATGACATCAAGTCGAAGCAATTAAAGTAAAATATTTAGTTCACACTAAAGTGTGCGGTGAAGGCACACTGCAACTTTATAATTTTATATTTCGACATGGAGGAGGGAGACAGCAATGCCAGACAGCCAAACCTCTCCCAGGAGGAAACTGATGTTTTGGTCTGGGAGGTCCAAGATCACAGTCGCTGAATATATGGAAACACAAACAGACTTCCGTGGACTGAGCGAAAGTAGTCTGGGAGGAGGTTATAGTTGATCAGATTTGCTCCAATACACTAAGGAACGTTGCCCAGTGTGTTAAAAACACAACTATAGTCTAGGTGTATTTCCATTTATACAGAAAGGTTTAAAAAGTGGTTGAACCATGACTTCCCCATTTTTTTAAATGAATACCAAAGGTCACGTTTCAGGGTGCCTAATGAGACATTATGCCTCATGTTATTGCAGATCACATACTCCTCGTTTTTACAGTAACTATTAGCTTAAACATAGTTGTTAGAATAAATGTACATAAAATGATTATCACAATATTGCTAAACTCTTACTAACCCTGCAAGAATGCAGAAACTTGTGTTTTTCTCACAGGAGCTGAGATCATACCTCCGGAAGATAAGCAATGACCTTCGAAGAGGACCATGAAGACAGGGAGGAGACGGAAACCAGATTACTTCGGTTATGAACTAGCTTCTCAAAGTGTTTGGTGTGTCATGTTTCAGAGGTGTACCTTGAATATGATTATACAATAAGCATCTATCCACTACGTTGCAGCTGTGTGTTCCCCACCCTTTAGAGCTGCAACGTCATGTAACTAGGGACCACCCTAAGGAAATAAAGATGGGAGAACAGAGGAGATACGTCAGAGCAGGTAGAGAATGTAACTGAACATATCTCTGTCTGTTCTCCTTGCAAGTAAAATGAGCACTTATGTCCTTTGTCTTTCTTCCCTATTTGTTTAATAATGTTCTAGGTGGCTTAAACCTGACAATAGTTGACTTAAGATAGCTGGAGAAAAGTTACGAGATATGACTATTTCTTCCCTCGCAAGTTAGAAGATTGTTTTCATAGTCTTGTGTTTAGTAATGAAATCATTGGTAATCATTCCTTCAATGCATAAACAATGTAAATTATAGCAAAGTAAGGCATCAGCTCACAAAACACCCCACAGATGAACTTCTTACCTGGAGGAGGGTTCGGGGGAAAAGTGCAGAATCAGGTTTCCCGGCAGGAGATGGAGCTGCAGGGGGATGACATTGTCAGTGGTACCTTCAAAAACAAAGACAAAAAAAAACAAAAAAAAAACGTGATGTTAAATGAAAAAGCAAAATAGTTTTTTCTAATCACAAAATGCCTGAATCCTGCAGCAAGAAAGAGGAGTAAAAGCATTAGATCAGAAAACGTGACAGTTTCACGATTTCCCGTGAGACTGGGTTGAATATACACAGGATAATCCATCAGGAGAACAAGAGAGCAACATTATGGTGATTCATTGCACACGATATCTCACAAAGTATCAGGTCCAGAGCCAAACTTCTCCTCGACCCCCCCGGGACTGTCCCTTGGCAATATCAAGTTTTAAAAAGTTGTCTCTTTCACAACTGTAACTCTTGTCAGTGATATATCCTTTATCCTGGCCTCAACATGTCCTGAAGAAATTCGATTTCTTAACTTTTCCTGCGGGTCAAAGAAAATTGGTAGCAGATGAGATAATTGCTTTCATAAATGTTAATAGTGTCTGTGATAAATTTCAGTCTGGTTTATAGCAGGTCATGGCAAACTGTACAACTCTCAATTTGTAATGATGTTTTAGAAACTGGCAGTATTCATTAATCAGTTTCACTAAATACTTTTATTTGTTACAGATATATCTAATGTGATATATATATATATATATATATATATATATATATATATATATATATATAATAATATAAAAATATAAAATAATAATATCATTTTATGTTGAGAAGGTGTTTGAGATGACAAATACAATAATAATTAAAAACAAAGCAAAACCACTTTATTTTTCTCCTCTTTACCCCACAGTTCTTTCATTCATTCATTCATCTTCCACCGCTTATCCGTTTCTGTCTTGCTGGGGTAGCAGGAGCTAATCTCAGCTCACTCTGGGTGAGGGCGGGGTGCAGCTCATCAGGTCACCAGACCATCACAGGGCCAACACACAGAACCAGACAGAGACCAACAACCGGTCACACTCACACTCAGACCTACAGACAATTTAGAGTCACCAGTTAACCCAAACATGATGTCGTTGGACAGTAGGAGGAAACCGGAGTACCCAGAGGAAACCCACGCACGCACAAGGAGAACATGTGAACTCTGCAAAGAACCAAACCCATTGCCTTCTTACTGTGCTGCCCTACCCCACAGCTCTACATTTTCAAGGTTTCAATTATGGGAACCATAAGTGCTGTTAAAGGACCTATTTGTAAGTTTTTCTATTCCAATAGAGCCTATTTGTGAACGTTCTGAGGCAATCCAATTCAAATGCAAAGCAGGCACATGGTCTAGAGAGGTGGTTAGGCAAAACGCAAACAATGGTCGTGAAAGGTCACACACAGCTAATCGGCCTAATCAGGAAAACATTTGCAACAGGGCCTGGGCGACATCCAAAAATGTAAGGAAATGCAAAACCGATATGCCAAGATCATGCTGAAGGACAATGTGAGAGCACACGATCCACACAAAGGATAAAAACAATGTGAGAGAACATGAGTGAGACATGTACAACAGGAAACAATAACGATATATGACAAAAACAGGTCTAAAACTTTATAGAACCACAGTGTTAAAAAACTGAATCTGCTGCTGCTAACCAGCTAACACTAAATTGTGATTAAGAGCCTCTGTAGAGTATTATTTATCCTTTCAGTGTGACAGAACAAAGAGGTACCACTGATCACAAAGTGAATTATAATCTCTATTTTTGTTGACACCACTCTCAGCAAGACAATGGAGAATTCTTACATCTGACCTTCAATTGAAATTTGATTTCATCTTGCTGCTCTTTTCATATGTTGGAGTCTGAGGCTACATTGTCACCTAAAAATTAACTTAAATGTCAGGAGAGACAATAAATAATGTAAAGCACTGATGCTTCTTATAACAAGCATTTGCAGATGAATGTGAACACCTGTACAGATGAACGCACACAGACACACACACAAATGCACAGTTGCTATAACGGGAGTAAATCTATTGTTTGATAGAATGATCACAATCACAGCTGCAGGGAGGAGGTAACAGATGAGCTGAGAAGTAATTAATTTTTTGCTATTCCTCACTCTGTCCCCACCTTCCTCCCTCTCCATCTCCCTATCTCTCCTCAGGTAAGCCCTCCTCATTGCATTCATTACTTTATCTGGTCATATTCCCTCGTTCTTCCAGCTCCCTGGCCCAAAGGCTCTTCCTACACTCCTCAACTCAGAGCTCATAACTGCCTTAATTGAAACCGTCACCGCCTTAATTGCTTTAATTAATCACCTTTCCTATGGTAAGGCCTTTGTGGGGATTTGTAATAGGTGCTGACATTGGCTGTTCAATGAGCGTAGTAAGTGAGTGAGAGAATAAATACCTTTACTTTAGCAAGAGAGTGAGAGGGATGGAAGGACAGTTGAAAGGACACAGAGCAATGCTTCGCGTCTGATTTGGGAATATCTGTGCAGATATGCGGATCTGTTTGAGTCACAGGTTTCTGAAACGCCGCTGCATCTCCTCTGAGCAGAGCATATTAGCAACACGTTGGTTTGCACGTACTAACCACAAATTTGAAAAACCGGATGGTAAAATATCATTTGGCATTATAGCGTTTGCAGTTTGTTAACCTTCCAGCAGTTGCTCTGCATAATTTTGTCATCAGGGTAATGACCAATGATAGTTTTAATTAGAGACAACCTCTAATGCAAATCAAGTCTCTAATGTTGCTAACATGTCTATATGATTTTTCAGTTTGTTTTGTTTTTCATATAATACACGACATATCATGAGTGAAATAAGCATTCGGCACCATGGCTGCACATTTTCATCAGGGGCCTGCAGTGAACCAATGACAATCTCATTAACAGTTTCAGGCAGCAAGCAATTAATATATAATAAATGTATGGAAATAATGTAGTCAACTTTTGGGCTGAAAATGGGGGGGGTGGCGGGGGGCATAAATCTGAGACCTTGTGAGCACAGCAAGACTGAGTTTGCATTAGCAAACAACCATTAATGCTCTGTGAGCTAAGGCCGGCTACAAGCTACCAAATTGCACTGACAAATAAAAGATGCTCACTAAACTGCTCACACTGTGATATTTATATATATATATATGGTCGAGGTTTTTCTACTTAATTTAATTTGCTCATAAATTTATTTGCTGTGAAAAACCATTTAGAAATATTTACTGTAGCAGCTTATGTTGACCTACATCTGGAGAGAAATTTTAAGTAAAAAAAAAAAAAAACTAGGAAAAGAAAAGTAACCGTTTACATCGTCATCAAAAAACAATGGGTATATTAAGAAAAGTGTTTAACAGAAGTATCATAATCACAGTGAAATTGTGCTCATTTACACTGAGGAAATGTGTTCAAACATATCTGAAACAGCAGGGACACTCAGCAGTGTTGATGTGTTAAAACAATTTAGTTTGTTTTAAAACTGATTCATGTATATTCTAATTGCTACGGACTTATATAAAGAGAGGAGCATTGGCATTGGCTCAAAAATATAATCAGAGAAAAGAAAAACAGAATTTGTCCATAGGAAATGTGAAACAATGTGGGTGCTAAAAAAAGAGATGAGATTTCTGTTATTGCGTACGTACGTGGACGGAACTGACAGGGCTGAAATCTATTACAGGATCAAGCCAAGTGTAAGAGGTTGGATAAATAATGAAAGGAATTGAAATGACAGTTTAAATGTGAGTTGGAGTGTGAAATATTGACTTATTTGCTTGATTGAAGATTGTCTTGATATGAAACCTTGAAATCTGCATTTTTGTGTGTGGGCAACAAGACCCAAATGACAAAACAAAGACAAGCTTCATCAACAGTTGGCCTGAAGTCGCAATGAAACCTACTTCACAAACGTGTTCACGTCCACACCAGGGAGCATTTCCTGTTTGCCATGCTGGTTCCTCCACCTGACAAGTGTGGTGACCAAAGCTGGTGGATATTCAGTATGAGACACATAATGGACACATTAATAGGCTACTTAAGAAACAGCAGTTTTATTTTGATAAACGAACCAGTGTAGTCAGACCTGTGTCATGTTTGCTGGGGTGGTGATATGTAGGAGAAAATGAGTCAGTGTCTGGTGCGCCTCATGCTTGTCGTGCAGTGCAACACATCTCTCTGCAGAGATGATAAAGCTGTCGATTGTGGCCTGTGGAAAATTGGAAAGCTCCTCTTCAGTGGCTGGGTGAAGTTGCTGTGTTTGGCAGGAAATGGAAACATGCCGCCATACACACTCATCCAGAGCCTCTCAAACATGAGCAGTGGGTGACACGTCTCATGACAACGCAGACCACATGATGTTTGAAGCCTCCAGGAGTTGTGTACATCATACTGCAACATTACGAGATAGGCAGCTGATGGATGTCCTGACAATGGCCCTCAGGATCTCAGTATGTTCCTGGGTGTCTTTCAAATCAACTCACGAAAACAGAAGCAACGACAAAAGTGCAGCGTTTATACTCTTGTTCACCATCGTTTCAAAGTTGTTTTGATTTTCTATCATTAATAATTTATTGCGACAACTCTTTGCTTTCTGTTTGTGATACCCTGACCACATGTGGACAGCCTCCCACCTCCTGAATATTGATCACTGTGGGAGACATCAACAACAAAAATCACATTGAACGTACTGTATTTTATTCTGTGTTCCAACTGAACGCTGCTGACAAGCAGGTGTGTCAGTTACCATGAGAAGAAAGAATACGTTTCTATTGTCCCACACAATGGGAGAATGGCTATGCAGGAATGGAGACCTGTTAAAAAAATAATAGATTGGAACCACATTTACCTTGGCATCTCAGGTACGTTAATTGCATTGCTCCTTTTCAAAATTAGTAGCGACACCTTTGAAAACTCTGGATCGATTCTCCTGTTTTGATGTCTCCTGCTATTTGGTTTGCTGCTGCCCTGCCTTCTCTGTGCTTGTATATATCCACTGCTGATAAAGTGGAGGGTTTAACTTTTTTTTTTTTTTAAAAAGCAAATGACCTCACTGATGAAGGCAGAAATAACACTGAATGTTTCATGTTCCGTCACAGCCCATTCTTGCACGTTTGGTGTAGTGACACAACCGAGCAAAAGTTCAACTTATTTTAACTTTATCTTGGCCACCTGGCATCTTGAAATCTTGAAATCTCTATCACAGCTTTTCCTAACTTGAACTTTTCTTTTTATGACTCACTTGTGATCAGGAGGTTGATTCCTTTGCTGTGAACTGTCTCTGCTACAGTTCCTTATATGAGATTTTGTGGATACTGGGGAGACGAATGATCATTATGGGATCAGCTAATGGCTATTCAAGTAAACAAATGAAAGCAGAAATAGCAGTGTGTGGGCTGCGGATACGTGATGGAGATGGTAGCAAGTGTAGATGCCAGACAAAACTGACCATAACTCTTGTTATTAGAAAGGTAATGGTGACATTTTATGTGTTGGAGTGTCTTCATACTTTCTGGTTTTCCCCACTTGTACATAGGAAGACGGTGACAGTTTAAACCAATGCGTATTAAATACGCTAATCTGACAAAAATGTAAAAATCCACCGGCATCATCTAGTGGCTGCCAGACAGACAGGCCAACATCTTAACAGGCTGTGTCAAAACCCAGACATTAGTAGAGGCTGCTCACGATTTGGCCTCAAGCAGAAGGATCTGGCTGCAGTTGGTCCTACTGGAGCCAAGAGAAATATTAAGGTGGGAAGGGCGTAAGCAGGTTATATTTACTCTAATATGGGAGAGAGCAGTCAATGTGGATCAGTGCTCAGACTGCAGGATGACATTTCATGTGTGAGAATATGAGAGGGTGTTATTATTAGCGGGCTTTGCCATGCATTCTTGTAATGTGTTTTCTTTCTCTCTCTCTCTCTCTCTTCACGGCTCGCCCACTCACGTTCTCTCCACTCCCACCTTGCCCTTCGATAGTTGATACCCACTATTGTCCCTTCAATCATTGCATTTTTCACCATTAGAAAACTTGCACAACTCAAATAACGTGGCTCTAGCAGGCTGCATTTGAAGTATTTTTTCAATACAAAAACACTCAACACTTTTGAACTTCAGAAAGCACCTTCAAACAGGATAAGGCATTCCTTCATTATGTGTGTCTAACTTTTAGATTCTTCCTTCAAAGCTAATCAGTAGCACAAACATTTGGAAACAGAGTCTCTCTCTAAACTTTTAGGTTCTGCCAGTACCTTGAATACACTTGAGAGAAACAAGCGTGACATGCTGTTGTGCTATTTATGCACCATATAAACTGGCAGGTTGTCTGGTACCTGATATGTAATTTGGTGACAAAATGCTGAGAAATTAAGTCTTGTAATGAAAGTGAAGTGCATATATTAAACACTAAAAGCAAACCTGCAAAAAAGGAGAACTCAGTGGAAAAGTATGTTTGCTGGTAATTATGGAAACAACAGAAATGCTTTTTTTTTTAAGTGACTGTAAATAAAGCAGCTATGGGCTGCGCATTTGACTCAGCCAAATGCTCATTAAGGTAATTTAGTCCTGTCAATAGAATTTCATTTAAAATAAAACAATCGCTGCAGCCTCTGCATTTAAGATTTACTTTCACACACCCTGCTCTAATTTAGTGGATGAAAAAAAGTGAAATAAATAATAAATAAAATGAATAAATAAATGTGTGGACAGAAATGGCAAATGGTTGCAGGCCATAAGGTAATACAATGATAACCCATTTAATAACCTCCAAACACAATCACAACACCTTGCTGAATCATTTTCAACTATGGGTTATTTCTACAGTATTGAAAGTCTGAAAAAGGACATGGCCTTACATCTGCTGATTCCAATGCAGCCCTTTATTTTACAAAAGTTCCGGTGGTATCTGTTCTCATATCATCACCTCTACTGTTAAAATGTATTGAACTAAAATCTACTTCTGGTCATCAACATCATTGTGTTGCTGCAGCTCACTGCGATAAAATTTGCAGAAAAGTTCATATTTCAGACATTTACTGCTTTTCCAACCCAGATAAGACAAAACTCCACCGACATCTGTGTGGAGAAAGCCTTGACACCGCTTTAACCCCAACCTCATCTACATGAAAATTTTCATGGGCTGAAATGAAAAGTAAGTAGTAGTAAGTAGTAACCCAGCACTGAACACATCCATGGGCTAAAAACATAATAGAGCCTAATAGAGCTTTAGAGAGAGGGAAAGGATAGATAAGAGAGGTCTTTATACCACTACAGGAGGTAGGAAAAGGAGGTAGGAAATATGTATCAGTTAAACCTTTATGGTGTCCATTCAATGTCAATCAAGGGAAATAACTCTCGAATTGGGCTTTTTTTCATGGTAAGACATTAGCAACCGTTGGACTGCAAATAATGCACAGCTCAAGGAAGTTATTATCTAACCTGGGACTCTTACCGCAAATTATTCTCACCTTTGCTCTGCCAGTCTTTTCAGCTGGAGATTCCCATGACAAAAAGGCAGGACAGGCCGCAGCAGGGAGGCAAAATGAACGACGTGTGTATTTCACCGTTTTCACCCATCATGTCAGGATGGATCCCATCCATCTCTAAACCACAATGACACCTTAAATTGGTTACGTCAAATTAACCTGATGTATCATGGCACCATGCTGGGGGTTTCAAATTGGTTTTGTAGCCTGTTATGAGCAATGGGTAGGTATTCATCAAGAGTGTATTTTACCTGTCCCCAGGCAGGTCCTGGTGTACTTTCTTCCTTTCCCCTTGACCAGTAAGGAGCTACAAATATGTGTTTAACTGTCGTGTCTACGTCAGACTGATACCTTTTATTTAACACGCTTAAACAGATGTTGAGGTGTTCCAAATTTTTGTTGGAGCTGATCAGATAAACATGATGCAGAGTTCATACAGCATTAATATTAACTATTAACTACTAAATATCATTAGCATTAACATGCGATGATGATCTTGATGTATCTCCTCATCGAGCAGCATGAGACGGATTGTTGCCTTCCCTACAACATCCCCAAACAGGCTGTTGGACCTGTTGCCAAAACACAGAAGACACGTGGCCTATCACTCGCCTTGTATGTGTTAAGGCTGTATGAATGCTCATCAGAAATGACATAGCTCAATGATCCCAATCGCTACCACGAGCTGCACGGTGGTTTAATGCAATTAAACATTTCTTGGCACCCTGTGCAGGTGGCGTGTTGGTTCACAATTTGTTAAGGTTCCAAAAAATTGCAGGGCAGGTTATGACAGGGCTGCTCAGCTGTAGAAAATTCTCAGATGGTATTAAATGGGAATCGAGTTATTCAGGCCAGTCAACATGGTGTCAGCATCTTTTTTTTTTTTTTTTTTCTTCACAGGACTGAAAGGTTACTGAAGAACACTTGGTACAGTATTTCTAATGCCAAAAGCTAGACGCTGAAAAAGCATGACTTCATATCAGCCAAATACATATTTGTCATTTTTCACAGTAATTATGCAAAATTTTCTTTTTAAAAAAATAGTATTGACTAAAACTCATATTCTTTGTTCGTAACCTAAAGTTACATCCAGTGTTGTAATTGTGGACTGGACTTCTTCAGAGTGGTGTGTTTCCTCCCCTCACTCTTTTAGTGCAAGCCTAAAAGTTAATATTCAATATTGCCCTCTGGATGAGAGGCTGTTAACAGCAAGGTGACTTTAGTCATTCAGTCTCAATGTATATGAGTTTGTAATGAGGTAATATTAACAGCAAATGTTACTTCTGAAAATATATTCACGCTCACAGCTATTTTTGGGATGCATGTTTAAAGTCTGCAAGTCTGCAGTGACAAAACAGGCCTGGTGGTGAACCAAACAGATGACGCTGTCCATTGTCAACATTGCGGAAGATCTGGGGACTAATCTTTGATATCAACATGATCATCATTAAGTCAACAATTCGGTCAGATGTCAATGTCCGTACAGTTCCTTCCCTTATTCAACAGGATAATTTAACACAGTTGTCAAACTACTTCCAGCCTGTTGGGGAAAATCAAAGATGAGTCCATGCAAAAGCAGACATTCAGTTAAATTTAGTTACAAGCTATAATGGAATTAAGCTTTGTCATGTGAACCAAACACCCTCACAGTGTTGTTTTTAAATACCTTCTCTCAGATTCTCTCTGGAGCTCCAGTGACGACAGGTCAGTCAGGGTTAAAAATGGATGATAATCTATAAAAATAGAGCAGATCTGAATTGGCTGGATCCTCCAGGTAGGCTGCATTCAGGCACATGGATGAGGACATCGCAAAGTCCCAGAAGTCCTGGTTTTAAGGCTTAGTTTCTGAATACAGGCGCGAGCGTTTGTCTCGACTCAGACCTTGATACCTTCCCTGTGTAATAAAGACTACAGACCTGATTTATATACCTGAAAAAGACAGGGAAGTTTGTGTGAGAAGGCAAGAGATAGCATCAAAAGCTGCTTACTAATATGGATGAATAATAATGTTTTTTTCATTCAATAAATAGACAGATTTGCTATGGGTGCTGCAGTCCACACGTCTTAAGCAGCACTCTGTTCATTTCTGCTGAAGAGTTCTTCATTTTGAAAATGATTTCTTAGTCACTGATTATCCCGCTCTGCCTTCTTCTTACATTATTGGTCTTTAAATTATTGTCAATAAAAAAACCACATCCTGCCCAAACTAGTAATAGTACTTTAGATTCTACTGTAAAAAAAATTGCATCTGCACAGCATATATCTTCCTCTGTTTGTTTTGCCATCTGTTGCTTTAATGAACGACTTCATGACTTCATTCTCTGGCTCTAATATTTTATATGTTTCCAATATTCAACAGAAAAACGGTAAGAGCAAGATCAGTGTCTTTTTAAATGAGACAGTTACTGCTCCTGTATTGTGATTATTTTTACTTTCATAAAATAGAAATATCAAAACTCAAATGCACAAAAGCATACTTTTCTAGCCTGTGTTATCTCAGTAATCTGTCGTGGATGTGAAGGTTTTTGCGAAAGATAATTGGCTCTAGTGTTGTGAAGGTAGTCAATACGGAAATAAATGAGAACTACCATGTCATGTGTTCACTAGAGGGGAGTACAAAGATTATATCAAGTTCAGGAAGTAGGACTCAACAGAGCACAGAGTTCAGGTCATTTATTCAGAAAGGTTGTTTGCAAAGCAATCAGGCAAGGCAGAGGTATTGAAAACAGCAGGTAAAACTCAGTAGTCAAAAACACAGGCGGTATACATCAAAAGGCAGCACGAAGCCTGCAAGAACGCCAGAACACTTCAACAAAGATGTTCTGGCAACATGTAGGGGGGTACAGTAGAGCGCTGGGCAACAATGAGACAGGTGGAACACATTAGAGAATGCTTGGGTATGCTAATCACAGAGGCGGGAAAAAAACTGAGGTAAAAACACTGAAACACCAACTATCAAAATAAACCAACAGGCAGAAAACACAGTCACTGTCACACTGTCAAAACACCTATGTAAGTTTGGAGTAATATTGGCTCATACTGAGAAATACACTTTTGTGGGCGTATCAAAACTGAGCCAGAGAAATGGGGGCGGTGACTGCTTTGTTGTGACATCGCACAGCTGCAGAAATCTTGACAGATGGTTTTCAGGTTTATGTTCTGAATACAGATTTGGAGCATTCCTCTGTGGATTGAGACCCTTGATACTTCCAATGAATGAATATATAACCTGACTACGAAGGACCACATGGACCTTCAAACAATATGGGACTTTTGAACATTTTCTTGTTGTATTGTAGTTTAAAATATTTTTGTCACTTTGCCCTAGTTTGTTGTTGTTATTTGGCTGGGAGAACTTCTGTTGTGTATCCACACCTCTATCACTGGGATTTCGCACCACATTGTGTTTCAAAATATCCTAAAAATGGCTTTGAGGAAATAAATGTGTGTGTGTGTGTGAGAAAAAAGATACACTTTGCCTTCAATTCTAAATATTTAGTTTGCATGGAGAAGAGAGAGGGAGAGGGACAGAGAGCCGAAAAGAGAGACAGAATGAGGTTAACCACACAACACACCAACTACTTGGTGACACGGGGGACTAGCCTTGAGTTATCAAAATGCTAATTCAATATAATAGGCCTCGCTCACTCTGTTAGGGTGCCTTTCTCCATTCAAGGCCAGAGGTTGGGAGGTTGAGAGGGAGGAGGTGATGGAGGGGGAAATGATAGATAAAGCAGCTTGTGTTACCTGACCTTTCCTTTTCTCTCTGGCTGACAAGCAGCAGTCCGTCGGGAGAAATCCCATTTGAGTCAAAAGGCCCGATGTTAGGAAGACATTACTCTCTAGAAAACTGTAGTGAAAGTATCCTTTGAAATGCTGTGTGCGTCCAGATTGGGATTTTCTGCAATTGAACACATTGATTTGTGCGTCGGACAGATTATTGACTGCATGAGCGCCCAGGTTATCGTCCTCCTCCAGCTCGGACCAGTCTTCCTCCATCATGTAAAGTACCTGCTTGAGCCTTTTCAGGTCGCAGCCGGTGTCTGTCATGCTTTGTATCCCAGCCACAGGAGACGAGCCCCTGTAGCTGATACCGGCCTTGTGTCTATTCATCAATGTGTTAGTGAGAATCTAAATACAGCATCTGGCGTTTCTCTGACTTAAAACAAAAACAAAATTTGGATTTGTCTGATACTGCATGAAACCATCTTATTTTCTCTTTTTTTCCGATTCAAACTTGTGTCTTTACATCAAAGATTTCCCTTTCTCTGGCTTTGAGAAGTTGCCCTGGCAGCCATGTCTGTTGATTTTATTTTACTTCTATTTTTGATTTTTTAATCAGAGTACAAGGTGTTGACAAGTTAGAAAAATCCCTCGCTCCAAAAATAGCAACACAACAACATCCGCCTACACACACAGGCATGTGTAGACAGTGTGAATGGATCATGCTCAGCTCGCTGTCTGAACAAACTAGATGTTAATTATCCATCTGTGGCTGAAATGCAATGCATCAAAGGCTAAAATAAAAAAATAAAAAAAAAAAAAGCTAAAGAAAAGCTGAAGTAAACGTGTGCAATGAATAAAAGTTTAATTAATCCACTAATCAATGCCATAGACAGAAAGACATACATTCATAAGGGTCATTCTAGGCTTCAAGACAGACAGCATAACTGCAATGTTTCAAAAAGTAAATATAAACCACGTGGTTGCCATGATGACTATTATTTTGATATTTGAGTTTAACTTCTGCTTATCTGGGGCTGAGTCACGGTAGCGCCTGAATAAGCACGGAGGTGCAGACATGCTCCAAGGCCTCAAAAGGAAGGCATCCTGAGGCATCTTTATCAGATGCAAACCACCACCATAAACCACCATAACTGTCTCCTTTCGACGTGAAGGAGCAGCAGCTCTACTCCGAGCTCCTTCCTAATGTCTGAGTTTCTCACCGTATCTCGATTGCAAAGCCCGGCCATCGTATGGAAGAATCCCATCTTAGCTGCCTTCCTTTGCAGTATCATCATTTGGACACTACCCAAAGCTAATGAAATCTCAAAGGAGATGATTGAAACAACAAGCAACTCGTAAACCAAAGAGCCTCGTCTTCAGACAGTCGCATAAAAGGCCCCTAACAAGGCTGATGCCACACCTTGGCAGAGCTGAGCACGCACTGAAAACATGCTTGACTTAATACCAAGAATGCAGACATAGGTCTTACACTGGTTGTGCAATGATTGAGTTGCGTGTAGTAATGACTTCCACTATATCGCCTACAGAGCACTTCCTTAGCCTGGTCATATAATACAAGCCACGTCATGAGCAATATTACTCAGTCCTATGACGGCACATTTCCACCTTTAGTCAACCAAAGACTGTCTGATATATACATACTCAGCCGGCTACTGATTCATAGATTACATAAGGCAATAAGAGCAAAGCTTATTGATTGAGGTGGATAAGTGGCGTCGCAAAAGAAATCTGAAACCTTGTAATTTCAGAGAGTGCATTAACACAGCCACCAGCACTGGTTCAGCCACTGCCAGTTGCTGAAAAAGACTTCGCAGAAATCTTCCTCTTGGGTTGGGTATCTCCCCCTCCATATTTTCACATAGTTCAAAGTGTGTCTGGAGAGGAACTTGTGAGCAGTAAAACACTTCAGAATGGACATTCGCAGTTCCCTAACGTCGTTATAACTACAGTTGCTATCTACAATTAACAGCAATCTAGTGTTTTGAACCATTATTGATTTTATAATCAGTTGGCTGAACCTCCTATCTAAAATGAGTGTCCCTGTTTTGATGTAGTTCTGAGACAAAAAGACAGATCAATAACAGCTGACCTCTGAAATCAAATTGATTGATACTGCGGTTGAAGATCATAAATTTTATTCTGTCTCCACCATTTATTGATTTACAAATAATTAAGACCATTTTAGTACCAAAATGTAATTGCTAATATAAAAGAAAATGTTCATTTCTTTTAGTCTTAGATGCACTTGATTCTTCTTGGGTAGATTGGACAGCACTTTTCATATATATTAAAAAAATAAAAAATAAAATGTAATTGCAACCTACAGGCGTTAGTGGTGGGCTATAGTCTCTTTGCTACATTCTAGATGCCATGGACATCTTTTTCTGGACACCTTCCTCTTGTGCCTGATTATTTGCAGAGCATCTTTTGCATTAAAATATGTGTTGCCACGTTTAAGAACCACTCTTCTGTTACTTATGTAATATGCAACTGATCTGTCAAAGGTGGCTCTAATTTATGATCTATATATATGTGTATTTGTAAAGTGTGTATACTGCTTATTCAGGCGCTACCGTGACAGCATACACCGTATACTACGGTGGTGCTGACCTTGTTCTCTTCCCAGGATGCAATTACACCACCTACACCACCCAAAATCCCCATAGAAAATAGTTGTTTCTTCATATATTCATATTTAAGCTTGATTTAATGTTTCATTGCTTCAAAAGTCTTTAACAATAAAGTTGTCCCGCCTTTCAGTTCCCTGACGTACAAATAAATATGGAAGCAATTCTTTTCTGTCAAGACATTTGATGCTGATTGTGAACAGTATTGACTCTCAATTCCCAGCCCGCAAGCGGTGTTTGACCCTCCATTGATAGTCTGGCTGCCTGTGGCCATTCAACTAATTCTCCATTTCACTTGTCTCATTAACATAAGAGTGCATTCAGCATTATCTCTCCAGCGGTGCATAAAGATAAAATTAAAAGACCGACATGTACAATGTTAAACAATTTCACCCAAAGTCCAAGTCGAATTTTACACAAAAGTTTCAACTTAAAGTGTTGAAGTTGATCGTTTCAAAATGATTTTTTTAAAGGTTTATTTATACAGAAAATTCTCTCTTTAGGAACCTTGAAGGTAAACTATCACCCATACAGAACATTCAGTCAATAGCTTGTGTCTCTGTGCGAGGCTCTTGCTGTTCTTATTGGCAGCTGCCCACCATTGACATTGAACCATTGCCAAAGAATATTTAAAATAAAATGTTATGTGGTTAGCTTATTAAATGTGCATATTGGCCTGTTTTTAGCTTATTAGCTTATTTAGATTATTCTTCCCTTATTGGTACCTTAAATCAGAGATAAATTATTCTTCATGAGTTTGAGTGTTTCAGTTTTTAAATGCATGACTAATTTCCTGAGCAAAAATTTTGATAATTGTGTTAATGCTGATCCCAATCATACCAATGGGCAACTCCACAGATACTTTAACCCTTTAACCCTCATTCCACAACATAAATTTCACTCACTCTCACTCATCCTCCACTGCTTAAGTAGTAGTGGTTAGCGCCCCAATAAGAAGGTCGTGGGTTCGGTTCCTGCGTCCTTTCTGTGCGAAGTTTGCATGTTCTCCACGTGTCTGAGTGGGTTTCCTCCCACCGTCCAAAGACATGCATGTATAGGTAACTGGCGATTCTAAATTGACCCAGTGAGTGGTTGTTTGTCTCTGTATGTCCTTGAGTGTTGGCCCTGCAATGGACTGGAGCCGCGCCAAGGGTATCCCTCGCTCGATGTGAGCTGGGCCATAAATATTTTGTTATTTTTCAATTTTTATTTTTGGTTCATGACAAAAAGTATTACAATGTTTGATATTAATTATTAGTCTGACCACTGACGGATGGGGCAGAGGAAACATAAAATACTTTTCATCTGTATATAAGCAATACATTACAAAAATTACCCCCCCCCCAAAAAAAAAAAAAAAAACAGTCGAAATATGTTTCAAGTGTATTCTTAGTTTTTTGTTGTTTGTTTGTTTGTTTGTTTGTTTGTTTTTTTTAACTCAGAACAGGTTATTTGTTGGTGTCTCTATATGCATATTAAACCTAGAAAACATGGTGTGTGTGTATAAAGATCAGATGCACAGTTCACAGACACAGCGAGAGACAGGCACAGACTATGATGATTTCATTCACACCCTCATGCGCTCAAGTGTGTGCAGACGTGTGAAATTTTAACACACTGAGGAGACACATATCTGTGTTGTAGATGAGCAGAGATCAGATGAAGCCTCGAGAGGTATCTTGTTGATTGAACCAATTTCCTGAAGGGACGGTTGATCAGTCAGAGTTAAGTTGCTTAGCCAGTTCTGTTGTCCTGGCAACTGCACATGAAATGTCTTCAGGAAGACATGTGGCATTTCAATATTAGGCCCTGATATAAATGTTAAAATATACAGCTTGTACCCCTGATGCTACTGCTGGAACTTTGAAGGTCCTTTTTGGCTGCATTTTGTGAGGTCCATAATTACAGCATGTGTGAAGTTACACAAAAGTGCAAATGATTCGTTCTTCGTTTGGCAGTTGAGATACCTAAACCTTAACTTGGCCCCATAGATCAAATGATAATCTAACTCTTATAAACCAACTACTGTAGGAGATAATAGTCTGTTATCAGCCAAAATACAATATTATAATAACACGCACAATTACAATAACACAATATATTTATTTTATATATTTTTTTTTAAACAAAGAGAGCTCAACGAATTATATAAATGTGGACTTCATCTAGTGTAGTTTCACCTTCTTGGCAGGCAATTATTGCCCATTAGAAAAAAAAAAAAAATGATGTCACGTCACAGTGGCTTGGATATATTCCCTGGTCCTGTGGAGTTTGTAGATAGTAATGCTTACTCAACGATGTACTACCATATGTCACTAACATTAGGCTATGGAAACTGCCAAGCACTGCATCTTTGATTCCCACAGTTTTACATCTGTTTTCGTGAAACATTACACCAGAACTGTAGCAAAATACAGAATTACAAAAAACAAGACAAGAAATGTCACTCTGTTTATTATTTCCAGATGTTGGACAGCTTTGTAAAATATCCATCCATTTATTATCCACACCATTTTGTTCGTCAGGGTCACGGGGGGCTGGAACCAATCCCAGTTGACATCAGGTGAGGGTGTTGTACACCCAGGACAGGTCCTCATTCTATCACAGGGATGACATATAAAGACAAACGGCCATCTGTGCTCATGTCTACTGGGAATATATAGTGAGCAGTTAACTTGTCTTCGGACTTTGAATAGAAGCTCGAGAACTTGGGGGGAACCCTCACAGGGAGGACATGCCATCTCCACACAGAAAGGCCTCAGTTCCAGGGTTTAAACGAAGAGTAAATAAATATGTAAATATAATACTCCTGTAAAAAATTCAGAGAGGACAGAAGACACAGGGGTAAAGTTTTGAGTGTTTTAAGATCAAGCTGCAACATTGAACACTATATATATATATCACATATCACACCCATTCTTCCACTGGCGGCAGCAAAACACTATTATTTCGTATGGGGGAATGTGGAATTTGAAAGATAGAGGGAGGTTATCACCATTTAGGAGAACCAGTTTTAGTCTGCCACAAGAACAAGTGGAGTGATTTAAATTGGACGGCAGCCTGAAGCATTTGGCCAAGCCACAGATGGCTTAAGCTGAAATCTGAAAATCAAATATCCTGCCAAAGTCCAAACTTTAAACCTATAACAAATATGTGTAAATGTTTTTCAGGCATCGCCCTTCCAAACTGAGCAAAGTGAATTGTGACTGTTTGTGACTACTCCACCAAAATCTGTATACACATTTAAATGCACAGTATTTTCACAAAAGCGCAAAATCTTTTGTATCTTTTTCTTGTTTAAATTGGTATTAGGACAAGTGTGCGAACAGAGACACACAAAGCCTGTATCTAACAAGAACTCCTGTAACTTTGGGATGTCGCAACAACAGTCTCTGTCATCTGCTATGACCCAAGTGCAACCCACTTATAGATATAGGCTCATAGCTGTTTTGTTGGTTATATGTCCAGAGAGAAGGCTGAAAGAGGAGATTGCGATCATTTTTGTTTATTAAGTCTGCAACGTCAGATGTTATAGCAGTCAGCAAAAAAACAAAGTGGCTCTGGATTACATAAAACAGCCAAAGATGATTTAATCTTGTCTCGATACATTTGCTATTCCAAAAAGGGTTCTTTCTTGTTCCTTTTTTCTTCTTCTGACTATCAGTCCAAGATTCTAAAACTTTAGAACTTTTACAAATTAACTTTTACAATGATGTAAAAACAAGAAGAAAAAAAAAAGAAAATCCTCAGATTTGAAAGGCTGGAAGCAATAAATGTCAGTTTGTTTACTATTTTTATATGAAAAAGACAATCATCATGATCAAAGACATGCAAATTAAAGATATTTTAAACGAAAATCATTTGTGTAAATTCTAATGTCGTCTGAAGAAATGAACATTTACCCTCCAACAGCAAATATTTTGCCTTGCTGAGATAATATACTGAAATAAAGCTGAATAATTGAGTGACACATTGAGTCATGTGGAGAATGAATAGGGCAGCCAATAGGAAAATGTTGAAGCAAGAAAATTCTTGTTTCTGAAAGGCGGGGGGGGGTTCTCATTATGGAGGGTTAGATCAAGGTGAAGAAACTAGCGGATAGGAGATGGAGGACAAAGGAACAGCTTGAGAGAGATACACGGAGGGAGTCAGAGTCTAATACCCTCTCTCTTTTTTAACATCTTTCTGCTTGCTCCTAAAACCAGGGAAGCAGCTGTGACTCATCTTCTGATTAGAGTTGCAATCAATCATTCACCACATTGTGTGTGTTGGTGTATCAAAGTAAATCACTGCTGAAGCCTCCATGATCTACTGATTGATAATCATTAAGATTTGAAGATTTTTTTTAATCACTCTGTGAGATTCAAAGTTGAAGACAACCAGTAGACTTTCAAGCTGTCCCACTGCAGGACTACATGACTTCGATGTTTTGTTTTTTTTTTAACCCTTTCCTCGCCAGTGTTTTATTTGTGGATTCTGCCATATTCCCTTTTAAAAAAGACAGCCATCACAAGTCAATAATGCTTCATGGGGTAGGCCACAAGGGATCCTACTTTACTTACAGTAGTGCCATTTGAAGGAGACTTCAAATGTGAGGGATCTTAACATGGTGCCCCACTCTGAAATATTAGCTCTCAAAATTCTGCATTTGAAGGATGTAGCCCCTGAATTCAGACAAAGTGGTTGAAGAGGCACATTTGAATTCTGAGGTTTCATTAAATTTACAAAAACATTTTTTCACCAGGGCAGCATGACAGCATAGTAGCCTAGGGTTTGCATTTTCTCCTCATGTCTGTGTGGGGTTCCTCCAGGTACTCCCACTTCCTCCCACCGTCCAGAGACGTGTGTGTTTGGGTTGATTGGTGACTCTAAATACACCGTAGGTCTGAGTGTCAGTGTGAGTGGTTGTTGGTCTCTGTCTGTCTCTGTGTGTTGGCCCTGTAATGGACTGGTGACCTGTACAGGGTGTACCCCACCCTCGTCCAGAGTGAGCTGGGATTGGCTCCAGCGCCCCGTGACCCAAAAAATGGATAAGCAGTAGAAGATGGATGGATGGATTTTCTCACTGATATCCAATAGCAGAGAAAGTATCCAGTTTCAGTATGAGGTTTTGGGATGTTTTCTCATGTTTTACGTTTTGGAAAGAAAGTAATTCTATTGAAATCTGTTCTCAGCCGATTGTTGATACTTATTCAAGGTGAAATGAAAAATCTAATCAAGAATCAACCCCCAGGGGCAAAAAGGAAAGTAAGAATAAAGTGCCAGAAACTGCAACTCCTTCAAAGACCTTTAGTGTGTGATTGCAAAAGTGAGTTCATTTCCATAGATTTATTTTAAAATGGTCTACTTTGCAGTAAAAATGTACGTTTACAATCTGACACAAAAAAGTAGCATAGCTGTCTGTAGCTAATTTATGGGGTTGATTTACTTATTTATTTTAATGATATTGCACACCTCAGCCTGAATAAAATGTTTCTTAACCCTAACCCTAATCAATGTCTAGTTAGCAGCTTAATCCCAATTTCAAAACTGACCCTCTGTGATGTCATCCTCATAGAGGTGTCAATGTCCCTTTTTTTAAGTTGAGTTTGTTACTTAAAAATTAAAGCAAATTGCGACCATGTTCTCAGCACTTCTCCCATCTGTCCTCACAGCAGTGGACACATCTCATCACAAGCACAAAGCCCTGCACACTGTCACTTCATTTGGCTCACAAGACAAAAGGTCTGGCTTCAGCTGATCAAAACTGCATTTATCATTTTTTTTTTTTTTTGTGACAGCTCACCTTCTTTTATTCCATTGTGGGGATACAAGACTGCTTTGCACCCACATTACAGTGTGTTAACTCATTATACTGCCATCACGGCAATATGGGGATAGACAGTCTCCTGTCATAATTAAGAGGATCAAAAAAATACAACTGATGGTACCAATTCAATTGGGAAGATTCTTCATCATGTATTATGATTAAATCTATCACTCACTGGAAATGATATTGTGTTATTGCCTTCCGTGTAATCTGCAATGGAAATAAGATCTGTCCTGCTCTGAATGCAGAGATGTTAGTATCTGTTTATTGTGTGCGGATACATTTGTGGTGTGCTTCCGAAACACGCTTAGATTAATGTGTTTGCTGTGGAGTGATGGTAATGCTAATACGTTGATACATTGATGTGTGTTTTATATAGAAGACTGTTATTTAGGTTGATGCAGTTTGATGAATTTGTCTTGTGAGTCATCTCCAAACAGAGACAATCAGAATAAACATATCATGTGAAATTATAATGGGATGCTATTTCTGTTGTTGTTGTTGTTTTTTTTTTTTACTGAAAACTGAAACAAAAACATTTCTTTGTGGACCAAAGGAGAGAGGTCAGATGTGTGGGAAGCAAAAAAGCTCCTTTACAATCACCTCGAGAATCTCTACACACTCGCTCCTACACGGTGCTGCTTTAGAATTCAGTAAATAAAAAATAATGGCTCAAAATCTCTTAAAAGTTTACATAAGTGCTGCAACAAAACTAGTGCTTTTGAGTGATTAAAAAAAACTCACCTTGGTTTTCACTTGTTTACAAAGAGTTTTATACCTGCATGCAGTTTTTTTTTGGTTATCCATCCATACCATTGATGTAACACCTCAAGGGACTGCGTGCGGAATTGATTATAATATTTATTTATTACCTCTAAAGCTTTATACATTTTGGCTCCATCCATCTGGGTAACTGTGTCCTCTGACTGAACAACACTTTCTCGCTGTCCTCAAGGCTTGAAACCAGAGATGAACATGCACATTATAGTTATAGCTACTCTACCACTCTCTGGAACTGCCTTTCCTTATAGTGTTAACCTACTGAGACCCTGCGTCCTTATATGAGGACATTATATTTTGTGTTCTCTTGGCCATTATACTTAACTTTGCTTAACTTGGGCCTGTGTGTCTCATTTGTGCGCACATTACAATGATCAGTGTACAATAAAAATGGCCAACAATTCCCACCAACATGCATACCAAATAAAAACTTGAGCCATGGGAGGTTAAGAAACTGCTCAAATCCAGCCTATTTCCTCTGCACAAAAATGTGTAAGTGCCTTTTGTGTAGCTATTATTCGTAATATTTGACTTTAAGCATTTTTCAGCTATGTATTTTCTTTAATGTTCATGTTGCATAGCTCCTTAGATCCCAAGTTCAGACGGCTGTTCAAATGATCAACAGTTTCTTTTCTGTTCACTATTTTGGAGGTCAAAGGTCGCTGTGACCTCACAAGCTACATAATTTTAAATCTGAATGGTCAAAGGTCAACCTTGTTTCCATTCAGGAGGGAGGACCATATTTTGTTGCATATCCACAAGACTAAACAACTCCTCTATTTGCATGTATTAAACAGCTTGTGAAAGAGTTCTGTAAGCAACCTCTGAAAAATATTAAATGGACCCAGAAAAACACAATTGTCAGCCAAGCTGCAGGAAATATGGTCACACTCTCTTCCTGAGTTACAGTACTGAGTAAAGGTCAGAGGTGTTGTTGCAGAACGTCTGGGTGTCACAGTGCAGTTGCCCTTTGCCGATTTGGAACTAAAATTTCATTGCTTCATATTGTGCTTATATACATTTGTGTGTATGAATTCATGAGATAGGGCCATATATGTGTTTTGTGAGGCCACAGTGACCTTTGACCACCAAAATCTAGTCCAAGTCAGTCTGTGTGCTAGATTGTTTCAAGAAGGTCTCAAGAGAAGGACAGGCAGACAAATTGAAAACATACTGTAATGCCTGTTAATTCTGTTAAGTCTTCTCCAAATGCTGGCTCTGCAATTTTACATTTTTTTATTTAAATATGAAGCGCTTTACAAGTGTTACAAGTAACCCTAACCACTTCAAACACTTACTTATTTGTCCCTTATCTAGTCAAAATTAGGTCATTCTCATCAATGTCCCTTTCTGCTCTACTCCTGTTGTCTTCTATAACGTGTTTATTACTGTTCAGTGCTCAGATGTGTGTGTGAGGCCGGCAGCAATTTTTTCTTTGATTACTCACTTTCTATCCACCTTGAAACTTGATATTTTCTCATCAGTTGTCTCTCAGGAACTCTTTAATACCAACATGCTCATCAGCACAAGTGTGTGTATCTGCCCGTGTATTTGTGAGTGTGTGTACATACAGATTTGTGCGCAAGCTGGTTTGCAAGCCCCGTCTCCAGTGTCTTTCTCTGTCTGGAAAACATATTGCCGAAGGAGACAAACACATCTCACACTGTGCCCACATGGTAACCTGGGAACACACACACGCAAAAAAACAAAAGGCACGGAGATTGGGGGAGCGACAGGAAGGTAGGGAGAGGGGATGAAAACAGATGCTCAGGGATGAAAAGAGAAAGGAAGAGAAGAGTGGAAACAAGGCCACATACGCTTGTCTAGTTGGATTTCAACTCATCTGCAAGCCCCCTTATTCAACACTGTAAAGTCACACATTCAAAATAAATTCCCCAACCATGTGATCTAGCTTAGGTGTTTACATGATATCAAAAGTATTTCACATTTCTCTGACACCTATAGTCTATTATACAAAACAAAACTTAAGCTTCAATCTATGTAAGGGACATTCTCCATATGTTTCAGTGTTACTAATCTCACCAACTTCACTTAGCATCCTCTTCATTTAAGTTACTGCATGCTTCATCACACATAAAAAAAAAAAAAAAAAATCAGGCCTTGGTGGGGACTGAAAGGAGGGTCGATATCAGACTTCAGCTGAGAACTTGAATATGTGGATCATCAACAGATCTGTTTTGTTTTCTAGCCACACGTGTGTGTGTGTGTGGGTGTGAGATGTCGCATGTGAAAATTAGACGAGACACAGAATTTCTACATTGTGCAATGCAGTTGTGAGGTGAGAGGCTGTATGCATAACCAGTTCATATGGGGGATGCAAACTGTGATGTCATGCAGCTGCGGCACAAAAACACACACACACACACACACACACACACACTGCAGCATTGCAAGTTCCTGGTTTCATCAGATTGACACAAACAAGCATCTCCAATAAGCTGCTTCTCGTTCATCGCCTGCTGGGTATGTAAATAAGAAGCTGCTTGCTAACACAGTTGCCATTAGCCAAATTAGCAAAGCCTGTGTAACCATGGTGAAAATGTACAGATGCAGCTCTAGTTAGAGATGCTAACCTTGGGGGGGGGAGTGTTTTTGAAGAATTAAAGCTCAAAATTTCAGTGTTGTTTTCACCAATTTCAGCAAAAGTACAGCAGTACAGCCTGAAGGGTGATTTCAGTGAGTTAAATCAAAGTCAGAGCAGGGATGGATTGATATTTACAGTTGTGCGTTTCCTGACAGACCTCTGTCCTCTGAAAGGAAACCAGTGTGTCTCTTTGAATCTCCACAGCAACTGTGCAGTTCAACCCTGATGCCTAACAGTTATACTTGTGTTTGCATGTGTGAGTGCGTCTACATACACATGAGAAGTTGTGGTCCAACATTCAAGTGTGTTGTTTAATTTGCTGTTGCACAAGGCCTTTTATCCCCTTCAAACTATACTATCCTTTTGATATCGGTGCCTAAGTG
This sequence comes from Echeneis naucrates, assembly GCF_900963305.1. NCBI lineage: Eukaryota > Metazoa > Chordata > Actinopteri > Carangiformes > Echeneidae > Echeneis > Echeneis naucrates. The sequence continues at coordinate 18,316,946 of NC_042525.1, read as the reverse complement.
GTATAATCTAGAAGAAAATTTGGCTTTGTCTCCCACAAACACAATTAAATTAACCGGTGGTTCATGTCCGCTTCCCTTTGAAAGCCACCATTACAGACTATCTAACACATACATACACATAAATATCTGTGTATTTGTGGAATTGTGCGTACTCGCCATTTATCATCGATGCAGTAAAGATGAACATATAACACCAAAAGAAAACATGTCCCTCACTTCTGTTACCATGTCCCCATCAATCTGGGACAGTGGGGATGTGAAGGATATTTGAGCTGCCAAGAAAAAAAAAAAAAAAAAAAAAAAGTTTAACAGATTTTTTGCTGCAAGTCATCATCCGGCAAGCACACTGCAGTGGCTTATGAAATACAAGCACATTCCTGGAAGGCTACTTGTAATGTGGACAACATAATTCTATTGTTTACTTCACCAAGCTAAGTGGAGAAATGACTGCTGCTGTGGTTACTTTCCCAAGTCATAAACTGCCCCCTTGCAGCCTTATTAGGTGTCTGATAAGATATGAAATGAATCTAAAAACAGCCCTCAAGGACTGGATTTCACTGTCACATTGGTACCTGACGCAAACATGTAAAGGACACTTGCTTTGCAATTTCCACCTCCCACAGGCGCAAACTCAACCATAATCATAAAATGGATTTGTTATAGTTGCTGTTCTGGCTGATGTCAACAGCTGGCACTAGGTCAATTAGGACCCAAATTATACACTAACAAGGAAATGGTCTTTTCTCACATGCATGCGTGAATCATCACATAACGTTGACAATGTTCGTTTCAAATGTTTGCGGTAAATATATGAAAGAATCTGTAGAATTAACAGAAACCTCTCCCACCCTTTATTATGAAACATGTTTCTGTAGCCTAACTTCTGTAGCCAGAAGTTATCTCATCAGACATAAATAATATGTACAAGCTTGTCCTAATCAGCTGGTTTTAATCCTAAATGTGTCTGCAAATGTGACAAAGTTCAGACATAGTCGCCCTCCCTCACACACAAACACACACATAACATAAACACAATCAGCAGAGAAACAGGCAGTGGCAGCCCTATCAACAACCGTGGCACTGTTCAGGTTTGCACAGAGGTGGCTGCTCTTGAATGCCAGCAAAGAAAGAAGAAAAAATAGGTCCAGGGTGACTCAGGCCTTCGGTACACCCCCTGTACACACATGCACACACACAGATGCACAATTCTGGCTCCGGCTCACGTCCGAGGCTGACAAAATGTCCCACTCAATCATGTACTCTTTTTCTCCCCTTCATTGTCAGTCTGCTCTGCTTCAGCATTGCTGCAGAGACAAAAAAAAAAGAAGAAAGAAAGAAAGAAAGACAAAATAAATAAAAACATATACACACACACACGCATAAACCCGACACTAGCTATTCCCCCTCCAGTTATATCCCCCTTTTATCAAAATGCAACAAATACATGAATCCAAATATGACCATTTTGCTCCACATGCACATCTCATTCCACAACTTCAACCTGTGTGCTGAAACTGCAGAAATGACTTTGACTTTATATCAAGTAAAGTGCAGAAATCTCAGCGTTTGCTTCTTATCAACACTTATGAGATGTGAGAAGTGTCCATTGTGTTTCGAGATGGAAGAGACGCACCGCCAGTCAGTCCCAAAAGCACAAGAAGCTCTTTCTTTAAATGTCATTTGACGACCAGAATGAGACTGTTGTTTTCATTCTCCATTTGGGTGACAAATGTCCCCAGATTGATGAAATTCTCCTCTCATTACCTTCCAGTATCTTTTTTTAATCAGGCCATTCACTAATTTTTATGGTTGCTCTTTTGGCACACACCTGCATACATGTTGTATCAGATCCGAAGAGCCAGCATATAAAAAAAGACAGTTTATTACTGCTGTCACCGCGTTGCTGGAAAACATCATCAGCCCTCCACAGCAGTTGTTAAAAAATAGATTATAGGAGCTGACAGGAAATTTAAGAATGTTTTTGGTTAATTCAGAGGTAGATGATGTAGTTGCTTTAATTCATAATAGGGTTCACTTGTAGAAGGGAAAAAGCTTAGAAAAGTCTGCAGATGTTCTCAGGGTTGTCTACTGCGTGGGCGGAAGGACATTCTGCAGCGCCACGTGATGTTAGCCTCAGATTCAAATTTAGTATATACTGTCACTGTGTTGAATAGTTTTAGCTTTGAACTTGAGTTGTATCATTATATCTCAAGCCAGCAACAAGCTAACACTGAAATAAAAAAAAAAAATAAATAAAAAAATCTGAGTCCTGAGTTATCAGGAAAACAAACTAAATTAACCAGTTATTACGGGAATTCAAGTGTCTTTTTACACAAATCATTTATATACATAATTTATTATTATTCTGGGCTTCTGTATAACTCACTGTTGTGTCTATATGATGGACCAATTCCACATTCCACTAACTGGAAGTCGTCATAGTTGGGATAAACAATTCGAAAAATAACCAGAACCAGCTTTTTACCAGTTTCCTTATGATTTGGATCTTCTCAGGAAACAGTGGGTGTGGGCTATAAAACGAAAAGGTGGAGTGTTGCAGGATGAGGACCCAAATGCAGGAGCCAGGAACCAGGTAGGGGACGATCAGAACCGAACTACAACATAAACTGAACAGGAAGAGAGAGACACGAGCAGAGCAGAACAGCAGAACTTGGGACAACAGACATGGATCAGAATAACAATGGGCGAAGTGGTAACAGATAGCTCGACAGAGTAACAGCGGCCAAGAGAGCACAGACGAGGATCTGCAGCGAAGGCAATCAACATGGGAAACAACCAGGAAGTAAAGTAACGGGGAACAGGACAGGACCAGAACTTCAAAATAAAACAGGAAGTGACAAAGACAGAACACTAAACACCAGAATGAACTCAAAACCTGACAAAAACAAGGCAGCCCGGGAATCATGAAGCACCTGAAGAATGTCGTACCAGAAGTTGTGTTTGTTGCCAGTGAATTTATGTCCACCATAATTTTTTTTTTTTATCCCTACTATGATGACTTCCTGTTAGTGGAATGTCGAAGTGTGAAAATGGTCCATTCTACCAAAGTAAATCTGCACGAATGTCACTTTTTCTGCTACAGAACTCAAGACACCTGCCACCTGACAACCATACCAATGTATGAGTGGCCCCCTAAAGAGAGAAGAGACCCCCACTCCCAGATGGCAACTCATTCTAGAATGGAATAACAAATATAAATCCCCTTAAACTGCCCATAATGATGGTGTGTCATCACCAGTACCTACCTATAGTCTGCAGTCTGTGACAATGATGCTTCCGTCATCTGCCTTTGCCTTGGGGGCCACAGAGTGCAGGATCACTGTTTCCTGAAAACAACATTTCTCTATTTTGAATTCTCTCTATTGGGGTTTCTTCCATTTTATATGGATTTTTTTATTAATTTTTAGTTTTTTTTTTTTTTTTTTTTTTTGAGTGGCGCAAGGGTTTATTGGGTTTTCCCAGATTGTCTTTAATTTGAAACTATGTCTGCCTGTGGACCACAGTGACACTGTATGCAATACTCAGCCACATGCAATTTATTTGGCAAGTAATGTTTCAGTTCAGGGCAGCATGGCAGCATTGTGGGTGTTGGTCTCTGTCTGTCTCTGTGTGTTGGCCCTGTGATGGACTGGTGACCTGTCCAGGGTGCATCCTACCCTGTGACCCAGAAATGGATGAGCAGTAGAATATGAATGAATTAATGTTTTAGTTCAGGGATCAGCTCCTGAAAACCCTTGTTGGGGGGGCTATTCTATCTCTGCCTGTAAACGTTAAAGTGGGTTTACTTTCTGGCTCTTCATTAGTGACAATATGTGGTGGATTTCTTGACAATGTGACAATAGTATGGGTTGGGAAATTCAAAAATTGTTAGCCATGCAATACAAAATACAAAATACAATACAAAAACCACAGAAATAACATCTTGGGGCTTGCAGGTCATTGTTTACATTAACAAAACATGACTGTGTGGTTATTGTTAATTCACACCCAATTAAGTTTTAACTTTACGCTGTCCAAACTATAAAGTCAAATCAATACTGACACAAATTTTTTGACTTGCCAATGTAACTTGTGTTTCAACAAGCCAATGTTATTTGAATGATCCAATCTTTTGGATACTTTTTTCAAGCAAACAGCATAAATAGAGGCTGTGGCTGTCTGTTATTGCAGTAACTCTAATTCTAAAACATGTCTTCTTCTGTCCTCTGTAGGAGACTGAATGCTTTGTTCCTTGAATAGCCACATTCTTCACTTTGATTAGATTCCAATGCTCCAATAAGTGCTCTCCTAAAGCTGGTTAGTTATTTTCCATTCCACGAACACATTAAGTCTCATCTACTAAGCTGCAGCTGGCGATACTGCATTACTAGGTGCTTACATGTCAAAGTAATATCCAAATCCAGAGAAAACAGTTTGTTAATTCAATGGCCAGTCCCAAAAACCAAGGAAAATGTATGCATATCCAGGACTGAGAAGGTCAGAATGCTGTTTTTTTTTTTGTATTTGTACAGGCTCAGTGGACACTACAAAAGGAGGAGAAGGAAGAAGACAGATGGGAGTTGTTGTTGTGACTGTATTGCTGTTGTCAATAAAATGCCATATCGATTAATCTCTCATTTGAATTTCTCCACAATGTAAATTGTATCAAACAGGATTTGAAAGCTGTGCAGGGAAGCCCCATTTGGATTTTAAATCCTGCTTATCTTCTGCAATAAGAGATGGACACATAGCACATGGTGTAAGAGAAAACCCAATTCATCAGACCTAGTCCTGGTCTTCTTTGTTCATTGCTCTGTATTCGAGTTCTGATGCTCACACGATCATTGTTGGAGCTTATAGTGGTGGACAGGGGTCAGCATGGACACCCTGACCGGTCTGAAGTTACACACCAAACTGTGATGCTCTGGGTTCTCATACCTTTCTATAAGATCCACCCATCCATCCGTTATCTAAACCGCTTATCTGTCGATAGGGTAATGGGGGGCTGGGGACTATTTTGGTATCCCACAGGGCTGCATTGCTTGAGATAGTCTGACAAACACAAAATTGTGATGTGAAGATGACTAATTCAAACATCCTCTCATCCTCACCATTATTCCTGCTTCAACACATCATCTTCAGGTACTTAATGTTCACCTGCTGCCTATGTTAATGACCTCAGCTAACAGTGGTCATAAAGCTCAGTTTGAAGGGTATGAAAATATATATATTTATATATCAAAATGGATTGCACTGAAACACATTAAAAACTCACTATGCTCTAACTAAGTTGTTTTGTGCATGCTCAACCCATGTTGCCATTAGTCAGCAACTGCGCCAGCATTTTCTCCCAGATCAGTGTGTGTTTTACACATACAAATGAGAAAGCAGACACTGATATTGAAGCGGCTCTGCGAACATTCAAGTCCCAAAACACAAGTCCCAAAAAAAATGCTGTCAGTAGAAAGATTTTAACTTTGCAGACAGCAAATATTACACAGCTTTATTATTACTATTACTGCTACATTATGTTTCTTATTTGATTTTACATCCAAGGTGTAATTAGGAAACTGGGCAGGGACAATGATTCGATGTCTCATCCATATTCTATTCACTTTGTAAATGCACAGTATATCTCCAACCAGCAATACGATCACACAAAATGTGCATAAATATGCATTATCACACACAGTCACTTGCGTCCATTCAAGTATGCAGTCACACACACACAGCTTTACAAACACCTTTAAAGCTTGTGTCCTATAACCCACAAAATCTATTTTATGTTCCCCTTTATCTTTCAGCGTACGTTTGATGGCCAGTCATCTGTCCACTTTATGTGATTCTGTCTTATCAATAACTCACCCTCATTATGCCCCAAGTGCCCCAGGCTCCCATCCCCCACGTGTGAGATTTAAAAGCATCTATAAGCGACATCTGAAAGCCTCGTAGAATGATTCAACAACATCCCTGGCCCTTCAATGTGAATGGGACGGACACTGAGGAAGAATGAGCCTTACTCAGATGGAATGCAGTGCCAGGAAATATTGGCAGGAGCTGGCAGAATCCTTGATTCTGGACACATTTTGCTTTTATAGTCAGTGTGAAGATGAGGGAAGGGAACTCTGAGTGCAGAGATAGTGTCATTACTAGCTAGTTCACCTTGAGGTTATACGTATTCCACTATAAATCCCCAGCCTGTTCTCACCTTGGCCAGGTGCTACAAACGGCTCCCTGCAATGGAATCGTTCATCTAATGAAATGTTTGTGGGAGCTTGGTTTGAAGGGCTGGACAAACCGCTCAGTTGCTTGCCTTGAGTTATTCTGCAGCACAACAGCTGTGTTTGTCAGTTGTACTTGTAGATGTGTTACTTATAGATCTGGTGTCTCTGTGTTCGTTTTAGAAAAGACAAACAGTGTTACGCTACGAGACTAGGAAAATGCAGAGAATACATAAAACAAAACAAATCCTACCTTTGTGCTCGAGTGGTCCCATGCTGCACACACGTAAATGTTATATTTTTACAAAGAAGTTCATTTAGGCTATTTGTCAGTACAATCCCAACATGAACTCAAAGGGACATTTTATTACTTGACCCACAATAATTATTTATTAAAGCTGGGAAATGACCAATGCAAAGCTTAGAGCTGCACATATGTCACAAACCTCACCGTTTCTGGTGTGAAGATGTGTGCAGAAAATGTTCTGTGACTGTATGATGAATAGGGAGGAGTTTTGAAGCTTAGAGTGGGCTACTTGGCTGTCACCATCGTGGCAGTGCTTGACTCTGGCTGCTGGTCCATCATAGGGCCAACGCAAAGACAAATAACCACTCACACGCACATTCAGACCTACAGACAATTTAGAGTAACCAATTAACCCAATCATGACGTTTGTAGACAGTGGGAGGAAATCCATGCAAGCACGGTCAGAGCATGCAAACTCCACGCAGAAAGGCCCCAGGCCGGGAACCAAACCCACAACCTTCTTATTGGGGGAAGAAAGCACTAACCACTACACCACTGTGCTGCCTTCCAGCAACAGTCCATGGAGATAAAGATCAGGTTACTTTATGACTATGAAATAGTTTGTATTTGAATGTTTGTCCATAATATGTCGGCCCAGCCACAGACCAGTCGAGGGAGTATGCCCAATGATGGGATTGGATCCAGCCCACCCCATGACCCTTAATGGATAGTCAGTAAAGATAACGAATAAGGTCAGGCATTTAAAGGCATTAAACATGGGAGTCAGTGGGGACTAATTCACTTTTGGAGCCAGTGAGAAGCGGCAATTTTTGACGTTTGCTTAATTTGTCATTTCCAATTCCTGCTCAGTTGTATGTAAACCAGAGTCAAACAGGCACAGCAACATGTCTATCATTGTAAAGGTGTTACTTGTGTTTGCAATAATAAATAAGTAGCGATGCGCTGCATTGTGATGGGCACAAATAGTAGCACGTATATATGAAATACACTTGCATCCACAGATAGTCGGTCGTTTGGAGGGGAGCCACCAGCTCTCATTTTTTTTGGCTGAAGCCTCTGGCTTGGTGATTATCCTGCTGCCAGGTATTGATTTTTGAATAGCAGGCCAAGCACTACTCTGGACCAAGAGCGCCTGTCAATACAAATCGTATCGCTACATTGACAAAGTGAAATAATTTCATTAATTCCACTGCAAAACGTAGGGGTAGGGGAGAATTATGTCATAAATTATGTCATACAGTCATAAAGCAGTCTGTTTGTTCTTGGGACATTGTGTCTGCTGAAATGAGCAACAGAGATACAATAAAACAGTTGAGCTGCATCATACAGTAATAATAATATCAGGAGTCCAATTATTTCTGTATTTTCCACAGACCAGATATTGAAAATAAATACATAAAGAGAAAGAAAGATTATGAGTTGTTCATGAGCCTGAGGAAAAAAAAAAATTCTTACTATGGAGCATCTTCATGTCATTTATAACATTTTTACATTAGCAATGGCTCAGAATCAAGCTTTAACATTCTTCGCACTCAGCCCAAGTCAAACCTGTCAACCAGAAAAAGAATGTGACTGCATCACCAAACCTGAGGAAGAGGAGAAAAAGTCTTTACCTCATGCTACTTAAGAGGTCTTTATTTTGTTTACATTTTATTTAGTCACATTTTAGTTTAGTTTCCTCTCCCCAGATTTAATTTACAATCTACAAATCATATTTACTTTTTTTGTTGTTTTGTTGCTATTTGTGTTTCTTTTTTATGTGTGTGTTTTTTGAATTATTGCGGCAATAAAAGTGACTTCATTTCTTCTATGATTTCAACGTACAGATGGATATAATAAAAGCAGAAAACATTAAGGCCTGGATTTATGTTAAAGCCCACTGTTGAGAGTCCCTTGGCTTCGTGGTTTAATGGTATGCTCCAACTGGCATCAGTAAATGTGGTCCACCTCTGTTCTCAATTCTTTTTGGCGTCCCCACAGTGGACTAACGATCTGTTTGGTCGGGATAAACTGCTTTAAGAGCTCCCAGCGTTCTGAGCATGGCTCACAGTTATTTCAGGACATTCACATTTCTTTCTTTTCATCAACAGCAGCTTTTGACAAACGGATTTTCCTCACACATTTTCAAACAAACATGTCTTCCTACAGTAGCTGACAAGCTCAAACACTCAGCTTAGGTATGCACGAAGCACATGAAAAGGCAGGATATGGGACCATATTCTAGAGTTTTTTCCACAGATCACTCGTTTTCCATTTTAGTTGACATTGAAAATGTAATATTTTTTGTGAAACAAAAGTATGTGGACATTTGAACATGAAATATTCATAGGGTCAGTGCTTCTGGGGAGTGGACTCCAAGTAATACTGAATCCTCGCTGCACGGGTTTTGTGCCTAACCAGCCAAAGGGGCATTAGAGAGGTTGTACACTGATGTTGGGCAATGAGTTCTGGCTCACAGTCAGTGTTCCAGTTCATCCTAGAAATGCTTTAGGCCTGGGCTGTGTGGGAGAGTTACTATCATCCATCCCTGCTCCCTGCTGTTCTAAGCTTGGTGTTTCCCTGTAGGGAGAGACAAAGTCAGTGATTCAATGCCAAATAAACACAAAGTCAACATTTTGCCACAATTTTACGTAATTTTCTGACTTGAGATTGGTATGAGCTGTACTGACCTATTCAATATATGTGTCAAGTAACTTTTCTAAGTTAAGACAAGAACCAATTGAATGAACCATCAGAAGTACCTCTGAATATTTCTGTAACTTTGGTAACTATCCCAGTTTCCTTTTTGAAGACACTTGACGGTTTAGACCTCAGGCCAGTGCTAGCTATTGCTCTGAATAGAGAGAAATCTTACAACAACCAGGAAGATACAGGCAGCCAAGATGTCTTCCACCTGCCGAGAAGTCTGAAAAGAATCAGAGCGGCGCAGAAGGAAAAACAAAGTCTGCTGGTTAGTGATAAACACCCAACCTCATTGAAACCACTGAGAGACAAGGTGAGAGAACTGCCACCTGGGTAACGGATTGAAACCTCTCAGACAAACCACTCAGTCTGTCGCTGAAGGTTACCAAGCTGCGTTGGGTTTTAGGCAAGCATGTTCAGCAATTGCTCAACTTACAGTAGCTGAGGTCTTAGTATGCTGTTCATGACTGGATTTAGTGTCAGATGAAATCATATTCATCATCAGATCTCCATTAGTTGTAGTAACTTATCATTTATTTCTGTGTAAATGGCCACAATGTATTCTCTTCTGCCATAATTCATTTCACTGTTCATCACTTTTGCTCCATTTCTCATCCTGCTGATCATTAGACATTGCATCTGCCCTCGTTAACAAATGCGTTAAATGCAGTTGTGGCTTCTTTGAAGTTGAGACTGGACATCAATTGAATTGAAGTCAAAGCTTCTGATGGCTGACTGGAATGCATAGATTTAAAGATAAATTAGCTCTTTGGAGGTTGGTGCCTCTCTTCTTAGGTATTTTTATGATAGTGGGGACATTTTGTTGAGTTAATGTTGTCAACAGCTCAACAAATTTGGGTAGCTATTTATAATAGCTGACATTAGCAGTTAGCACAGAGGGAAACCCACAGCGCCTACCGTCATTCTTGATCCCTGTTAGATTCATTGCATCCACATTGATCATCTGTCTGGATCCTGCACTGTGGGAACATCACAAAACCATTAAATGCATGCCAGTTAAATATGTTGTCTCAAGAGAAGTAGCAGTTGGTAAATTTTGCCAGATTGTACAACCTGCTGAGCTAGTCACCCCCATTTAAAAAGAGCAGATGACCGAAATACCAGTTCATTCGTCTCTTCTGTCCCCCGTCCATGGTTTTTTTATTGGAGCTCTATGAAAATTGTCTGTCTTATCTTTTGTTTTGCCTCTGAATATCTTGTGCTGGCTCTTCAGAAGAAATGATCTCTTTTCATTTTCATGGGGAATTTGACGGTTAATGCGACATTCTACCTTAACCCAAATCACCAGATTTGTCAGGTCATATCAGAGGGTTGAAACTGGCCTCTGTTCACATTGGTGTAGAGGATCCATTATCCACAACAACTGCACACCCATCCTTAAAATGACAATGTGATAAGGATTGGAGAGGATGGGCTTTGAAAACTGTTGAAAAGGTCAACAAACCTGAGAGTCTTAAAGACTTCTCACCAATCACATAACAATTACCCTTCCTGGCAGATGCCGTTGGTTCAATCATGAAAACAGCAGAGAGATGTTGCCCCTACAACATTTGTCTCCTCGGCAGCCTCTACAGCATCTATTTCTTTTGATACATTTCTTGACTTCCAGCTGTGACTCACAGTCTTCGGTTCTCATATCATGCACCTCAGCGATGGATTATATTATAATAGGATCTGATGTTCAGAAATAACAATTCAAGATAGGACAAAATTAGGACTTTGCCAAATCCACCGCCTTACAGAAAGGTGTATATCTGTGTTATCTTTAAGACTTTCCAGCAATATTTTTGTTTATTTATTTAATCAAACATGTCAAACAGCCATGTAATTTACCACCCTGGGCCCTAGCAACTGCAGATGCCTGACAAATTTGGCCGTCTGATATTAAACTTCCCACACTGAAGCTGCTGCCACTGTCGTCTCTGTGCTTTGGTTTTTCATAAATTCTGATCTCTAATTGTTAATTTATTTACCAAATGTTTCATGTTCATTGCCCAAAAATTGGCTCTTAAGACTTTTTTGTGCTGTTTATATTCACTTCGCACACGTTTACAACAGAGCAACAAGAGCCGCACAGAATAGAAAACACATCATTTTTGCCTGTTCCAGACAAATCAGAGAAATAAACATTCTACTCACCCCACAATCAACACTTCAATGCTTTGTCTGATTTAAGTGGGTCTGAAAATTGTCTTAACTGTATTGTGAGCTGCCCCAGACGCTACATTTCAAACACAATGCACCTGTAAATGGAGCTCAGCATAGACAAGCTGGAGAAAGATCAGCAGAATCAATCAGAGCACAAACAGTGCAGAGGTGGAGGATGAAATGGTCTGCATGTGTATTTTTAGTCCTGGATAGTGGATTCCAAGATTGCACACTTGCTTTCCAATAAGACAGCCATCTCTCCAGCCTGAACAATGACATATGTCATTTTTATAAACTCGATAAAGTGATACAACCAGTAAGACCATGGCAATGGAACATTACCCCCTTTGTCACATTCCTGTGTTTTGCTGAACCGTCCATCCACCCCCACCTCCTCCTGCCATGGACTGTCACTCCATTAACAACTTCACTTTTCCATTTGCTCCTGTCATAAACAGTGTAGACAACTCGGTGTTGCCTAGCAACAAAACCTAAGCATTGGTCATTTGGGTGATTTTCATATGCCATTAAAAGTTGCTGAACAAACTTTTTTTCTATTCTTTGATTTTTTCGGCTTGGCTTCCATCCTGTGATGGATGAACCCAAAAGCAGTACAACAAGGTTACAGGAGCTTCACTTGAGAGGTTCACTTGTATAATCACAGGAGACTTGGTCAGAGTAGGTAAAAGTTCAGTACAGGTGAGGTAAACGATCTGGCAGGGTGCAGGCAGCAGGGGTGAAAAAGCCAAGGGACTAATCACAAAACCAGAGAGGCTGAAGCTCCACTTAGATATGAAAACACACTGGGCAGGAAACTCACAGAGCTCTGTGGTTGGGGGGAGAAAATTCCTGAGAATTCCTGAGAACCCGAGACCGCCATGTCCTTGGTTTGTGAGGAAGGGAGCGCCTCCTCCTCAGCAGGGGTGTCCCCTTTCGTGCCTGGTTCTGCAGTGAAAGGGCCATCAGCCGATGTGTTACGTTGATGGAAGCCACAGAAAAGAAAAAAAATATATATATATTTTACAAGGCTTGTCATGATGCCTCAAATGAAAGTCTCGGATGAGCTGCTGGTGAAGAATGTGTCAAAAAGGCACACAAGAAAGGCACACTGGAGCGTAGGCCTCCCAGTTGATGAGACACTGGATGCCTTTTCCTCCAAGATGGGACCAGACACAGCATAGGTGAGTCCTCCATCAATTAGGCAAGGAGGCAGTGGTGTAGGAGCAGCAGGTACCAATGACCTCTCTCTCATAGACTGGCTTGACCTGGGACGCATGGAAAGTTGGGTGCACCCTCATGGACCCAGGAAGCTTGAGCCTGACTGCGACAATTTTGATGATCTTTACAATAGTAAAGGGCCCAACGAACTTGGGAGCCAGCTTTTTAGATTCTACCCACAGAGGAAGGTTCCGGGTGGAGAGCCAGACCTTCTGGCCCACTTGAATGCGAACTTGCGAACAATGATGGTTGACTGTAGTGGAGTATCAGTCAGCTGCCATAGGTGCACTAGAAAGGAGACAGACTGGTGGTGGAGCTGGTCAGGGTTTCTTCGGCATATTCCACCCACAACAGCTGCTGGGACCAAGAGGACGGGTTCTGGGACACAATGAAGCAAAGGGCTATCTCCGTTTCTTGGGTCATTCTCTCAGTCTTACTGTTGGACTGCAGATGGAACCCAGACGACAGGCTGCCCTTGGCTCCCAGCAGGCTGCAGAACTTCTGCCAGAACACAGAAGAGAACTGTGATCCTTTGTCAGAGACAGTGTCCACAGGAATCCCATGAAGGTGAAAGATGTGGCAGTGGTGAGGAGCAGCTGGGCAGTCTCCGTTGCTGATGGGAGCTTGGACAGGGGCACAAAAATGGGCCATCTTAGAGAAGCGGTCCATGGTGGTCAGGTGATAATTTTCCCATCTGATGAGTTGTAGAGTAGTGAGGCCTAGTGTGATGAGTTGGGCAGGCATTGACAGGCATAGGATGGTGTCCAAAGCACTGGCATCATTGTCGTCCCTCTGGAACTGACAGGACATGGCATCAGGATTGACGTTGCAGGAGCCGGGTCTGTAGGAGAGGGTGAAATCAAACCTGGTGAAGAATAGTGCCCACCATGCCTGTCGACAGTTAAGTCTTTTATGGTCAGTCCAAACCAAGAAGGGCAACTTGGTTCTCTCCAGCCAGTACCGCCATTCCTCCAGGGCCAGCTTTACAGCCAAAAGCTCCCTGTTGCAGATGTCACAATTCCTCTTGGCTGGTGAGAGACGCCAAGAGAAAAAGCCACATGGATGGATTTTCTGGTCACTGGCTGCTTGCTCGGACAAGACAGCCCCTACTCCTAAATCTGAAGTGTCCACAACTCAAAAGCTGAGGAGATGAAGGGAAGAGGGTCATAGTTCTTGATGGTGATGTCGTTGAGCCCCCAGTAAACGATGCAGGGGCGCAGGGTGTTGTCCTTAATGTCCACAAAGGAGAATCCTACCCCTCCAGGAGAAGATGATGGGCAGATGATTCCAGCAGCTAGGGAGCCATTTAGGTAGGTCTCCATGGCCTCCCATTCTGGAACAGATAGAGAGTACAGACAGCCTTGGAAGGCGATGTGCCAGGCTTCAGGTCAATGGAGCAATGATGTGGACAATGAGTGGGCAGAAAAGTCGCCTTAGCCTTAATGAACACCTCTGAGCATACTCTGAACTCCAGACAGGTCGGGACAGGAACTGGGGTTGCTCCAGCTGAGGAATTAAAAGGGCACAGGCAGAACTTGTGCTCAAGGACAGAAGGCAGAGGTGATTTACTGGGAGACGGGTCGGTACCAGGAAGTCAGGCAGAAGAGTGCTGGAAAGTCTGGCATGGCAAAGAGTAAGTGTGGAGCTGGTGAATATATACTGGGGTTGCCAGCAGGGGATGGGCTACAGGTGTACTGATTGACTGTCTGAGTGAGAGCAGTGGAAAAGGGGAGGGACAGGGGCAGACTGTGACATATCCAACTCATTGGTGTTGCTTTCCGTGAGCTTGCCGCTGCTTAACCGTGGACTGAGATGACACTTTCTCATTCACAGGCATTTGGACCCCACTGTGCATAAAATTACCTCTCTTGTCTGTGGAGAAGCTCTGGAAAATGCCCTAAAAAAATCCATTAAACAAAAAGCTATTGTCCTTGTGTGTGATTTTTGATGACCTATCAGTTTTACAATGCATTTTATCATTGTGGCGTATGGGTGAAAAGTTCCTGAGCTGCAGGAGCTTTTGCCTTCTTCACTTTTCTTTTTTGTATGTTTGTTTATTGTTCTAACATCTATGAAGCAGTCATCCGACACACCAGGCCTTCCCAGATGTTTTCATTGTCTCTAGTGTTATGTCAGATTATTTATGCCGTGCATGCTCCCCTATGTTAACTTATTATAATGTTTACAGATTCTGAGATTTTGAATGTCTTAAATTTCAGTGTTTCTGCTAACAATAATGCCACTTCTGTAGCAGGCACCCTTTCTTTCTCTCAAAAACCCCCAGACTGGGACCGGAGTGTGGCTGGATGAAAGTGAATAAATATAGTCAGCAAGCGCAGAACATCAATTGGAGATGGCACAATGCAAGAGACAGATTCTCTTTTTATCTGGAAAACACAAACCAATGATGTGCTTGGGGTCCCCTCCTACTGAAACTATTATTATTATTTTCTTCCCATTTCCATCTGCCTGCCTGCAGAGCTGCCAGCAGCCATCACCGTGACATGTTAACTCTTTATTTACCTTTCAACAGATGAGGCTCTTACATTTGAAACATTAACTCGTCACGCACATCGGTACTAGGCTAACGTACATCTGTGAAAAATGAGAAGAGAGCATAGCACATCATTAGGAAGGTTGACTGAATGCATAATTTATGGATACTAAACTTGTCAGAGCACTTTAACCACGCAGATGCAGGGAAAAACAAAACAAACATTGAAATGCACACCACTCACATACTGTGCATTCACATACTGTATGAGTAAGCATTCTTACACCATGTGTTAAATATTAAGACAGCAAACCTGCAAACCTTTTCTCAACAGGGCAAAATGGATTTTTATATGACACTTAAGCTTCAGATTGTGTTTTCTCAATAATCTTTTTTTTTTTTTTCTCAATATTGTGACTGAGCGGTGATAGCTATCACGTCTTTGGGGTCATCAGGTGGGAACCTCCTTTCACCGGTGTTTCGTCTAGTTAGGCCCACAACACCTCCAGAAGGCTAGACCGTGATCACTGGCGTCCCAGAGTCACCCCCTAATGCCAGCCATCACCGCTCCTCACACAAAGACAACTATCTTAAACAGCACGACTATCAACTACTCTGACCTCTTACCAACTGCACCAGTGAAAGCAGGGTGGGGATACAGACCCTGGTTTGGGTAGGGGGCATGAAAGTATAGAGGGTGCAGGAGGTGGAGGCAATACAAGCTGCATTAGTAGATTCAGCAACTAAACTCACCTGAACAGTCCTATACTCAAACAAACCCAACACACCAACACAGGCCAACTCACCTGGACTAACCACATGGTGTCAAGGAGGCTCAAACAGGCCACACCCTCCACTTAAATACACTTCCCCTTCCTGGATTTCTTCCTCTGCTTCTCCCTGGAGTCTGTCTATCTTAAGAGCTCCCCCTGCTGGGCCCCCAGCTACTATTACTTCTTCTAATCCAAATCCACTGACTGGATCTTACTGCCTCACTTGACATTTCCTTCACTATTTTCCTCACCTTCTGTCTCCTTCCTCTTAACTCCTTCAACAAAGCAACAGCAGATCTTGCTACAAACCCTCTACATCCTACTTCCACTGGACAAATCCTAAACTTCCATCCCAGCTGCTCAGCATCCTTATCTAGCTCTGCATACCTGAGCTTATTCCTTATGAAAGGAAAAAGCTCAGGTGTGCAAACTTAAAGATGTCAAACCAATCTACAATTACACTTTATTTCATTTGGAATTATCATCCAAATGTGAGCAGTTTGAACTATTTACATCTTATTTTTTATCCATACATTCACCTATCCATCTAAAGTGCCAGTCAGTCAGGGTTGCTAAGGAGGTGTAGTCAATCCGAGTTGACTTTAGGTCATATCATGGTCTATCAAAGATAAATTACACTGACAGAGAAATATAAAATAAACTGCCCCTACCGTTCAGCACTATATCTGCAAAAGTTAAATACTGTATAAAATATGGTCTATGGTCTATGGTGGGCGTGGTTTGGGCTCCAGCTGTAGGAGGGGGAGAGGGGGCGGGGCTGGCTCTGCAGGACCAGGTGAAAGGGATTAAGGCCAGCTGTACGAAAGTATTAATGGGCTCTTTCTACCTGCAGTAGTGGCTGGACGAGGAGGACAGGGAGGACGCTTACCAGAGGGAGCAGCAACAAGACAATATATGACATTGTTTAAAAATACTCAAGCGAATAAAGAGATCTTACGAAAGATCAGTGGTGGTGTGGTCAATGCAGGTGAGAACCTGGGTGGCTTACTGCCACAGTCCTGTATTGAACTATCTCCTTCAGTGTTACTCATGACCAAATACATCCCAATCACCCAATGACACTGCCGATCACACCAGCATGATCAAATCACATAAATGTCACAATGTAAAAAAAGAAATCAGGTAGGAAGTTGATGTGAACAGCTGTTTAATGTGCCAATATGAAACAAACTGTTCTGTTTAATGCTGGTAAACCACATAAAAGTGGAGATGGGATCATATGAACATGGTGCAAAAATTATTCATTCATTCATCTTTATCCGCATATCTGTTTCCTGGTTGCAGGAGGTGCTGGAGCCACACACTGGGCGAGGATGGGTGTTGTGAGGTCCGAAGAAAGGGGCGAGGGGTGGAGATTCCAATCCCCCACACCCATCAAACTTCTACGAGACTATTGCCTCCAACAGAGGCCTTATCCGAACCTGGCTTCTAGAGACCATGCTTTCCCAAGACAATAGATTGCAGTTAGCGCCACAAATCAGCGTGAACCTGCCTCATTACGCAGAGAGGTACCCCTTCTCTGACCCTCCACTCAGGCTGACCTGATAACCTTATCAGGCGACGAACGCAAATTGCCGCTCTGGAATGCATCCATACTCATAAGGCCACAAGGGTTGATATCATAAGAAATAGGATACTCTGATCAAGTAAGAGACTGCAGAGACACCGAACCGACTTCTCTGCAAAAAGAGGACTTTGTAACTGTTCAAACTGTTTTTCTACGAGCTAATTTGCCAGAGATAGGACTTACACCGAATAATGAAGTCCTCCAATCACGCAGCGACAGCACCACCTGATGGTGAGCCATGGGAACCAATGGCGTGTTGCCCCCACACCATAACCTACATACTTTAATTCCACTCATAAATGTCTGAGAAAGAGAAAAAGAAAGACACTTCATACACTGTCCATGGCCACGTCTCTGATTTGCCACAGCCAGTCAACATATGCATGAAAATGATCTTTTCTTAGTTCATTTGTTTGTGTGCTCTGTGATGTCGTGGTTGCCTAATAACCATTTAACTGTGTTTCACAGTGAATCAGATAAAACCATGTCCACCGAAGTAACCACAACAAGCAGAGAAAGCAATCCTTGTTTTACATATAGCTTCAAACTTAGGTGAACGAAAGGCGTAGCTAAAATCCAAACACCGCCCTGGCTATGCCCTGAAGCTTAAGGGAGAAATTCAATTGGACCAAATTCGCGCTGACAACCAGACCACACCCATGGGTCGGCCTCCAAATAAAAGTAGTCAAAATTAAATTTTATGGAGTCTTGGGGGAGTTCTGGGGAAGTTCTGAAAAGGAGAGTTTCCCCAGGAGACCTGACGAAGCAATAACAACCACAGCAGAAAGAGAAACTCAGAAGTCAGAATTTAGCCGCTAAGCTACAGGTGCTAAATTCCAAGAGCTGCTGGAGACCGGAACAGTTTTGGCAGCACCACACTCAGCCTCTCTCGTCTCAAGTTGCCGTGGTAACCAGGGCCTCTTGTGCCGCCCACGGCTTTGGTCTGTTTTCATCAGGAAAGAGAAGGATAATTTGAATATTAACTTAATAAACAAACCAATCGCACGAAAGACAATAGAGTTACGAGCCAGACCGACAGCCACTTCAGCCAAGGACCAGTCTAGCTTGAGAGGCCATGACGAAGGACTTCAATTCGGCCGCTCTAGTCGGACATCTGCTCTTTGCGTGGCCAGTTGAGTCGTCTACCAAGTAAGGTGGCGTTTATCTGCTTCCCCAGCGGGTTGTTCTGAGTGGTGCGATGTTGTTTGCCGGTAGGAAGAAACCAGTACCCAGAGGAAATCCACACAGGAACAGGGAGAACAATTAAGCTCCACACGGATAGGACCCAGGCAAGGAACTGAACCTGTGACCTTCTTATTGTGGGGCAGCGGAACTAACCACTATGCCACCGTGCTGCCAAAATTGTTTATGTGTACATAAAAGTATGCAAATACCCTGGGAATATGAAGAGGAATGTTTCTGTTTGAGTTGTTTCTATGGGAGCATAGATGCAAGTATGACTAGATTTTGCTTCAATATCTCTTTTTCAAAGAATGCAATAGAAATCCCCAGGGAAAATCATGTTATTTTGTGCAATTTACAACTTACATCCTTTAAATGTAATGTAAACTGAAATCGATCTGGTTTAATGTTGAAATAGGCTATTAGCGTTTGCAATGTGTGTCTACACAACAATGAAGACTTTCAGAATGTTTCATTGAACATTTTTGTGATTTAATTGTAATCATTTTATCTGATTTTACTTTGTATGTCTTCTGGGTCCAATATGTTGCTATCCTATCCATCTGATCCTGCTGAGATAGGGCGGGGGCGAGGTATAACCTGGACACGTTGGCAGCCTGGCACATTATACAGACATAGAGACAAACAAGCAATCACACTCAAAATACTGTCAACGGACAATTAAACTAAACTGTGGATGGAAAGTTTGAACCCAGAGCCTCCCTACTGTGAGGCATCAGTTCAACCACTGCACCGCTGGGCCATCTTTATATCATCTTTATATAGCACATCAAAGCCAAAACTTCAAATTTTTATATGAGGGAAGCTAAGCTGAAAAAGATACTCAAATGTTGGCATGGTAAAAAAATAAAAATAAAAGCTGATAATCGCATTTTAATGCAAAGCGAGAACCAGTTGTGATACCTGCTAAAAGACTCAGCACCAACGTTGATAATGCGCTATTTTCAATTATGCTCCACATAAAAACCATAGCCTGCATACACAGAGAAAAAAAATCATCAGAAGGGGACAATGACCATTTCACGTTAAGACCCTCTAGCAGGCAATGGGCTGTTTCAATAAAAACTACAGTTAAAAGTGAAACTTTTTTAGTTCCAGATGCAGATGCTGACTTGTGCCCTGCCCTGCTTGTGGTGCAAAATATAAAGTCAAGTGATCGCCAAAATAACGCCGTTGCCCCACAATAAGAAGGTTGTGGGTTCGGTTCCCAGCCTGGGTCCTTTCTGTGCGGAGTTTGCTTGTTCTCCCCGTGTCTGTGTGGGTTTCCTTTGGGTACTCCAGTTTCCTCCCACCATCCAAAGACATCATGTTTGGGTTAACTGCTGACTCTATATTGTCTGTAAGTCTGAATGTGAGTGTGAGTGGTTGTTGATCTCTGTCTTTCTCTGTGTGTTGGCCCTGTGATGGACTGATGACCTGTCCAGGCTGTACACTGCCCTCACCCAATGTGAGCTGGGGTTGGCTCCAGCACCCCCCGAAGCCTGGAAACGTATAAGCAGTAGAAGATGAATGACTGGATGAATGTGTACGGACACAAATGGGTCTGTGTGTCTCATTTCATGGCAACTTGTCCAATAGTTGTTTAAGCGTTGAGACAAAAAAAGTTTTATTCCAAAGTTAGGGCATTAAAACACAGGTTTTTTTTTTTAAATGAGGGCGGACTAAATCATTTAACATTATTTGATGAGTTTGCCTTCTTACTTGAAAAGAGGTGACACAAATGCACAACTGCAGGGAGCAACACACGCAGTCACACAGCATACACAGACACAGGTGAGGGAATTTCTTCACAAATACAAAGACAGAGCCTCTAGCTGCCAGAAAAGATCCACCAGGTTTTGTCAAAGAGGTTGGAAGAAGTGTCAGAGCCTCAGTTTGAGACACGGAACAAGGTAACATGCTCTCATTGTAAGGTGTAACGGTCCTCTCTGCCCTGCCTGCCTTGTTGCCTTTTTCATTGCAGGTAGTGGTGGGCGTGGCTGAGGGTCACCAGGGAACAGGCAGTACCATAGCACAGCGAGTCTTTAAAAGCTCTGGCTGCTCACTGCTCTTCCTATTCTCCTTCCTGAGGCAGTGATTGGTTTTGTCGTAGACTGTCCGCCTCACAACATCACACACAAACATTGTTTTACTCATTCGCTCACCTCCACCACTGACTTTAGTGATTACACACACCATGTTTAGCTAGGCTTCTTTTCTGCTTATCTGCAAATCTGCCTATAGTGCTGTTGCTGTTAAAGACATCACAGTGTGGAAATTAATGTATTCACCTGGGTGTCATGTTTGCATTGACGCTTATTGGCACCTGAGCCAATTAAAAACACGTGGCAACCGAGGAGGCATTTAGATACTGAGTGCACTTTTCTTCACACTGTCAAGAAAACGCTGGATGTTTGTGGGTGTGAGCAGCTTTTTTCTCTCCCTGTCCTCATCCTGCAGGTGGTGACTCATCGCCATCCCATGTTCCTGCAACACCCGCTGGTTCCATATTTCATGAATTCTGTACTACAGCTCAACTCCATGAACTTCATGCAGCAACGTGTTCCTGCCTATACCCTCCCCCCAATGCCTATCTCACTCTCTCTCTCTCTCTCCCACTCTCGACCCAACCGGTTGAGGCAGATGGCCGCCCCCCCTGAGCCTGGTTCTGCTCGAGGTTTCTGCCTCTTAAAGGAAGTTTTTCCTTGCCACTGTCGCCAAGTGCTTGCTCATCGGGGGATCTGTTGGGTCTCTTTAAATAATTTTATAAAGAGTTTGGTCTAGACCTTCTCTATATGTAAAGTGCCTTGATGTGACTTTATTATGATTTGTCGCTATACAAATAAATCTGATTTGATTTGATTTGATTTGAATTGATAGTAGTCCTGTCCTCTGCTGTTTGTTGTATTTTTCCAGGAGAGCAGAATAGAGGGATTGGACTTGTGGCTACCGTTTTCCTTTGATATTAGTCTTAATAAGTTTGGGCTTGATGTGATGAGGAAATTCACTTTTTGCTGCTGGCAGAATGAATATGAATGGGAGTGTGTGAGTGAGTGTGTGCCTTCATACATGAAGGCAACCATCTCAACACACCAAAAGCAGATAAGGAGGAGGGTGTTATTAGCACAAGTCATCCAGTCTGACTGGGCCTCACAGGCATTAAAAGGCAACAGGACATAACAGAATTATTTGTATGTGGCACTAGCTGAACACTAACT